>NW_005054347.1:2401103-2402397 GCF_000277835.1 Geospiza fortis
TCCTGCTGACTTTATCTTTGGGCTTGGTTGCAGATCATGGAACTGGCCAGTTGTTGCAGGTGATCCTTTTGCCACAATGTTAATGGGCAGTCCACTCTTGATGATGGCTGGCTCATCATGAGAGCTGCTGGCTTAAGCCAAATGACAAAGTATCATACTACTCAAGGATAAAATAACCTGTCTGCCATAAGGCTGCACAGAGCAGCGCCAGCATCCTGTTCTCAGCTGCTCCCTCCTTCCTCTGCTGCATGCTGGGATCGGTGCAGAGCATTGCTGCTGCAGTGCCCAGGTGAGCATCCCACCTGCAGGGCGTGGGGCTCAGTTCCACCCCGGCAGCTGGAGCTGCTCTGCCCAGGACCACGTGCCATGGTGGCTGGGGCTTGCACCCAGTCTGCGCTGGCAAAACCAGGCAGGTTCTGAAGTTGGGGAACCAGTGGGTATCACATGTGTGCTCCCGGTTGCAGGTAGGATTTTGGGACTCTCCAGCCTGCCTTTCCACCTCATCCACCCCACCCCAGCAGGGCTTCTCACTTGCAGACCTTGGGAGTGTTTTGGTGATCTCTGGGGCAGTCTGGGTGTGTGGGGCCTCACCGGGCAGAAGACTGACCTCCTGGGATGGCACAGACAGTGCCTGGCCAAGCACAGCCAGCTTCATCCCCACCTCCCTCCCTTTGGGGCCTGCTCCAGGCTGCATGCAGCAGTCATTGAGCTCTCCACCTCACCTGCTCCAGCCAGACTCACAGAACCCCATGGAGGACATGGATTCAGCATCCCCACACTGAGGCTCACTGCTCCTGCCTGGCCAGCCTTATGGGCCCTTTTCAAAGCAAGAGGCTCTGCTCTGCCAGGTGTGGGGTCTGGGAAGAGCCTGGATACTGGGCACTAAGGCTGTGTGTTCTGGAGAGCTGCAGAAACTGGCAGTGCAGCCCCCACTGTCCTGTGTCTACTGGAGGAGTGGGTGTCCCTTCCATGCCTGTCTGCCTAGGAAGAAATGGGCACAGAAGAACCTGCTCTGAGGACTTCTCTGGTGGTCTCTGAAGTGCTGTGGAGAAGAACCCAACGTTCCCTCAATGCTGTCCTGCAGGACAGTTGTTCTTGGAGAGCGAGTGCCTATCTGCAGTGGCTGCTCATGCAGAGGATATGGGAGAGATGTTTGAAAGCATTTAAAGACCTTCCCCCATGTGAGCAGAGGTGCTGTGGCAGAAGACAGGGAAGATGGGCTGGCAAGAAGAGGTCCTAGAGCTGGAGCAGGGTTCCTGGTGCTAGGAAAGAGCAGCTGGACATCTCTGGTGTT
>NW_005054347.1:2402502-2406574 GCF_000277835.1 Geospiza fortis
TCCCTGGTGCTGCTTTCTTATGGGAGAAGCTCCAGAGGGCCCCATCTTGTGGGGGTAAAAAGCATCTCTTTACATTAGACTTACATATATGTACCCAGGTCTGCATTAGGCTTGCACTCTGTTAAGTGTCCTATGGGAAGGAGCTGTCCCAATACTGACATATTTTTCCCCATGGCACTGATGGAGTGAGGAGCAGATGCTGCAGTGAGAACTTGGGGGGCTCTGCCTGCAGCAGGTCTGGTTTGGCTGGGAGAAGCACCCTGCAGGTAGGTGGGAACCTGAGCACATTGGAAGACTTGGAGCATGCAGGACTCAGGTTAAAACCCATGGACGGGCAGGGTGGAGGAACCTGCAGCTGGGTGGTTGTCATGGGAGCCAGCTGCCCTTGAGCAACATGCTGCTGGGGGGAAAGGCTCACAGTCCCTGCTCTGGAGCTCACAGTAGGGCCCCAGCAGGGGTAGTGTCCCAGGGCTAAAACTGTAACATCTCTTGCAAGTGTTTGTCCTGTATGGGGCCAGCTGAACAGCAGCAGCCTTGATGAGTGGATATGTTCCTAAACCATTGCTCAGCCAGCAGTTCACCTGCTGATGTTGGTGCCAGTGCCTCAGGAGCAGTGGTGCACAGCCTGTATATACACACACAGGTATAACGTGGCCCTTGGTTGCCCCATAAAGCTCTCTGCTTGTATCTAGCAGTTGTGCCATCTCCACCTGGTACAGCGATGCCTTCAGTGCCCCAAACTGAATCCTCTTTTGCAGTGTGTGATAGAAAAGGTCAGAAAGGAGATGGAGTAACTCTGAAACCTGCTCCTCAGCTTCTTGTTTTCCAGCATCTGCACAGGGCAGATGGCTCTGGACTTTCCCTGGAGAAGATGGGGTGGGAATTAAGTCTGTTTTGCACCAAGTATAGACCACAGGGGCAGATGGCTGTGTGTCTTGGGTGCTGTTGACTGAGAGCTGTCCCTGCTTTTTTCCCTGGGAAGAGGCTCAGAGGGCAGCAGTGGCCTCACACAGAGCTCAGCCCAAGGGCTGCCTGCCCTGGTATGCTGCTCTCTGAGCTCCAGGCACACAGCAGGGCTGCTCCGGTGCTATGGCTGCTGTCCCTGGTGTTGCAGTGACAGCAGGGCAGGAGGCATGGCTGCCATTCCCAGTGCTCTTCTGCAGCAGTGGGTATGGTGGTCGGGGTATGGATGTGGCTGCCTAATATAGCAGGGCTCACTGAGGCAGGTTGAAAACCCTTCCCACTGAGTGGAGGGTGCAGGCTGAAACATTTCTCCCAGTAATTGCTCAGTGCCAGCACCAGGGGGACTAAGTCATTGCACAAGGTACCACAGCTCAGGGTGTCTCCAGCAGCAGTGCCTGACCCGCACAGATGCTGATGGAATCATTGTGTGGCATTAAAAAACCCCAAGCTTTCTTGATCTCAGACTTGCTGCTCAGGAACTGCCAAGAAATGTTGGCATCTCATCATCTGGTGCAGTCTGGGGCTACTGCTTGAACCAGTTGCTGTGACCCCAGGGATGCCAGCATCTTCAGGAGAGGAGCAGAGTACACGGGTGGCTGGTCTCTGCTGAGCCCTGCATGGCTGCCCTTGTCCTGGGAGCAGTGCTGCTGCCTGATCTGCTCTGATGGGACAGGAGCCCTCTGTGTCTGAGTATTTGCACACCACTGTGGCACCTATCCTCAGCTCCTGGGGTCAGCAGATCCTGGGAGTAGCAAACTGCCTGGCTGTTTGAATTATATTCTGGGGAGGGGTAAAGTGATGGTTTCCTGCTGTACTGTGTGAATCTGCCCTTTCCTGGGGGTGTGCAGGTAAGTGTGTGGCCAGGCAGAGGCTGTCTGGGGCACCGGGTTCCTTGGAGGCTTCCTGGCTGCCTCTGCAGCGCTGGGTTCATGCTGCCTGTCTGTGTGCCTTGCAGGCTCTGAAAAGGAAGCCGGATCTCTTCCTGTGTAGCAACCTGGATGTCAAAGCAGTGTTTCAGTGTGGTGAGTACCATGGGCATGGGCATGTGCTCCAAATCACCCTGAGAAGCCAGCCTGCTCCTCCTGTAGAGCTGGGTGCAAAACAGGAAGGGTGAAGGGTTGGGGACCACAGGGCTGATTTGGGATGGCCAGGGGGTTAACTTGAGTAATTTTTGCCTGCAGGTGTCCTTTCACTTAAGTTTCCCGAGGCCCCAACAGTCAAAGCATCCTGTGGCTTTTTTGTGAGTATGATGCCATCGTGGAGTCCTCTCTGAGAGCTGGGAGTGGGGCTGAGGTTGGGCAGTGCTGCAGTGTGGAGCCTGTGCTGGCACTGAGCAGCCTGGCCTCTGTGTTGCAGACGGAGCTGCTGCCCCGCTGTGGAGAGATCGCCCCGGTGGGACAGGTCGTGCATGAGAATGGCAAAGCGCTGCTGCAGGCAGTGCTGGAGGTGAGAGATGCTGCACCACGGGCTCCCCAGGCAGCATTGGGCTCTATTCCTGAGCAGCATCCCTGCAGAGCCAGGGACAGAGCCCAGCAGCGTGGGTGGGAGCAGGGAGAGTGACAATGTGGGCTCAGCATGTTGTTTGCTCTGTGGCAGGGCATCGGTGGCCAGGCTTCCCGCAGCCTCATGGATCACTGTGCAGAAATCCTCTTTGCCTTGAACAAGCACTGCTTCAGCCTCCTGAGCGTCTGGATCAAGGAAGCCATGCAGCAGGATGGCTTCCCCTCAGCCCGAGTAACTCCAGAGCAGAAGGAAAACTTCAGCCAGCAGATCCTCAGGTTTGTGTGCCACTTGCCCAGGCAGCTGTGCCCCACATGTCCCACAGGAATGACCCCCCTGCATGACCCAGTGCAGCTGTCCTACTTCATGTTTGTCCCCTCCCTCTGTCTCAGCAGAGAGCGTGTGAACAAGCGGCGAGTGAAGGAGATGGTGAAGGAGTTCACCTTGTTGTGCCGAGGGCTGCATGGTACAGAATACACAGCAGACTACTGAGCACCTGGCCAGGACCGTGGATGATTTGCCTGGACCAGCTCTTCCCCACAAGGAAAAGCCCCCCCATCCTCCCTGCCCTGCTGCAGTACGGCTCATAGAATAACCCTCCACCTAGAATTAACCCACTCGGGACGCTCCTCAGCTAGATTTGGTGGCCGCATCTCGGTGTCAGCATCTTTGTTTCCCCCAGCATGCTCCCTCCTCGCAGGGAACAGGAATGCTGGCTGCAGGAGGTGGTGGTGGGGCAGGGGAAGCCTGGGCAGAGCTGCCCCATCCCCGGGCTACCAGCCCCTCCCCAGCCTTCCCCGCAGCAGGGAGGCCACCCTGTGCCTGCAGCAGTGGCTGGCTGGGCGGGGGGGATTTGCCCCCTGCTCGTTTGTACGTGTGGTTGGGAGGGGGGAGGCCCTGCACCTAATTATATTAAGAATATTTCTATGTTGTGGCTGTCATTATTGCAGTGCCCAGACTTTGCCTGCCTCTTCCCTCTGGGGAAGAACCGAGTGGAGGGGGTTCAATCAAGGCTGGGACACCTCAGTGTCTCCCTGGCTTTGGGAGGGACGGCAAAAAACAGTCTGTCCTGCTTGCCCAGCACGGAGCATAAATAGCCCTGCCTCACATGAGAGGGGCTGGGCTCCACCCCTGCCAAACACAGGATCCTTCCTGCAGCACAGGATGTGTGCACCCCATTCCCATTCATAAGAGCAGCTGAGGCTTGTTTGTGCTCAGAGTTCCCCTGCCCTTGCCCTAGTACTCCAGCCCAGCCTGTGCTTTTACTGGTAGAGGTCCTGGTTCTGGTTTTCTGTTCCCTCCGGCTGGTGTTAGCTGACACACAGGGCTTTGGTCCCCAGTGGGCACCATGATACGTTTTTCACTTTGGGACATCTGTGCTCCTCAGCCCATGTTTTATTCTAAAAACAGTTCATTCACAAATCCTCTTCAGCTTTAGTTAGCAGCAGTAGTCCACAAAAGCCTCAAGTGTCACCTCTGCCAGCACTGTCAGCTCTTGAAAGTTGTGACCTTTCCATGTAGGGACAAAGCCGCCCTGGATGAAGGAGCGCTCGGAGGCTGGGTCTGGGCCAAGTGCCTGTCTCTCCTGGCCCTGCTGCTGCCCTGGCCA
>NW_005054347.1:2406595-2418095 GCF_000277835.1 Geospiza fortis
TTCCTGAACACACATGCAATTCCTGCTCTCCCACTGCAGTATTACTGACCAAGGCTGCACCCAGCAAGGTGCCAGCAGTGCACCCAGTGGGAGGCAATGGCAGGGCCCCCACACAGCCCCGCTCCTGGCTGGCTGCCAGTGCTGCTGAGTCAGGGTTGCTCACACCCTTCATCCTCATAGGCAATGGCAATCCCTCGTCGGCCCTGCACTGCCTTGGAGACTGGGGTCTGTCCCAGCTGCTGCTCCAGGCCCCGCCAGCTGCGGGACTCCAGGAAGGAGGCTGGGAGGAGAAAAAGGGAATTGTTACCCAGAGCAAGAAGGTGGCACTGCCCTGCACCAGCGCTCAGCCCCACCACGGTACCAACACAAACCTGCGGGGCTGATCTCTGCGAGCGCCCGTGTCTGGTCCCTGCAGGCCAGGGCGGTGTTGGGGGGCAGCTGAGGGGGGGGGGGGCCGCAGAGGTGGGCAGCTCGCATCTTCCCTGAGATCAGAGAGACATCGGGAACAGCCTCCTCTGCAGGAACAGCTGGTGGGAGCTCAACGTGCGCACAGGCACCTGCCAGGGAATGGTAATGTTAGCCTGGCCCATCTGTCCTGGAGCAAGCACAGCTTGCAGGCAGGGCAGCTGGGTGCAGTATGCCCTGGGAGGGTGTTGGGCAGCTATCTGTAGCTATTACCTGGCAGCAGGTCTCGGAAGTCTGTGAGGTAGTTCCCTGTCCACTCACGGGCTGGGTTGCAGGCCAGGTCCAGCTCATAGGGGGTCACGACAGGCCGGTAGAAGTCACTGGAGTCCAGGAGGGAGTTCTGAGCACAGGCCACCAGGACGAAGATGTCCACCTCCGGGAAGTTGGCCAGCTTGGCGGGGTTGGGCTTCCCCACAGCCAGGGTGTAGCTGCGCTTGCCAGCCCGGGCCAGCAGCTCCCGGAGGTGCTGTAGCACGGTCAGGTAGCCTGCCACGCCGAGGGTGCCCACCAGGATGCCCACCACGCTGGCATCCCGGGCACGCTCCACCAGGTACAGCCGCCGCATCAGGGCCCGGTTGACGTTGAGGGTCTCGCGGCGGCCGCAGCCGGTGCTGGGGTTGAAGGAGCTGAAAGGACAGCGGTTCCAGGTCAGCATGAAGCTGGTGAGGGCAAGGCCTTCAGCTCCCACATAGAACATGGCATAGTCCTGAAGCCCTCCTGCACCTTCCACCAGGAACTGGCGACCAAACTTCTGCTCCTCGCCAGGAACTGGGGGGCCAGGAGGGTCTCCCCACACCAGCCTGGAGAAGATGATATTGGGGTACTCGGGACGCAATTGCTGCTCCAGCTCACCTGAAGAAAGAGAGGAATGAGAACCAAACTTGGCCATAGTCCTGATGTGGAGAAGGTGTAACAGGGGAGAAGACAGAAATCAAAGCTGCCAGTGTCCGGGAAATGAATGCCAGCTTGGTCTGACCCTGTCAGCTCTACAGAGCTCAGAGCAGTACCAGAGCCCCCCTCCCTGCCCCGGAGCACTCACCCATGGCATGGGCGTACACCACATCGCTGAGCACCACCACGCGGCTCTGCTGCTCGGGGTAGAGCTCCCGGAACGCCTCTGCGCAGCGCCCCACGTCCAGGGGCTGCTGCCCGAAGATGTGCAGCACCGGGAGCTTCCTGCAGGGGCTGAGGCAGGCTGGGCCGTAGTGCAGCACTGCCTCGGCACCCACGTGCTCGGCGGCCACTTCATCCACGCAGCAGCTGCGAGGAGAAGGCGGTGTCAGACAGGCCCTGCAGCACGGAGCTCTCCCTCCTCCCTGGCACCGCCCCGTTCCTGCCCGCGGGGGAAGCCCAGGACACCCTTCAGAGTCCCACACGGACCTGCCGTAGGTGGTGTCTCCCAGCACGAACATCTCGGCCCCGGTGGCTCCCTCCAGCCCGCCTGCCACCTGCACCGCATCTGCCAGGAGCTCGTCAGGGAACTGCAGGGCGACCTGGCAGGAACGAGGGGTGAGGGAAACAGGAGTGAGGCACTGGGGAGAGTGAGGTGAAGGGACAGAATGGATAGAATATACCCTCAGCAAGTTTGCTGATATGAAACTGGGGGGAGTGGCTGATACACCTGAAGGCTGTGCCATGCAGCAGGACCTTGACAGGCTGGAGAATTAAGCAGAGAGAAACCTAATGCAGGTCAACAAGGGCAAGTGCAGGGTACTGCATAACCCCAAATACCAGCACAGGCTGGTGGGGGCTGACCTACTGGAGAACAATTCTGCAGATAAGGACCTGGAATCTTGGTGGGTGACAAGCTGACCATGAACTGACAGGGCCCTTACAGCCAGGACAGCCAATGGGGTCCTGGAGTGCACTGGCAAGAGTGTGGCCAGCAGGTTGAGAGTGATGATCCTGCCCTCCTACTTGGCCCTGGTGAGGCACATCAGGAGTACTGTCTCCAGGGTAAGAAAGACAAGGAGCTGCTAGAGAAGGTCCAGCAGAGGCCACATGGGGGTCTGGAGCATCTCTCTTGTGAGGAGAGACTGTGGGAGCTGGGCCTGTCTAGTCTGGACAAGAGAAGACTGAGAGGAGATCTGCTGTGGTTTAGGAATGGTACTCCCCAGTTCAGTGCTCCCACTGAGCCTCTCCAAACCACGCTGCCACGCCCTTGCTCCCCCTCTCCTTCTTCCTGCAGCGGGATGGAGCAGAGAATTGGAAGCACAAAGGGTAAAGATCACAGGTCAAGATCAGAGCAGTTTACTGGAAACAGCAAATTAAATAAGAAAGCCAAGGGTAACAACAGCACTATTAATATCAATGTACAAGAGACAGATGATTCACACACGAGTGCTCGATGCAGGGTTCTGACAATACCTGACCATGCCACACTATGGGACCTGGGAAGGACCCCTTCCCTGTCCCCAGAAAGTGATGGAATGTGGGACAGAGTAACCTCTGGGTCGTGGCCATGCCCCCTCCAGGCTACTGCAGAAATTAACCCTGTCCTGCCTGGAACGAGGACAGGATCTCATTAATGATATAAATATTTCAAAGGTGGGTGCCAAGAGGACGGTGCCAGAGTCTTTTCAGTGGAGCCCATCAACAGGACAGAGGAAGGAGCAATGGCCATACACTAAGGCAAAAGAACTTTCATGTTAACACAGGAACGAGTTCTTTACACAGTGGGTGGCAGAGCACTGGAACAGCTGCCCAGGGAAGCCGTGGAGCCTCCATCGCTGCAGACATTGCAAACGTTTCAGTATAACCTGCTCTGGTGCCCCTGCCTTGGCAAGGGGGTGGGACAGGGTGATCTCCAGATCAGCCTCCCAACGCTAACAATCCTGGGATTTCTGACCAGAAATAGAAAGTGTAAGAGAAGCATGGAGAAGAAAGAGTTTGTGAGCAAAACACAGTGATGACATTACAGCTTGTGATTGGAGTTAGCTAATCCAAATGGAAGGGTCTGAGACAGGTGTTAGAGAAGGCTTGAAAGTTGAAATGCTTCAGGAATTATTTGGGACCACGCCTCAAGACCCACAGACAGGTGTGCCTTAGTGCCTTAGCTGTCCTAGCATTCAAACAGAGCCTAAGACAGTAACCCTAAAACACCCTGAACACCCTAAAACCATGCACACTGTGGCTCACAAACTCAATCCACCATTGAGCTCACTGGAACATAAATTAATTAAATATCATGCAATTATACCAAACAGATTTTCTATTGATGTAATTTTGTATAATACCTAGTAAAAGCAATACAATTATACTTTGTAACTGCTTAATTAATATCTCTTAATTCTATTCTGGAGTGAAATGGATTAGATTATATAACTCCCACCTCCATGACTTTGGCATTTAAAGGTAGCATTAAAAAAAAAAGTTTAAAAAATATGCAAAATATTGAAAAGTGGGGGACAATCTTGCTGCATCTTTAAAAATCAGTGTAGTATGATCTGTATATAAAAACACCAAAATGTCTTCATTCTAATTAGTTCTCTTGCCATTAAGATAATTTCAGAGCTCTATCTATGCATTCCTGAACTAAACATTCTTCACTCAGAGCTTAGTATCCTAACACACAAAATGAGAAATTTCTCTATCCATGCCAAAGCCCAGTTTTGCTACTTGTTCTTGCATATTCCACCCCTGGATACGATAGAAAAGAAACTTGCTCACCTGCCTAACAATATTTTGATTCAATGTTGTAGACAATACTGAACCAAAATTGCCACAGATGGTAGGTAATGTACCTGTTTGACATTTCTCATTCACCCAAAGAAAGACAGTATTCTACTGACTGACTTGGTGTCAAGCTGCCTTCATTTTTCTAACAGTTCAAACCTGAAGAAATGAAATTTATTTTTAAATTTTGAGCCTGTCTGGCTTGAGCAGTTGATTTGCTTCTCTGTGTGTGTGCGAGAGCAGAAGGGTGCTGGTGCCGGTCAGGGGGTTTGGTAGACTGGGGGAGGTGAAGGCAGGAGGAGCCTGGTGCTTCAGACTCTGATGGTTGATGTCTCTCGGGTGGAGAGATCGCCTTGCCTTGCCAAGCTGTGGCAGCATGAGAGAACATGCACGTTTGGATGGCGGTGGAGCTGCTTCATGGCAGCCCATGCACTGCTGCTGAGGGTGTTGGGCTTTTGGAGGATGGATTTAATGCCCTAAGGCCAACAGGTGGATTTTGTGCTGGGACTGCTGGTTATTTCCTCTTAGCACAGAATGAAGTGACCACAGACCCGGCAGAGGCTGGGGAGACCTTGGCCATTGCTTCAGTGTTTGGATGAGGGGAGAGAATGAGTCAGAAGTGAGGGGTGTCTCACTCGCTCGTGTTTCCAGGGCCTGGTGAACCCAGTGTGGGCCTAGGGCTGCCTCCCTGGGCTCTGAATCATGTAGCTCACAGCAGTGCAGATTCACCTTGTGGATGTGAGACTGTTGGAAAATCTTGCTGAGCTGAACGCAGTTAGTCTGAACTTCCCCTGCCCTGTTGCAGTCCCTTTTTGAGGAAGACCACGAGCAGGAAGTGGTCTTGCTCCATGCAGTGTTGCAGCAGTGTCTATTTGTGTTTTTTGTCTTCGTCCTAAACCCTGATTTGATCCTCCAGTCCTGCTGCCCTGTCTTCTGTCCTTCTGGCTTCAGGGCTGCAAGTCAGAGCTCACAGGAGAGTGTCCTTTACCCTGTTTCTTTTGCATATGAATCTGAGGTTACACCTGCTCTTGAAGAGATGAAAGGTGCCCTGAGGACCTGCCCTGAGCTGGTTGTAGCTCTCTTTTACCACTTCTGGGGAGTGGAGGCAGCTGAGACTGGCTGGGTTCAGTTCCTGTTCTGACAGCCAAGCAGCAAAGCCAAAACACAAGTAACAAACTGGCTGGACCCAGCACTAGAGATCATCCTTGAAGGTTGCCAGACATGCAGGCTGGGCTGTGGCTTTCCTCTGTATTCCCTGCCTGTGGTGGCACCTTCCTTCATTCTAGTGTGTCGCTACAGGGGAGGGGGGCACCCCAAATCTGTGGCAGAAAGAGTGATCAGCATTACCACCTCCCATTATGGGGCCTGACAGTGCTTGTGTGCTCCCCTGAGGGTGGTGAGGGGGGTGCTGAGACCTGAGCTGCACATGGAGGGGTGAGCACACAAGAATAATGGGGACATCCCTGCTGCCAGGGATCTGCAGTGCTGAGCCCTTCCAGGGGGATGTACTGTCCTGCAGGTCTTGGCTGTGCCCAGGGGAGGGCATGGTCCTGCCCCCACATTTCTGCTGGGCAGATTGCCATCACCCCCTACTTCCAGGCTGCTGCTCTGGGGTGGAAGGGAGCAGTGGGACATGTCCCAAAGAGTGACCTCTTTGCTGCATTGGAGCATTCCACAAGTCTCCCATTTCCTTTTTTCCCAACCGTATGTGGGATCAGCGTCGCACAGGCAGGGACTGGTTACAGTCAGATATGGCAGAGCTGTGTCACCCTCTGTGCCTGGCATGGAGCACACAGTGCCACGATGCCTGTGCTTATCTGTTCCTTAGGGCTGGGTGACCCTCCCTTTTCCAGCAAAGAGCAAGTGTCTCTCCTGGTCTGCAGCACGTTTCCCACTCAGGAGCTCAGAGTAAGGCAGGGTGCAGCACCTCTGCATGTGCAGGGATGTGACTCTTGGCTGTGGTTCCTGGTGGGAGATGAGCACAGCAGGGCAAGCCCTCCTTGGAAAGGAAGGGCTTTTCTAAGTCTCTCAGGACAGTGCTTTGGTGTCTCCCACCTGTGTTGGAGTAGAAATTTATCTGGAAATTACTCTGGGGGAAATGCTGAGAACAAAAGTCATGTCTTGAACCCGCAGCCTTGGAAAGGGGGTGTTGGAGGAAAGCTGGAGCTTCTCGTGTTGGTGGGCTCCTGGGAAGCAGCACAAACACTGATGGGATGGTGATGTAGCAGCATGTGATGGTCAGTCAGGGCACAGCCTTGCTCCTCTTGTCCCTCCTGTGGCAGGGAAGAGCTCACAGCTGGTCCCTGGAGCTGTGGCTCTCCAGCAGGGCTGAGCCATTGGAGAGCCACAGTGGAGACCGTGCCAGGGCACAGGGCTGAGGATTGCCCTTGAGACCCTATAGCTCAGCATGGTCTGTGGGTGCTCAGCAGGGCCAGGGAATAGAATGGGTGTGACAACAACCACGATCATCTTCTGGGCAAGACTGGGATGGGGTCTGACAGTACCTCAGGCCCAGGCTGTCTGTCCTGGGCTGATGTGGAAGTGTTGGCATCACAAGGGTAGGATTTGGAGGGGAGACCCTGCCCCACAGCTCTGCACGCTTGAGCCAGTCTGCCCAGTGACCCTCCGTCATGCTGTGCTGTGCTCCTGGGCCTTTGCCTTGGGGCTGTGCAGGTGGGGGAGGAACCAGCAGTGCTGGATCCAGCTGCTGCCTCCCTGGAGGTTTCCATCTTGTTCTTGCTTTCCAGGCATCTGCTACACAATATTTGACCTGGGCTTCCGCTTCGATGTGGCTTGGTGAGTTCCCTGTAAGCTCGGGCGTCCTCAGGGCTGTGTGAGGAGGCAGGCAGTGCTGGCAGTGCCTCCCAGGAGCAGCAGGAGCAGCACTTGCTTTTGGGTGATGGGCAGTGGTCAGTGCATCACAGAAGAACCAGAGCTGCAGTGAGCAGGGCCTCTGCTTCCCGGGAGGTGGGATGGATGCAGCCCTGTGTTCCTGTGGCTGGCTCCCTACAAGGTCCTGGTGCAGCTATTGCTGCTCTGCCCTCCACATCTCCAAGCCCAGGCTTCTGCTTCACAGGGAGGGCTTGGGAGGAAGATCTTGATCCATGCAGGTGAGGGTCCTGTGTTTCTGGCTGGCAGACAGAGGTTCTCATGTCCTGCTGTCTGGCTGCCCAGCCCATCTTGGGCTTCATAATTTGGTGGAGGGGTACCTGTTTTGGGGTAGGCTGTGTGGTGTGACTGTGGGGGCTCAGCCTGTGTGCTAACCCAGGATATTTCTTCCTCTCCAGGTTTCTGACAGAGACCTCACCCTACATGTGGTCCAACCTGGGCATTGGCTTGGCCATCTCCCTGTCTGTGGTGGGAGCTGCCTGGTGAGTGGGACTGGCTCTTCAGCATTCTCCTGCTGTCCCACCTTGGTAGCTGTGTATACACTGCAGTTTTCCCACAGCAGAGCAGGGTAGAGCAGTGTGTACATGTAGGATTGTGGGTGGGCTGAATTGTTGGACTGCTGGGGGGGTCTGGGCGGACCAGCCCACAAGCAGCAGTGGCAGTGGAAAGACAGGGAAGTCTCTGGAAGCTGTACCCCTGAGCCCGGGCTGTCCATTGGGGCTCTTGTGCCCCAGCAGTTCTGCTGGTGTAGGTGGTGCAGCCTGGGGCCACCCATACCCTGGGAGAGGTTAGGCTGAGTGCTCAGTGCCACCAGCTGCATGCCTGATTCTTTGCTCAGCTGAAAGATCCTGGTTTCTGTATAGAATTCTGTGAGTGCCACATCTTCTACCAACCACCCTTGTCTGCTGCAGGGGGATTTACATCACGGGCTCCAGCATCATTGGTGGGGGAGTCAAAGCCCCACGGATCAAAACAAAGAATCTGGTGAGGTAAGCACAGACTGGGGTTAGTTCTTGTGCTGCACCTGAGTGGGGCAGGTCACAACCCAGTGAAGAGGCTTCTGCCTGCTCTCTAGCTGGGTGCTGCTGGCAGGCTGTTCCTTGCTGAGCTGCTGATGCTGTTTGCTTTCAAAACAAAGAGCCCTAAAGGAGCCAGAGTGCTGCTTTGAAGGGTCACTGTGTGATATCACACTGTGAATGAGCCCAGTGTGTTCAAAACAAACACCCTGAGATCACACATCCTGCCCAGGCAAGGGTTCTCCTTGCACAACCCTTCCACAAGGAGCAGAAACAGGCTGGTGAAGGGCAAGGCTTCCCAGGCCTGCTTCCAGCAGGATCCTTGCATCTTACTCAGGTGCCACAGCAGAACCAGCATCCAGCCTTTGTGTTTGGCAGCTCCCCCTAGTTTGAAAGTAAAGCAGTGGGTAGCTTCCCATATGGCTGTGGAGGGGTCTGGCTGGCTGGGCATGAACTGGCAAGGGGCTCCATGGAATAGGGTCTTTCCCCCAGGACACTGGTGAGACTGATTGAGATGCTGTGCTCAGACTTTGCCTTTCTCCCACAGCATCATTTTCTGTGAGGCCGTGGCCATCTATGGGATCATCATGGCAATAGTCATCAGTAACATGGCTGAGGTATGGGATCATCATGGCAACAGTCATCAGTAACATGGCTGAGGTATGGGAGCACCTGGGCTGTTGTGCCATCCCTGCCCCTGCCCCGAGGCCATGGGGCTGGTACAGGGATGGCACAGCTGGTCATGGGCCAGTATTGTGAGGGGTGGCCCTGTGGGCACTTGGAACACTGTTGTGCCTTGGGAGCCCCTGGACTGGTGGTCTGTGCAGGGATCCTTGCCGGTGATGAAGAGAGGGTTGGGAGAGCGCACACAAGGCAGATTCCATGAAGCCATGACGTGGAATCAGGGCCTGGCTCTGGCTGTAATGAGGCTGCCTCATGCTGTATCAGGGACAGGTACCTCTTCCAGAGACCACAGACTTGTCACTAACCCAGGTCCTGTGCTTTCTCTTAGCCTTTCAATGGAGTCACCCCAGAAGAGATTGGAGCCAGGAACTACCACGCAGGTAAGGACTTCTGGGTTCCTGGTGCTGTCACTGTGAGCACTGCCACACCCTGACCCCACCCATGGTCTGCTGCTGGTGTGTGAAGGATATGTGACTCTTCTGCCAAAAGGCAGCTTTTTACTTACCTTCTAGCACCTCCTGTGCCCAGCAGGCTGTGCTGTGCAGCAGCAGCACTGTTTCTCCCCTGGGTGGAGCAGTGGCCTGGCACCATGGGACCTGAGGCACATTTCAGATCAGTCCTGCTCCCCGGACAGGATGTTGCTGGGGCTTGGCAGCTCCTGGTCTTCTATCACCTTGAGACAGAACTGCAGCATGTCCTGGGTGCAGGTGGAAGGGGTTACATCCTGTTCTTGCAGCGTTCCTCTCTCACAGGTTTCTCCATGTTTGGAGCTGGTCTGACCGTGGGTTTATGCAATCTCTTCTGTGGGGTCTGTGTGGGCATCGTGGGCAGCGGGGCTGCCCTGGCTGATGCCCAGAATGCCAGCCTCTTCGTCAAGATCCTGATTGTGGAAATCTTTGGCAGTGCCATAGGGCTGTTTGGAGTCATCGTTGCTATCCTGCAGGTACCTGCTTCCTGAGGCCACCAGGCCTGAGTGAGCACAAGGTGCTGTCACCCTGGATGCTTTCCAGCCCCAGGGAGACACACCTGGGTTTCAGCACAATCTTCTGCATTGGGATGGGGAGGCTGCTTACAAGGTTTGGGGTGGCACAGCTCTTCCCAGAGCATACTGTGCCTATTTGCAACATTGGGAACCCTTCTGATGGCCCCTCTGTCACTGAGGGTGTCACCTTGCATGCACCTTGTGTGACACTTATGTCTTACTAGTGGGACTGATACGCTGTCTGCAGCTTCTGGGTGGTTTTGGGGTGCTTGGGTGGGACTGGGGTGCTGAGCTGGGATTTGTGGGCTACAACCTAACCTCTCTTCTTTCTTTCCAGACATCTAAAGTAAAAATGGGCTGAGCCCTCTTGCACTCAGCCTGTTCCAGCGCACCCCAAGAGGTTCTGTATATACTTATTTAATGTTTCTAGACTTGATTGGGGTGGGAGAGGCTGGCACCGGCAGCAGGAGCCTGACCGCGTAGAGCCCCGTCCTGCAGATCAGTCGGCCCCTTGGAAGAAACAAATTTCTCTGTGTGAATTCTGCCCCCAGCAGCCTGGCCCAGCTCGTGGGGCCCTGCTGCTGCCCGTCCCTGGTGTGTAGAATTGACCATCAGTGCAATCCTGTGTCAGTGAAATAAATATGGTTCTTGTCCAGCTCTTTCTCTTCCCTGTGCATGCTGGGGAGGTTTGCAGAGAGAAGTGCTGGTTTGGGCTGCCCCAGAGATTCCTCTCTGTGCTTCTGGCAAAATCCCTGTCCTCTTCCAGGAGCCTGATGGTGTCCTGCCTGTGTGGGGTTAATTCTGTTGCTTTCTCAGGCTGTAAGACCCACCCTCTTTGGGCTGTGGGAACGCAGAGCTGTGCCTTGCTGCCTGGAGCAGGTGCAAGGCTGTTGGAACAGGCAGCAGGCAGCTCTGAATTGCCTCTGCCAGGCTCCTAGCAGCCCAACGTGAGCCCAACACAAGCTGCTTTGTGCCTTTCAACTCCCATCCAGGTAATTTAGTGTAGGGGGGCATACACAGTGTCCATAGCCCCATTGTGCAGCCAGGGAGCACCAGAAGAACAAAGTGGAACTTTTGTCCCTTCAAAGGACATCCTCCAGCCAGCAGCTCCCTGGTGGGACTGTTGGCTGTGTGCTGAGGCTCTCCAGTCTGCAGTGCCCCTCTGTCCAGGTAGAGGTCCCAGGGGTGGGGACACTTTGTGCTGGCTCTGTTCCCTGGCCCTAGCTGTGCTGAATAGTGTGGGGAAGCCGGCTGTAGACAGCTGGTCCTGCATCTCATCTGCTGCTTGGGGGAAGGGAAGAACAAGGTCCTTCTGCATGTGCTCTGCAGAGAGCCTGGAGGCTGCTGCATCTGCTGTATCCAGCACAAGGCCCTCATACTGTTTCTTCTACCAGTATACCTTCATAGAGAAAGCACTGATCTTCCAGTGCTGTGTCAGAGCAGATGCACGCTTAGAGCTGCCCTTCTCTCTTCCTGTGTGGATGCCACAGGCTGGGTCAGCAGTGAGACTGCTGGAGCCTGCTGATTCTTGCCCTTGAAATAGGGCAGCTGCTTCTGCATGACCCCTCTGAGATCTGCTGCTCTCCTGCCTCTGTTCCAGATTGTCTTATGAGTTTGGGGGCTGCAGTGAATTTCAGCCCTGGTTGCATGACAGTTGTGGGGGGAAAACCAAGCCACTGCCTCTGCTAGCTGTGCTGAATGTCCCCTGGGGCTGGAGGCTCTCACAGGAGCAATGTGAGACCTCTGTCTCACATTGTGTCCAGGCAGGACACATATTGGGCCCTGCCTG
>NW_005054347.1:2418105-2419259 GCF_000277835.1 Geospiza fortis
AGCTGCATAGCCATTTCATCAGACCCACAGCAAGCTCAGGAAAGAGATGCCTGGAGCTGGAGGGGCCGTGCTGTGCTGGAGTTAGGGAAGCTGCTTTGTGGGTTAATCATCTTCCTGGTTAGCAGCTGTCTTGAAAGACTCCACTTGTTTTTTCAGGGATGGGCCTTGCCCTGCCCTGCCCAGATAGAAATGCATCTGCTGTCAGAAATGTGCCTCTGTGAGGTGCTTTTCCACTCTCCCAATCCTGCCTGTGAATATCACAGCTTTGGCAGGGGAATGGGCTCCAGACTTGCCCACAAGCCCCTTACAAGGACATGAGATCCATGAGGGCTACTCTCAGGGTGACCCACAGCCCGCCTACCATAGCCAGCAGTGATAAGGTGAGCACGCCCTGTGGTTCTAGGTGTGCACTCTTGGGTTCCAGGACTTGGACTAAACACCTGCTGCTCAAGCAGAGAAAAAAAGCTTAAACAAGGCTCCAGGACTTAGTCTCATTTAGAAGCAGCAGCAGCAGGAGTTAAAAGATATTTTGGTAACCATGTGTAGGTATCGATGAGAAAAATGCCACCTGCTGAGGAGCCAAACCAAGAGCTGGAGAAGAGTTGGACTGCTTTCAGCAGGGTTTGCAGGGGTGGAACAGGGCTGGGCTGGGTAGGTGCCATTTGGTTCTCTTCTGAAAGGTTGTCTGCTGAAGGGAGCTGGAAAGCCCTCGCTGGGGTGAGCAGCCAGGCATGGGAGGAGGAGGGGGTTCGGGGCACAGGGCTGCTCTAAACAGGCACAAGTGCTGCGGAAGGGAGCTGAGCGGGTGGCAGAAGGGAAAGGCTGCAGACAGGGCAAAAACTCCTTGTGGTGGGCCAGACTTGTGGTGGGACCAAACCACGATCTTCCACCGATGCCACTGTGGTAAGGAGAGTGAGATTCCCGGTGTTTCCTAGCAATGAAACATAGAAAGGGCGGTGTGGAGCCACAAATAGGTTGCAACGGACGCTGAGCCAGGACCAACGGCCGGGAGCGTGGGAATCGCCGCAGGTGGGTCCGTGGGAGCGCTGCCTTCCGGCAACGAGGAGCCAGGGAACGGAGAAAGGCCGGGACACCCTGTGCCGGTATCCCGGAGGTGCTCGGAGGGTCCCCGCTGCCGCATCTGAGGCCAAGGG
>NW_005054347.1:2419537-2429464 GCF_000277835.1 Geospiza fortis
GCCGCGGTGAGTGGAGCGGCGCGGGCAGGCCTGGCCGGGCGGGTGAGGCCCGGGATGCGACCCGGGGGATGCGATCCCGGCCACTCATGGGCGGCACCACTCCGGCTCGGGAAAAAGACTAATTTTGAGGTTGTTTCTCATTTTTTAAATAAGTTTTTGCATGCGTCGGGGAGTGGGAAAAAATTGGGGGTGGGGGAGTGTTAGTTGTGCTGAATGCGGCCCCTCACCCCACTTTTGGCCGACAGGTTGTCACCTTTAGGGCATCGGGGCCACCGGGTCCCACCGTGCCTCTCTTCTCCCAGCCCTGGGATGTCTTGTGGGAAGAAGGATTGAGTGCACGGGGTTGAGCATCCCCTGCAAAACGAGCATCACCAGCCCCATGGCACATACTGCACTTGAAACCCTGGGGAGCAGCTCCCCAGCCCCAGGTTGCTTTTGGCCTCTCACACCCTGCACAGATGCTGCGGTGGGGGGAGATGACATCATATTTCATAACCCCCTCCTTAGCAGTTTAAGCCCACTCATGTTCATGGTGTCCTGTGGCCGCTGCTTGATGGAGTGCTTTGCTTTTGTTCTTGCTGAGCGTCACTCCCTACTTGCCTCATGGACCATTCTACCGAAGGGCCCCTAAAACCAGGTCTGATTTTTTCCTATTGCATCCCCATCTGGCTGTTGAGGCACCACCACTCCATGCACTGCATAGGTTTTTGGGGAGGGTTTCTGGCAGGTGCTGGGATCAGGCAGATCCCCGTGTCATGGGCTGTGTGGGGTGACAAGGCACTGTGATCGGAGGGAAAGTCTGAGCAATAACAGCAAAGCCAGCTTTTCTTCAGAGGGCTACTTTGCAGAAAAAAACTGGATGTGGGGTTGTGCTCCTGACACATGCCAGGACCCCCCTATCCACAGGGGCACCACTTTGCATCCTGCAAAGGGAGGATGGACATAGTTGGGCCATTGGGCTCAGAGCCTTTTCCAGCACCCCCCTGCCTGTGGTGGGTTCCAGGGTCTGCCTGCCAGGGTCAGTCCTGCGACTGGGAGAGGACACCCCAGAGCAGGGTTGGGCGGAGGATCCTGCTTCACACCTCAGCTCCAATCCCTGTACCCATCCAGTGTGGCCATCACTGCCAGCTCAGTGCCCTGTGGCTCCTTGGGGAGCCCCACTGGACAGGGCTGGCAGCTGCCAGTGACCGGTTGCCAGCACTGTTGGGCGCTACCTGCGCTCCTGCTGGGGGTCCTGCTGCAGACCCCCGGCCACCAAAGTCCTTCAGGGACCAGACAGCAGCTCTGGCCTGTCCTGAGATCCTCAGGGCTTTGTGAACCCCTGGTGCCTGTCCCTTGTGATTGCTTTGCTGTGTCTTAGCACCCTCCCTAAAAGCAGGGACTAGCAGGGCAGGGCTCAGGGCAGGAACTGGGGTGCATGGCTGTGCTGTGGCAGGGCTGGGAAAGGCCGCATGGTTTGACTTCTCTGGGACTCTCCAGTGACTCTCCCAGCTGGCTTCCCAGCAGGGCTCTGGCCCGGCTCCAGGCGTCATGTGGGAGATAAGGGGACCCTGACTTCCAGCAGTCCAGTGTCCCTGGAGGCCTCACCATCAGGAGGAGGGGAGAGGATCTGCACCGCTGGCTGAATGCCAGATCCACCTGGATGTGGCAGGGACCTGACTCAGGGGGGCTGGGACGTCCTGCTTGGCTCAGCCTGGCCTCACTCTCATTGCTGCCCTGCTTTGGTGCTGCTGCTGGTGTGTAGCTCTGTGGGGAGGGAGCAGGATGGGGAACAGGGAAGTGGGGTGCCTTAGAGAGGGGTGGCTGGTGGGGACACCTGTGGTGCTCTTGTGACATCCCACGCTGGACATGTTTTTGGAGAGCATAGCCTTTGTCAAGGGCTCAACCCCTGTGGAGGTTCTTTGTGGCGTGTCTGGAGGTGTCTGCATGCTCTCTCTGGGTGGGAAAAAGGGGAGGGGAGTGGATCTGTCCTGTTCTGGTCTTGGCCTAGGAAAGCAAGGAGATGATTTGTTATGTGGGGCTTAGGACCTCTCATATCTTCATGGTTGTGCCTTCAGAGCAGGGATCCAGGTGCAGCATTCCCCCTGGGGTGCTCTCTGGCATACCAGCCTGCAAGTCCTTCACGTCTGCATCAGGCCTGTGCTGCTCCTGCTGTCCCAGTGTCATTTGGGCTGGGCTGGGGGCTCAGGTTCCTGGTGTCCTGAGCGTGAGGTGTCTTGGCAGGATCAGGACCTGCCCCCCTGCCCCGCCAAGCGCACATGTCTGCCTGCCCGTGCCCAGAAGATGACCAGGCTGCTCTTGGGGGTGACCCTGGAAAGGATTTGCAAGGCCGTGCTGCTGCTCTGCCTGCTCCACTTCGTCATCATCATGATCCTCTATTTTGACGTCTACGCGCAGCACCTGGACTTCTTCAGCCGTTTCAATGCCAGGAATGCGCCCACCCCTTCTCCAACTCGTCCCGCCCCAACGGCACCGTTCCCAGCTACGGGCCCGCCGGTGCTGAGGCCCCATCCCCCAGCACCAAGCCCAGCACCAACCAGTCTGCCACTGAGAAGCCCTTGCAGCCCTGCCAGGAGACACCTCCTGGTTTAGGTGAGACATCCTGGGTGAGCATTGGGGGTGAATTTGAGCTCTGACTCTGAACATGGGGCTAAGGTGGGTACTCATGGCTGACATCCTTATCCCCTGCGTATGGCTTTCCCATGAAATAGTAGAGAAACCTCAGCCTGGAACTGTATCAGGACAGCTGGTTTCAGGTTTTGTTAGCCCAGTCTCTCTGCCCTGTTTTAGGAAAGGTTCTGAGCACTCTCTGCCCTCAGCAGTGCCAGTTTCCCCTGCAGGTCCCCCTTGCTGTTTGCTTTGACACTGTGGGCAGAGCAGCAGGTGACCATGACCCTGACCATGTCCTGTCCTGCGGGCATTGCCTGGCCCTCCCTCTCACAGTTGGGCGCCTGCTCATCGAGTTCAGCTCTCCCATGAGCATGGAGCGAGTGCAGCGGGAGAACCCTGATGTACGCCAGGGTGGCAAGTACACCCCCCCAGACTGCCTGCCCCGGCAGAAGGTGGCCATCCTCATCCCCTTCCGGCACCGCGAGCACCACCTCAAGTACTGGCTGCACTACCTGCACCCCATCCTGCGCCGGCAGAAGGTGGCTTACGGTATCTACATCATCAACCAGGTGAGGGGGCAGGGGCGAGGGGTGGCAGGGCAGGGGTGGACAAGCAGGCATTGCTGAGCTTTGCCCTGCAGTTTGGTGAAGACACCTTCAACCGGGCCAAGCTGCTCAACGTGGGATTCATGGAGGCACTCAAGGACGACGAGGAGTATGACTGCTTCATTTTCAGCGACGTGGATCTCATCCCCATGGACGATCGCAACCTCTATCGCTGCTACGAGCAGCCACGGCACTTTGCTGTTGGCATGGACAAGTTTGGGTTCAGGTGGGTGCCCTGGGGTGCTGGGGTGTTTCTGCACAGGCAGGGCTGGAATATCTCTCTGGGATGACATCAGGGCAACCACCCTTGATTGTCACCTGGGGCAGGCATGAGGTCGATGGCTCGAATGGTGGACCTGAGATGGCAGAGAGCACAGAACCCTGGGTAGGAGGGTGACACAGGAAAGGGTTGGTACTTGTACTTGGGGGTCCCCATGGGGCTCACCTCCATCTTTGCTTGTTCCTGGGGCTGACCCATTTGCTGTCAACCTGCAGGCTGCCCTATGCCGGCTACTTTGGCGGTGTCTCTGGGCTGAGCAAGTCCCAGTTCCTGAAGATCAATGGCTTTCCCAATGAGTACTGGGGCTGGGGAGGAGAGGACGATGACATCTTTAATCGGTAGGTGCCCAGCCCCTCACCAGCACTGACTGGTTGGGGTGTACCAGGCTCCCCACCGAGCACTGAATTAGCCCCCTTACAGCACTGGTGTTCCCAGTTTTGTACATGGGCCATGCCACATGTCAGGGAGGGATTTAATTACACTCTAGCTTTGGGGTTGTGACCCTCATGGGTGGAGCTGGCCTTTCCCAGGGTGCTGGGGGGCTGCAGGACACTCCTCTGCCTCTCTTGTGGCTGAAGCCTGCAGTGTGGTGTGCCTGTGGGCTCTGCTCCATACGGGGGCTGGGATGCAAGACTTGGATGTGTCCAGGGCTGAGATTAAAAACTTGGAAACATTTCAGTGGTGGCCGTGCAGCAGCCACACAGTCATTCCTGCCAGCAGCCAGCAGGCAGCAGTACAGCTGCAAGCTGAGCAAAGCCCAGTCCCCCCACACCCTGTGTTGGGGGCCAGAGCTGGACAATGGCCACCTCACCTCCCATGGGTTCCCCCATGGTGCTTCCCAGGGAAGCAGTGTGCAGCCAGTGGGGTGTAACCAGACAGTAATGGCCAGACTAGCAAAACACCCTTGTGGGAGCCCTGGACACGTGGCACGGTTGTGATTTCCACACAAGGTGGGCTCAGGGTGGGGGACAAGAAGTGTGTGGAGGTCTGGAAGAGCTTCAGGCAGCCCTTGATCAGAGAGGAGGGCTCCAAGGAAAGGGCTAGGCAGCGGCATTCAGGGAATGTAAAGGGCAGGGGCCGCAGAGGGAGGGAGGAAGGGAAGGAGGGATGGATGGCTGCACATGGATGGCTGCCTGTGTGCGGCACAGGCTGAATGCAGCTGCTGGTTCCTGGATAGGAGTGGTGCTTTGGGCACACTGCCATGGGGCATGTGGCACCCTAGGTCATGACACTGGCCTGGGTGGGGCCTGGCTTTGCTTATCTTGGCTTGGCACAGCTTTGTTTAACCAAGGGTAGGTTTATTTTGCCTGGGGTCTGACCCTGGAGGTCTCTGGGCTGGGGAATGTCCCACCCTGGTGCCCACACACTGATCCCACCCTTCTCCTGGCCCCCAGCATATCCCTGAATGGCATGAAGGTGTCGAGGCCCGACATCCGCATTGGGAGGTACCGCATGATTAAGCATGAGCGCGACAAACACAATGAGCCCAACCCGCAGAGGTGAGTGAGCCACGGGGCTGGGGCAATTGGGACACTGTGGCTGCTCACCCCCACAGAGGGCCAGCACTGCTGGCACTACAAGATGACATCCCTCCATCCTCATCCTGCTATTCTTTCCACCAGGTTCACCAAGATCCAGAACACCAAAATGACGATGAAGCGGGATGGGATCAGCTCGCTGCAGTACCGGCTGGTGGAGATCTCCCGCCAGCCCATGTACACCAACATCACGGTGGAGATTGGCAGGCCCCCGCCCCGCCTGGCCCGCGGCTAGTGCTCCTGTCACTGGGAGCCCCTGTGCCTGGGGCTGGCTGGGCATGGCGGGTTTTGCCCCAGCTCAAGAGCCAGGACTGGACAGGGATGTTTTCTCCCTACTCTGCTGCCTTCTGGAGACGGCTGCCCCCCAGCCGGCCCTTTGGTCCCTAGGATTTCTCTGTCTCCCCCATCCCCACGAGTGTGTTTGCAGGACCCCTGCCCCATACGTGGTGTGTTGGTGGATGAGCCCAGCTGCCCTGCAAGCAGCTCCTGGCACAGAGGGAGGGGGCAACCCCAGGCCTGGCAAGGAGCCCCCAGTCCATGCCAGCTCCTACCTGCACCCTGGGTGGGGAAGGTGAAATCCCACTGCTCTGTGAGAGCTGGAGGGTCCCCACCAGCGCTGTGAGAAGTGGGGTGCAGGCTTCCCCCTTTACCAGCGTTGGAGCCACTGCTGCCCCAGCTGGGGATGGGAGCAGCCTGGGGCCCCCAGGCAGGCAGGATCAGGGCAAGGTTGCTGCCCTGGCCAGGCACTGCTCATGCTGCTGGGCACACAGACGTGGCTTGCTGTCTTCCTCTGCTTTAGTCTGGTGCTTAGAGCCGGGCCCTGTCTCAGCTCTGCCAAACAGAGACCTCTGATTAGTGAATGCCCCTCGCTGTGCCTCAGTTTCCCCAGGGCTGGGGGGATGGCAGCTGTATCCCATCCCCCTTCCCCAAAGGCAGGTGCTGTGTGTGTGTGTGCAGCCCCTGCCTGCGCCTGCCCTCACCTGCCCTTTCCCCTTTGGTGGGGGAAATAGGGCTGATTTGAACCCCCCAGCACCTCTTGGTGGGGGCTGGTGCAGCCCCCCTCTAGCAGGGAGGGAATCTTCTCCTTGAGGTCTCCCCTTGTCTGCCTTCCCGCTTCCAGGCCAGGGGCAGGGGGGCTGCAGGCAGGAGAGGCCAGGACCATGCAGGGCAGGAGCCCTGTGCCCCGCCATGGGACTGGGAGCCCCAGCACCCCTGACGCTCCATGGGGGGCTGGGAGCGGTGGGGTTGGGAGCAGGGCAGCTCGCCAGGGCTGGGGGGCACCGGCGACTTTTGTACATTTGAATGTCTGACCCTTTTTTCAGCGTACGTTGAATGCAGCGTTCGGTCGTAGAGACCGGGGGTTTTGTATTTAATAAAAGTTTGAAAAGTTGGCAGGCTTTGTGGGGGTGGGAGAAAACACCATCTGATGAGGAAGTGGGATTGTGGAGAATAGAGGGGAAGTCCTGTCTGCTGCCTCCAGCTGCTGGCTGGAAGGCAGAGCCCCTGAGTCACCCCCTCCACCCCTTGGGGGATCCCCCAGCTCACTCAGCAATGCAGGGAGGCCTAACAAGGTGCTGACCTAGGGCAAAGTGTGCAGGACAAAGCCAGCTGCCCTCACTATGCCATGGATATTTGCTGCCCTCCCGTTCATCTGGGGACAATTCCCCCAGCAGGGATAAGCCCATCCTCCATCCTAACCCTAACCCTAACCCCTGCCTTACCTCCAGCTGGTTTTGTACGTCCAGGTAGGGCAAAGGAGAACGCCCCAGGACCTAGCTGACTGTTGAGTGCCAATACCTGGCATCAGTAGGGAAAAGAGCTGCACCCATTAGGTGTGGTCCCCCACTCTTCAATCCCTCCCTCCCCCCAACATGGTTCCCAAAGAAGGGCACAGCAGGACACAACTTCAGGAATATAAATCTCATTAAAATCTAGGATACTTTAGAACTCTACACCAGGAGAGACACTGGCACAGGCAGCGCTGCCCAGGGACGCGCGCGTTATTGCTAACAATTAGAGGTGAAGAGTAGCGGCGTGACTCGAGGGGCAGGGCACGGGCACCATGCGGGAACCTGCGCCCCTCGCCGCGGCACGACGGGGGGCTCGGGACGGGGAGCTGGAACATCCTGCTGGGGCTCGCCGCCCGCTGCCTCCCGCCACCGTGCCAAGCTGTGCCGTGTCCCTGTGCCAGCCTCGGGGCTGCAACATAGGGAGCACAGGGTGCTGGCTGGGAGGGGAGCAAGCGGGGTAGGAAGGGTCTCATCCCATCCACCCCAAATCAAGAGCTCCAAGCCCTTTGGCTGGAGCTGGAAGACAGATTTAAAACCGCCCGGCCTTTGCCAGTGCATCCTGTTCCACTAATACTGACTGGGGACTGAGCATCCCCAGATGGCTCGGAGCGAGTGGGCTGGTGCAGCCCTTCGTGTCTCCGCTGGTACCTCTTGCTAAGCAGCAGCTGGGGGAGGCCAATCCATCCTGCTCCCCCTTAGCACCGTGGAGGATCCTCCCCTGCCAGTGCTGGGGCTGCCAGGGAGAGCTGGATCTCATCCCTGTCTGGTTACCCCCCGGCCAGGCTTAAGTACTCCCCCAGCCTCCTGCCCCACTGTGGGGCAGGCAGCAGCATTGGGCTGTGCCCACACTGCTTGTGGCTGTGCCCAGCTTTGTAGGCGATGCCTGGCCACCCAAAAGGGCACCCACAGACCCCAGTGGGGCCACAGGGTGGAGGGGTGCATGAAGGGGAGCATCCCAGCTCACTGCCTGCACAGCCCCGGCGTACCGTGCATATGTGCGTGCCCACGTACGCCACATCTGTGCCCATGCTGTGTCTGTGAGGGACACACACGTGTACACACGTGTGCTCTAAGTGCTTGAGTCTTGTGCCATCAGATCCCCCTGCCAGTGCAAGCTACATGCTTGCCCCCATCTCCCTGTGCTGGCCTCGTGCCTGGCAGCAGCCCCGGGTGTGACCACCCAGTAGGCTCTGAGCCACAGTGGGTGTGCACCCAGGCTGGGGGTCCCTGCAGTGCCGACCCCTCCCATGATGGCCTTGTGCACACACAGGCTGCAGGCAATACTGGCATGCCCAACCTTGGTCCCACCCCATGGGAAGGTCAGGAGGGCGCCCCATGGCAGGGCAGGCTGCCTGGCTTAGGGAAGGGGGGGTGGGAGCCTGGGAGCATCCCATCCCCCCCCATCCTGTGCATACCCCCAGGTCAAGGCTCCTGCAAAGTGCCTCTGGCTCCCAGCCCTCCCGGGGCTGCGCCCCCTCCTCTCTTGTCCCAGCGTCGAGCACAAAGGTTACCGTAAACACGAGGGTTAACAAACGCCACGGGGGCAGGGGTGGGAGGGGTTAACCGGCGAGGAGGTGGGGGGAGTCTCGGGGATGGGTGCTGAGAGCCCCCATGGTCCGGTGCGCCCGGAGCCAGGCTCCGCCAGCGGAAGGTGCAAGAGGGGTTAGAGGGGGTGGCCAGCCGCTGCCTCACTCTGGCCCTTCTCTGGCTGCAGGGGCTGCACCTCCAGGTGGGACTCAGTGGAAGGGCTGAACGCTGGGGCGTAGCGCCCGCTGCGGTGCTCTGGCAGAGCTGGGCCCCAGTCCTTGCTTGCCTTGGTAGCATTTTTCAAGCGCTAGAAAGGGAGAGAATGGAGACAAGATTAGCACCCACCATGCTCCCCTGCCTCGGTCTGCACCAACATGCCAGCAGCTTCCAGGGGCGCACAAACATGTGGTGCCCTATGCACGCCGCCTGCACACAGCCACTGCTGACAGCTCCACTGAGGTCAGGGACAACCTTGGTGGCAGGCCCAGGTGGGACAGAGACAAAGGGGTGTAGCCCCTGGCCACCCACCTCAAGCAGTGTGTCCCCCTCAGAGCGGCACACTTTGTAGATGGCGTAGATGGGAATGCAGATGACAGAAGAGAGCGCCATGAGGAAGCCGATGCTGATGGCCCAGGTAGGGTAGACATAGTCATTGTAGGAGATGGGCCGGTACTGGATCACTGTGAAGACCAGGATGAACTGGGAAGGGATAGGCAGGATCAGCCAGTGGGAAGCAGCCAGCTTGCTCTGTACTCCCACGACTTCCCCGCTCTGCCCTATTGCTGATCTCCTGAGCCCAGCACCCTCCTCCCCGGGGAGTGCCATGTCCAGGTGAGCTCCTCACTCCCTCCTCCCACAGCCCAAGGCCCCATGGTTGTGATGCTCACAAATATGATGGCAGGTGAGATGAAGCGCCAGCAGATCTGGAAGAAGAGTGGGGGAGGAAAGCCCAGCATCATCTCAATGTCCTTGAAGTAGTTGCGGTGCCCTGGGGAGAAAAGTGACCATCAGCCCTGGTGGTGCCTAAGCCCCCTCACCACCCACCCAGCTCCAGCCCCAGCACCAGCGTGGCGGGACCCATGAGCCTCCCCAGGCCGCAGCTCCTGATTGGGCAACCGCCTTCCCCCATGTAACACAGAGCAACCTGCTGATTGGCCAGCTGCTGGGGCAAACCCTTCCCCATTGGCTGGCTGGATCAGCCCTACCATCCGATTGGCTGCAGGCAGCTGTACCTACCATAGATGTACATGATGGCCACACACATGATGCAGGAGATGACCACCAGGGAGAAGCTGGCAGCGTAGTTGTCCATTAGCAGAAGCCAGTAGATGCCCGCCTGGAAGACAGACATATTGGCAGAGCTGGCCCTGCGGTACCACCGCTGCTGGCAGGGCACCAGCACACCACACTGACCGTGCTGGCAACATGCAGCTCGGACACCACCACCACCACAGCTGGCACAGCAATGCCTCATGCCAGTCAGCATGGAGACACTTAATTCTAGGTACCATCCCCAGTGTTGGCGTGGCAAGACCAGGCCCTGCCTGTCAGTACCATCACAGTGGCAACAAAGCGGA
>NW_005054347.1:2429492-2432645 GCF_000277835.1 Geospiza fortis
GGCAACAGTCCCAAGGTCACCTACCTGTGTGGTGAGTGGGATGCCCAGCAGGAAGCCAGCCACAGCCACTCCCAGCGTTACGAAGGTCTTTTTGCGGATGATCCACTCATTGCCCACCTCATCCACAATGGCCGTGACCAGAGTCTCCAGCAGGCAGAACTACACGGGGCAAAGGGGGTAGCCCATCACCACCTTGGCCCCACCACACCACCCCATCTGAACGTGCTGGCCCCACCATGACCTACCTGCGTACCCAGCCCCAGGAGGATGAGCATAAAGAAGAAGAGAATGGACCACAGTGGCGAGATCGGGAGCAAGGTGAGGGCCTCAGGGTAGGCGACGAAGGCCAGGCCTGGCCCATGGTCAGCCACCTTGGAGACATCCACACCCAGGTGGTTGGCCATGAAGCCCAGGATGGAGAAGATGACGAAGCCAGCATAGACGCTGGTAGCACAGTTGGTGATGCTGATGATGATGCTGTCCCTGTGGGAAGAGGAGTCAGGGCTGGCAGTGGACACGAGGGCAGAGGCAGGGCTGGGGGACTGTGGTCGGGCACTCACCGGTAGCAGTTGTTGTTGAACTTGTTGTAGGAAGCCATGGTGATGAGCCCGCCCCAGGCACAGCCCAGCGAGTAGAAGATCTGTGAGGCCGCGTCACCCCACACCTGTGGCAGTGGGATGGTCAGCGCTGTGCCCCCAGCCCCACTCAGCCCTGGCTGCCTGCCACCCTTCGTCCCTGCTCACCTTGGCATTGAGGATCTTGTCCCACTGGGGTGTCAGGTAGTACATGATGCCAGTGACAGCCCCCTCCAGCGTGATGCCGCGCACGAAGAGGATGGTGAGCACCACGTAGGGGAAGGTGGCCGTGAAATACACCACCTGTGGGGCAGCACCTCAGTGAGGGGGGGATGGGGCCAGGGCTGGGGACACAGGCAGGAATGGCTAAGGTGTGGCTGTGGCTGGGGTTATGGTCCAGAGCGTGGAGAGGCAGACCAGGAGGAGAGGATATGGTCCAGAGAAGGGACTATCCTGAAGGAGGTGAGACCATGGCCTCATGGGAGGAGCTGTGTCCAGAAGGGATGCGGCCAGGTCGTAGGGGTGTGGCCTTACCCAGAGTGGGAGGAGCACATAGAGGGCAGGGACAATGCTAAAAGAGGAGGAGTTGTGCCCAGAAGGGATTGGGAACATGTCCACAATGGGAGGTTCATTCTCAGTAGGGGTGGGGCTATGCCTAGAGGGGACATGGCCATCTATCCTGAAGGCAGGCCCACACCGCTAGGGAGGGGCCTGGAGAGGGAACACACAGGTACCTTCCCCGAGGATTTCACACCCTTGATGAGGCAGAGGAAGACAACGACCCAGGAGACACCAAGGCAGCCCAGGAGGGGCAGCCGAACCTCGCCCAGGTTCCCGATGTCATCCGACAGGTTCAGCACATACCTCCTGTATGGGGAGGGGGCAGCAGGGTCAGTGGGGCCCAGCCATCACCACCTCCCCCATCCCTGATCCCCGGCCCTGGTACCTCCAGTACTCCTCGCTGGGGCTGGTGCGCTTCTGGGTGGTGTTGAGGAGCTGGGTGATGTTGAGGGCAGCCCGGCTGGAGAGGTTCCCATCCAGCACCCCCACACAGTCGGGCGTGTTCCAGGGGTTGCTGCAGTACGTCCAGGGCAGCACGCGCGTCATGGACACAAAGAAGTAGTAGAAGGCAATACAGATCACCACGTTGTAGTAGATCCCGATGTATGTGGACACCACCATCATCCCGTAGCCCACGCCTGGGAACAGCACCGGGGAGGGGTGAGCGGCAGGGTGCGGCGGCACGGGCACGGCGCACAGCACCAGGGTTGTGGCATGGGAGGAGTGGGCTGCATGCCATGCTGTCAGCAGCCTTGCAGCCAAGCTGCAGCTCAGTGCCTGGCTTTGCCACAGGTGTGAGGAGCACTGTGCATGGGATCCTCTAACTCCAAACAATCCTAGTGGTGCTGAGGGTCCCCTGGGACACACGGCAATGTGTACAGGCTGCAGGCAAGCCCTTGGGGTCTGCAGCATGAGAGAATGACTGGGTGGGGGTCACTCCTGGCTACGGTGACTTTAGGCCTGCAGTTATCTGGTGACATGTGACAGGCCACATGAGCACAGGGAAGTGCACCCTAGGCTCAGCATGCCACTGTGCAGGGCACACAAGAGTGTGTGCATGGGCTGCTTGCACTCAGACATGACATTGTGAGCGTGTCACCTGGCAGGCAGCCTGCAGGAGGTGTGGGCCAGGGGAGCCAGCAGCACGGGAGCACACCGGTAAGCCAGGAGATGTAGCTGGAGCAGCGTCCAGCCATGGCAGGGCAAGCATGCGGCAACAGCACCTGCTACCTGTGGTCCAGGGAGACGACTGCAGAAGCATGCCCACAGCTGGACATGCCACAGTGTGTTCAGGGGACCCAAGTGGCCTCTGCAAGAGTGATGTGCTGGGGACACGTGTGGCGTATGCAGGGATGTGTGTGTAATGCCTGCAGTGGATGCCAGCGCAGGGCTGCGGTTTGCGCCCGAGATGCGACGCGTGTGCAGGGGCACGTGTAATGCGTGCAAGGGATGCCAGGCAGGCTGTGCAGGGCAGCATAGCCAGGGAAGGCATGTGCACAGGGGACCAGTGCAATGCAGACTGTGATCTATGCACAGGGCATGTGTGTGCACGTCTGCACAAGCTGCAGGTGCCTCCACTGGGCCGTGTGATGTGCCAGAGGTGTGCATGCACCCCATGGTGTGTGAGGGTCACGCCAGCTGCCGGGCACTGTGACAGCAGGTGTCCCATGCTGGCCTGTGCCAGTATGGACAGGCAACTCCTTACCTTTGAACATGGGGCTGACCCTCCAGACGCCAAGGCAACCCTGGCTGGCAAACTGCCCAAAGGAGAGCTCCATGAAGAAGAGGGGGATGCCGCAGAACACGAGCATGATGAAGTAGGGGAACATGAAGGCACCTGGTGAGCAGGAACCAGAGGATGAGTGAGCACTAACCACAGGCACGAATGTACTTCCCATGCCCTGCACCAGCCCAAGAAATACCATGCAGGGCTGGGGTGCACACCCCCACACCTGCCCAGAGGAACCCCCCTCCCCTGTTCCCCCCACCCACCTCCCCCATTGCGGTAGCAGAGGTA
>NW_005054347.1:2432687-2437233 GCF_000277835.1 Geospiza fortis
TTCTCCTGCTTGCCCTGCTCCCCGGGCACGGCGCCATTCTGCGGAGAGATGCCATGGGATGTGTCAATTGGGGACCCCCCTGCTGGCCCCATTGGAAGGGTGACAGCCGCCGAGTGGGGCTGGGAGGTCCCCGGCATCCTTCCCCATCCCGCCCCCCTGCCTGTCCCCGCCGCCCGCCACGCACAGGCTGTGCCAAGGAGGGGGAGGGCAGCGGTGTTGCCCCCCCACCATGAATGGCTCTGCCCAGAGCCCGGCTGCAGCAAAGGGAGAGCCTGCAACTCATACAAAGCAGGTCCAGGCGCCAGAGCACAAAGGGGCCTCTGTTCTTCTCGTGCCCCCCCTCCCTGCGCCCAGTGAGAGAGGTCCTGCTGGGTGGCCACTGCCCACGACTAGGAGGGAAATTGTGGGACCCCCGGGTTGAAGCAGAAGGCCCTCTCAATGGGAAGTGAGGTGCAGTGACTAGAGCAGGGGCCTGGGTACCCCCCCAGAAAAAGCACCCTGCTTCAGCCAGGGTCCTGCTGCCAGCCCAGCACTAAGCAAGGGCACCATGCTTGGGGCAGCTCACAAGGGGTCCCATGCAGTTGGGTCCCTTGGGTGGACAGCCCCAGTGCCCAGTTGTCTCTCACTGCAGGGGGCTGGGGGGGCACAGGGCAGATGGGGTCAACAAAGGGCGCTTTGTGCAGACTGCCACACAATGTGAGCTCACACCAAGGAGGACGACAACAAAGGAGATGAGTGCCTGTCACTGCAGCAGGGATGGCACCCATCACCCCATGGCTCTGTCCCAGCACAGCCCTGGGGTCATACTAATGTCCTATACGGATGCTGTGGAGCTCTGGCAGGTTAGGCTGAGGGCAGATGGCATTTTGCCATGTAGGGGTGCCCCAAGCCCTCCCCACCTGAGGCCAGGTGATGGATGGGTGCACGGGGCGAGGGTGCTGGTTGCCAGCCCATAGTCCCACAGCACCCATGCTCCTACAGGAGCAGCACAGGGGGCAGCAGCCCTAGGAGCCTGTTGGAACTCCACAGCGCTGGTCTCAGCACCACGGACACCCCAGCGCCCATGCCCACCTCCTGCCTCTCCCATAGCTGCCCCCACAATGGCTGAGGCCGGCAGCGAGCCGGCCCCAACGGCCCAGCGACTCCGGCACCGCGCTGCCAAACAAAGCCATCTGCTGCGAGCGGGGCCCGCACGCGCCGCGGGCTGCGGGGGGGCTGCGGCGCAGGGCCGGGGGCATCACAGGGCACTCTGGGCACGGATGTAGGGCCAATACGCTGCCCTGCCCGGCCGCGGAACCGGCGTGCCCCCACCTGACTCTGTGAGCCAAGGGGCCGTCAGAAAGAAGCTCACAGCAGCTCCAGGTGCCAGGGGACCTCCCTCCCAGCAGAGGTTCATATTGTGGGGTGCTGTGCAAGAGCAGGAGTCAGAGGTCCCCAAAGCAGGGGACAGGACACTGGCAGTGTCCCCATGCCAGGGCACACTGCCCACTCGAGCAGACTGATCCGATCGGGAGGCCTCTGATTAAGCTGCTCGCACTAACGAGGCTCCTAATGAGCAGCACAGCCAGCAGGAGAGAGGGCAGTGCTCCAGCCTCCCTGACCAAGGGTCTGGTGAGGGGACCAGAAACACTCTATGGCCCTGGCTCAGGCAGGAGCCCTGGTGCCCACAGGGAACCTCATCCCTGTTCCAAGCCATCGCTCTGCTCAGGTGACCCTGGCTTCACTCCCAAGCCTCACAGAGCACCCCAAATTTGAGTTGCTTGGCACCAGTGCAATGAAACCGCCAGGCCTGTGCTGCTCCCTCCTCCTTTCCTGCAGCACTGGGCTTTGGTGCACTTGTCCCCAATAAGGGGGCAGCCACATGTGTGTCCATGCATGCACAAGCGAGCACACGTGCGCAAACACTTGCATGCTCACCCATCAGCTCGCTACGGCCCCCCCTCCCCAAATCTAGGAAGGTCATCCTGTCCTTTACACTCATTAACCACCCTCCCAACCCCACATGGTAAAAAAGGAGGTGGATAGAGAGAACCCAGACATCTGGGAAGATGAAACTCCCCCCCTTTCCCTGCTATGGGAAGGAGACAGAGCTGGAATGCAAAGGGAGAGCGGCCACCCAGCAACAGTGCAGTCTCTGGAGGGACCAGGTCCTGCTCCCAGGCCCCAGATTTTCTGTGCATGTAACCCAACACAGCTTCAAAGGATGCCTGGCTCGAGTGATAACATCAGGGAGGAGGAAGGATGCCACAGGCACCCCAAATGTCTCCAGAAGGGAAGTTCCAAAAGGGAATGTCCAAAACATCCCAGAAGGGGATGTTCGGGGTGCTCAGGGCATCCTTCTTCCCCCTTCCCCAGGGAACCCCCCATACATCACGGCCAAAACTTCCCCAGCCCAGCAAAGCAGGCATCATCCATCACCCTGCCTGGCACCAAGGTCTTTCTCATGCTAAGCAGCATCGACTCACACAATGACAGCTTGGCTGGGGTGCCCGGATGCGCCCCACTTCCCTAAGGGGCCCTGATTTATGGCTGGTGAGCTTGTGATGGTGGCAGGGTCGATACTGGAAAGGGAAGTCCTCAAGGGAGCCATCTCCAGCAGGAACCCCCTCCTCTTTTTTCCCCATTCAAACTGTCCACATGGGGGTATGCCAGCCCAGCCCTCTGTGGGCCACAAACCTTATCCAGCCCCCATGAACCAGTGGGGGACCCCAATTTCTCCAGAGGGTGCCCTGCAGCCTCCAACTCGAGGGCTGTCAGGGCTGGTCCTGCAAAGCCAGCAGAGGGTACCAGTACCCCTGATGTCATCAGCCTGATGTCATTGCTCATTGCCATGACGATGGCAACAAACTCACAGCTGTTTTAGGCAGGGGCTGCTGGAAGATTGAAAAATATGCCAATTACATAATTTCCACAGCAGTGGCTCTTCCAGGGCAAGAAAGAGGGGTCCAGGATGTTGGAGGCAGATGAACCCCAGCCTGAGGTGGGAGTCCCAAGGGATGAAGGGATGGAGTCACTTAGAGAGGGGGTGTCCTGGCTACCCTTGCTGACTGTCAACTGGTGCTGGGTGCTGGGGGCCCTATAATCAGGCCCTGCACTCCTTGTCCCTGGTGCATGGGGTAATGAATCCACAAGAGTCATCCCTGCACCCGAGGTTGCTGTGCCCTGCGCATCCTGACTCTGCCAGCCTCACCAGCACATCCTAACTCTCCCTACCCTCTCTCTCTTTGCTGCTCCATGTTTGCCCCTGTCCCAGTGTAGCAGAGACATGTTGTGGGAGAAAAGGCATCTGGCACGGTGCTGGGGACAGTCCCAGGGCTGGGGTAATGCAGTGATGAGGGGCACGCCCAAACCGCAGGACCTCCCAGGAGTATTACACTGCCTTCACCACCCCTCATTGCTGAAGGCTGTCCAGCCCCAGGGACAGCCCTGAGCACGCTCTGCAAGCCACCAGTACTGCCCTGGGGTGCCATGGGGGAAACGGGGCAAACTTTGACATTGCTCACTGATGCCCATGAAAGGGAACAGGGGAAGGGGGGACAAGGAGGATCTTTGCTACACTCTGCCCCTGCAGCACTGAGTTGAAACCCAGGTGCTGTGCAACCTTTCTGCAAAATCAGTAGATTCCAGGAATAACAAACACACAACTGCCAGGCAATCTCTTCGTGCTCCCAACACAAGTGAGGCCGTGGAGGGGTTTGGTGCCATACTCTCCCCTCTCTCCCTGGAGCACCTCACATCAAAGGCTGTAGGGCTTGGGAGTACCTCTCCAGCATGCCATAGCACAAATCTACAGCTTCAGCCCCCCCCTGCAGAGCCACCACCCCAAAGACAGTACAAAGGGTTTTGGAGACCCATGAGTGGTGGGGGGACAGCACTGGCATGGCCACCACTCCGCTTGGTCCGCCCCCCGCTCTGCCCCCCAGACGCTGCTCTCACCTGCCCACTGACCTGCTGAGAGGGTCCGAGGGGGCCTGGCTGCTCGCAGCTGCCATCCGGGGGCCCAGGCTGGACGGCTCCGGGAGTCCCCAGCTTCATTGGCACCTCGGGCTCCGGCGCGCCGCCAGCCGCCCGCCCTCCCGCCTTCCCCCGCCCACTGCCTCCAGCGCTTGGCACTGGTCCCCCCTTGCCTCCCAGCCAGGCTCGGCCCCCTGTTGCCCGCCCTGATGCAGCACCGGCACCCCACCATGCCACCTGCCCTGGCACCATGCCTGCCCGGCCTGCCCCGCAGGCACTGCAGGGCTCTGCTACCCCCCACGAGCTGTACCCCCACAAACCAGGTGCCCTCCCTGGCTCGGGTAGGCAGGGCAAGGCAAGGCAGAGCAGGCTGCACAGCGGGCTCAGCCCTGTCCCACTTAATGAGGCCTCATTAGCGGGGTCCAGCTGCTCACAGCCCTGCACGCTCCAGTGGGCAGCACTGCCCTCCCTGCGGGCACCGCTGCCCGTCTGGTCGGGGCCAGGAGCTGCTCTTGGAGCATAGCAGAGGATGACATTCCCTCAGAGCCCCCGTTTCCATGCCTCAACATCCCGAGCCCCACACATGCATTCC
>NW_005054347.1:2437243-2442685 GCF_000277835.1 Geospiza fortis
TGATCCACACAGCAGCTTGGCTCTGCATACCCAATCCCAACCCTGGGCATCCAAGGGCTGCAGGAACAGGGCATGGCCCTGCTTGGGGATAGGGGCACAGGGACAAGCCTTTCTGCTGGCACATCCCCAGCCTGGTGCCATGCTACTTCACCCAACGTCATATTGTTGGTGACATCACGGGCCTCCATGGCAACCCTCACAAGGTCACTGCCCCGAGGGGGACCATCTGGCTGGCAGGAGGGCCATGCCACGACCCCTCCACTGCCCAGGCACCCCACAGCCTCCCTGCTCACCCCTCTGCCAGCGTGAGGTGGGACCCTGGTGGGGTGCTGTGTCCCACAGGAGGCAGGGCTGAGGGTGCCCTGCAGCCAGGCTCGGGCTGCCCCAGCTGCTCCCAGCCCTGTGTCCCGGCTGGGGAGCGTGGCCAAGGCGCCAGCGAGGCATGATGGTGCACGGAGGGCGGGGGGACGGGCGGCGCTTTCGGGCGACCATCTGGGGTCCGGGCAGCAGCGGCCGAGGGCGCGCACGTGAACAGCACACGTGTGCGGGGTGGGCACTCCACCTCCCACATGCCAGCACCCAGGGCTTGTTCCTGTCCCCTCCTGCACCAGCCACCCAGTAGCTTGGGACATGTCCCACCCATGGGATGGCAGCACTCAACTCTGCCCCCTCCAAAACGTGCAAACCAAGAGCCACCTCATGCTGTGCCAGCCCCAGTGACCCCAGCCCAGTCCTGCCCTACACACAGCCAGGCAGCCCTGTGCCCAGATAGCCTGCAAGGTGTGTGGGCACCTTGTGGGCATCCCTCCATGACCCAGTTCAGCTGAAACACTTTGCCTGGGCCACCTGTGTGCCAGCACCACGTTTTGCCCTGGGCATGCTGCATCCCCTGCCCCTTAGAGCAGCCTGAGTACATCACGGCAGGACCCACTGCCCTGTCCTGGGGATGCCGGACCCTCTGCCAGCCTTGCCCTGTGGGAGCAAAGTGCTGCTTCCCTGGCAGCCCAGCCAGCAGACAGAGGGGACAGCCAGCTGCATGGAGGCACACTGCTAGAAACAAAGGACCCTCACCTACCCTGGCATTCTGGTCCCCAGCCTGGCTGGCTCATGGTGCTGAACTAGAGAGACAGGGGCCATGGGTGCATGGGGGGTGGTCCACAGGTCTTCCAGACTCCTGCCATGGCTGCAGGGTGACTGGGGTAGGAACGATGCCCAGGGACCTGTCCCAGTGCCACTATTGCCTAGCCGAGCGCTTCCCGACAGGGCTGCCTTTCTCCGGCCCCATTCTACCAGGGCAGACATGATTCTCCCGGGGCGTTCAGGCAGAAAAATCCCCCGCCAGCCCCCCCATCCCTGCCCCTTGGTATTCCGGGAAGGGCTCCCGCAGCCAAAAGCCACTTCCGCACCTCCTGCCGCTGGTCAAGCAGCGCCCCAGTGGGTAGTCAGGGTGGTCTGGGGTGACAGCAGGAACCTACCTGAGCTGGGAAAGCTGCAGCCAAAGGCTGCCTGGCCGTGCCAGCAAGGCAGTCCTGGGAGTCAGGAGCCACTGGCAATGCTGGAGTCTGAACAAAGCACCCCAAGGACAACAAAACAAAACGTCCTTAAAGGCCTGGGAGGGAGAGGCAGTCAGACCCTCCCCTGTGGCTCACAGGAAGCCCCTCTGCCCAGCTACACAGGGACTGATCCAGCCCTTGGAGCTGTCCCGCACTCCGCTGGGTATCCGCAGTCAGAGCATTTCTGGGGCTTGGGAGAATAGGGTGGGCACGGCCCCTCCCAGCTGCCTCATGTTCTGGAGTAAGCATTCAGGGCTTCACAGAAGCACCCAAAAACACAGATCCTGCAAAAGCAGTACACATCACCCTTGTTCTCCAGGCCCCAGGTGACAGGTGGGGAAACTGACGCCCAGCTGCACATCACCCACCTGCTGCCTCCATCAGCCCTGTCCCTCCCCAGGTGGGGCACAGCAGGCACTGTAAACTTGTCCAGCCCCAGGCACTGCACACAATGCTGGGCAGGGGTTGCATGGTGAGAGCCTGGCTGGACTGGGGGTGGTGGGGGTGGGAGCTGCACCTGCAGGCAGGGATAAGAGGACAGGCAGGGACCAAACTTTACGAAGTTACTGGCAGGGTCCTGGAGGCAGGCCAAGGAGATTATGTTCCTTTCCCAGGGACTCAGGCAACTTAGTGGTCAGAACCTGGCCCACTGCAGCACCTCCTGGTGCTCACAGGATGCAGGAATGGGGATGCTTCAGGAGCAGGGATGCTCTCACAGGAACCTACCCTTCTCCCCACACACCCCATAGCAGCAATGCCCTGTGCAGTGGTATCCTTGCACCCTGCAACCAGGGGAGGCCCAGGAAGAGGTCTGAAAGCCAGGGTGGCCAACATAGCACATGTCAGGCCCTGTTGCATGTGACACCCTGGCCCTGGGGTGGGCTGGTCAGGTACTTCTGAGAAGCGAGTTAAAGATTTATGGGGAGTGGGTGGGCTCTCCAATGGCTGGCTCCTGAGAAGGGTGTGGGGCTCAGCCCTCGCCCCAGCGCGATGCTGAATGCTCTGGTCATAGCAAGAAAACATCAACAGCATGGAGCCATGGCAAGCACCATGTGCAGAAGTGTGTCCCCATGACAGACCCCTGACTGTGCCCAGATATATCCTCAGCACTTCCCTGTTACCAGCCCAGGGCTTCTCCAGAAGAAATCTGCCTTCCTATCCCACCAGCCACCCCAACCCCTCCTCTGCTGGGGGCAGGATGGGTGCTGGGCTCCCTGCTGCAGGCACAGGCAGCGGGGCCATGCTGGGACACACAAGCAGAGGAACTGTGTGCATGCTGGAAGCACTTGCTGGAGCATGCCGCTCCCCTGGCTCTCGGCTTCCCAGGAAAACCCTGGCTCCCAGCCCTCCAGCTGGACTGTGCAGCTATTTCAGGAAGCCCCCCGGGAAGGGGAGGGCCTGGTGACCGTGTCAATCTCAACATTCAGCTCCTATCCTTTGGGAAAAAGGGAAACAGCCAAGCCTAGCCTGGGGGCTCACCTGCCCAAGGCAGCACAGCATCCTGTCATAGGAACCTGAGCTGCCACAAGCCTTGGGCCATCGCAGCCTTCCAACAAAGACATGCAACGGGCACATCCCACATCTGCCCAGAACACCAAATCCATCCCTGGCACAGGCAGCTCACAGCACCCTGCAACACACTGCTTGTGAGGATGGAAGGTCAGGCATTACACCGGTGCCCAGAGAAACCTTCCTCTGGCATTGTACCATCCTCAGAGAGCCCACTGGGTGAAGGCAAGGAGAAGCACCCCCAATGTGCCCCTCTGGGGGCACCTGGCTTGGAGGAACACCTGCAGTCTTTGCTGACAGCAGGCTGTAGAATTGCCTGCCTGCAGAGCTGGGGTGGGTGATAATGCTGGGCAGAGCGCCTGAAAACAGGTGATAGCATCTCCAGGCACAACGAGACACCACACCCGAAGAGCCCCACAGGCAACAGGCTCATGGAGAGAGAGCATCAGCCCAAAAATCATCATGCTGGGAGAGCACCATGGTGCCACAACCTCAACTGGAGAACCCAGGAGGGCACACCGAGTCCTACGACAGCCCCAGTGTCTCGCTCCCTGCGCCAGGCTCTCTGGTCCCCGAGGCAGTGGAGCACACCAGCCCGCTCCCCACACCCCTGCACTTACCAGCAGCCCCTCGCTGCACTTATCGGCCATTCCTGGAGGCTGGAGCACGGTGCTGGCTGCCCAGTGCAGGGTCCCGTGCCTGCCCGCTCTCTGTCACGCTGGCTGCGGCACCAGCACTAGTGTCCTTCAATCCACCGGCAGAGCGAGCTGGGCAGAGGGGAGAAGACACCAAGAGAGATGTGACTGGTGGGGTGGGCACATCCCCACCCTAGGCCTCCCCCTCCCTCCAGGAACCGGGGGGCTGTGCCAGGCAGGTCACTCCCCTCTACCTGCCCACTGGGTAGCAGGACTCCTGGCGGAGGACGCGGTGCCTGGGGCTGGGGGGGTTGGTGGTGGTGTCTCTTTCTGCTGGCTCCCAGCCCTGCAGCGTCTCTGAACCCCCTGGCACCCACACGAGCGGCAGCTCCCAGGTGTTTCCCAAGAAGCAGTTAAAGATTTACCCGGTGTGGACAGACGACCCTGCGGACAGCCGGCCGAGATGAAGCTGAAGTGGCTGCAGCACACGACAGCGCCGGGACTGGGCGCAGAGCGGGGCCAGTGCAGGGCTCAGCTGCCGCGCAGGACACAGATGGGAAACGATTGCCTTCTGCCCCGGTGCATCGCATGCACGTGCAGCGCAGGGGGGCCGAGCCGCTGGGCTCTGCCGGGTGCCAGGTGCTGCTGGACAGTGCACGGGCACAGGCATCTGTCTCCCTGGCCCTCACCCCGCCCCAGCCCGGGGCTGCCGGAGGCCCCAGGGGAACACTGAGGCCTGACCTCACTGGAAGGGACAGACGCTCTTGCAAAACACCGGTTTGATTGTCTGTGCAACAAGCACTGGTGTTTGCAGATCCCACACCAGTGCTTAATATCCTTGTTGGCTGAAGAAGGACCCCTGACCCGCACTGAGGGTCCCCGACCACCACCAGCAGCAGTCAAACACCCCAGGGCCTATCCCCAGGCTGCCATGACTCTGAAGCAATCAGCAGAGACCTTAAGACATAAGTCAGGAGCATGGGCAGTGTAGATAAGGGGCAGGAATCCAGGGGCTGTGGCGTGAGCCCCCAGCCCCTCCAGCGCAGACAGGCTGCTGCCGGCAGATACCGCAGATGCTGCACCCCACTGACAATGCCCTCCTCGGCAGAGCCTGCATTTCCAGGGGAGCTGAGATGTCATTACTGCCACAAACCGGGCTCCTCGCATGCCACAGGGACCTTTCAAAGGTGGGAGGTGCAGGTTCGGTTGGCAGATCTCCCCATCACACACCTACCGCCAGCCAGCCAAAAGCTGCCCTCCCTCCTGCGGTCCCTGAATTCGCACCGGGAACTAGTCCCGTGCCCTGGGAAGGGGGAGTGCCCAAGGGGCCGGACGGCTGCCACTCCCCTCGGGGCCTGCCAGGTGCTGATAAGCCTCCGTGAGCACCGCAGGTGCCGCTGGCATTGGCTCTCAGCCTGACAAGGACCGAGCGGGAAGCCAGCGGTGGTGTGGCAATGGGACGGATGCAAGGATGCCCGAGGCTGCACCATCCCCTGGGGACAGCCCAGCAGGGACGAGAATGCAAAGCACTGGTGCCACGGGGTGGCTCTCCCACAGCTGCGGGATGCCGTGGCAAACCAGAGGGCAGCGCAGCTCGTACCTAGAGCCCGCACGGGTGACAGCACCCTGGAAATGGGGACAACTGGGCACCCACACAGCATATCACACCTCGGCGCGGGGACACAGCGCAGGGCACCCAGCAGAAGGCCACGGATGTCCGACCGAAGGATGGAGCCCCCGTCCCT
>NW_005054347.1:2443667-2457718 GCF_000277835.1 Geospiza fortis
CGCCTATGGCACACACACACGCGTGGGCACACGGCTACACACGGCACACACGGGCGTGCTGCACGCATGGGCATGCACGGGCGCACTCTGCACTTGGCGCACTCGGGCACGCACATGGCATACTTGGCACACACAGCCATCGGTATCCCACAGGCATGTGGACGTGGAGGGGCATATGCAGGCTTGCACGGGCGTGTGGTGCATGTGAAGGTACATGGGAGGTATGGTCACACAGAGGCTCCCCCTGGGCACACACGCATCCCCGCACACACACATCCCTGGCACCCGCATTTTCACACACAGGGGAACCGCCACACGCAGCGTGCACACACTGCCAGGGCACAGTGCCATGGCAACCCCGGGCAGCGGGATGGCTGCAGGCTCCAAGCCAAGATGTGTGAAATCACTGTCAGTTGTGTGTGTGTGCGTTGTGTGGTTGTCTGTTGCACGCCTGTGTGTCACACAGCTGTGTGTGCATGTCCATGCTGTGCATGCTGCAGCAAGTGTGCTTGCTGGCACATGTACACACACATATATGCATGCAAATCGGCACACTTACCCCCTATGTGGTTACAGGTGTGTACACATGCAGTTGTACATGCTTACATCCATATGCACACACATGTCTGGGGGTATCTACGTGTGTGTGCAAACGTTCATGCCTGTGTATGTGTGTCTGTGCATGTATGGGCACACACACATGTATGGGTACATGGGCACACGTGAGCATGCATGTACACAGGTGTGGGTACATGTACTGATACACATGAACCCATAAACACATATGTGTGTGTATGTTTCCCCATACCCATGTGCTTGTGCACACATGTGTGTGCAGCCAGTGCACGCCCCCACATCCCAGGCCAGATGTTTCCAGTAATGCATGACGAGCGCGCCAGGGGCCACCCCTTGCCTGGCCTCTCGCCGAGGCCTCTTCCCTCCCCTCTCCATCCCAATGGGCTTCCCACGTGGTGGGATGTGTGCCTCCTCTCCAGCACCCTGCCCTGCTACCTGAGTGCCTTTCAGTTCCTGCACCTCGGGGCCTTGGCACTGCACCCTGTGTCTTCAGGAAGGAGCTGTTTTGGGGAGCGTGGCAGGGGTGCAGTGCAGCACCCCAAGTGCAGCAGCAGCAGCACAGCCCTTCCCACATCCCGCTGAGAATCCTTTCCAGCTCCACAGCCCTGCACACCATCCCAGGGCTGACCTCGCAGTGTTCCAACCAGCTTCGGAAGCATCCCTTGCCTGTCTGTCCACAGATCCCTGCTCTGTCCCTGAGGGCTGCTGCCTGCTTAGGGAAATCCTCCGCAGGGATGGGGCAGAGGTGGGGCAGTGATGGGGCGGTGCCCCAGGTGTGTCTGTCCAGGCCCCAGTGCTGGGCTGCAGGAGGGGAGTGCAGTCATACACCACCACTGCTTTCGTTTTGTAAGTGTGGTAAAGCCAGAATGAAGGCTCCCACAACAGGAAGGGGAAGGCAGCAGTGGAACTGACGGGTGCTCAGGTCCTCCCACACATTCTCAGCACCTACACATGGCTGCTCTACACAAGGAGCCAAGTTGCTCACTAGCACCCTCGCTCCCGGCTGCGTGTGGCCTCACACTCCAACCCTGCAGCACAAACAATGCAGCCAGAACCTGAATCCAGCATCCCACACCTGGCTTCCTGAACCCAGCTTTCTGCACCCAGTGTCCTGTGGTCAGAGCCAGAATGTGGCTGCAACCCACACCCCTGCCCCAGGATCTGAGCTTTGGAGAGGAGCTGCCAGCTGTGGAGTTGCAGACTTGATCCTTAAGGGTTGGATTTCCATGGATGAAACACGTGCTTTCAAAAAACCTTCATAGGATCTCTCTCACTTTTTATGCATCTCCTCTATGTGCTCAACAGGAGCTCAGGAGATGGGAAAAGAGAAGGAGGGGCCCTGCAGCCCCAAGTGGGTCAGCTCCTTCTCCTCTGCAATCTCTGAGATGCTGCAGCGTCTTCTAGCAATCTACACCTGGGTGCAAACACCTCCTTCCCAGGGGCCCAGCTGCTTTGTGCACCCATGGTCATGGTCCTACCACACCAGAAGTTTCCTGGGCTCTCCTGGTGCCCAGAGATGCAGCAGGAGCAGAGGCCAAATGTGATCTGTGGGGTGTGAGGCTGCAGTGCCAAAGGGGTTTAGGAGCGGTGCTCCAGCCTGTACTCATGCACCCTTCAGCCCTCTCTCCCCATCTGGCAGCAATCATGCCCCCATTCCCCATCTTGGAGCATTTGTCTCTTTCCTTCCTCACTATCCCCCCCAATGGCTGACAGGTGTCACGATGTCCCCCAAATCCTTGCAGGGTGGCAGGGCCCCAGCACCTCTACCCTAGTGCCATTCCAATCTGTGAGGCTGGAAGCTTCCGCCTCTGTGGGCAGGTGCAGCGACCTCCTGGCGTCAGTGCCATCTCTGTGGGAGACATGGGTCAACTTGCAGGTGGCACTGCTGCCTAGGCAGCACAGCCTCTCCCCTCCTATCTCCACGGGTGCTGTTGCCTGGGAAACCATGGGCAAAATGCGGGCAGGGATCCAGAGGGTTGAAGGGTGGAGAGGAAATGCCAGCTCCCAGCACCTTTGAGAGGGATGGGCTGGTTGAAGCACCAGCAATGTCTGAAGGTTTCCTGTGCACCAGGCCTGCAGCACAGGCTTGTGAAAATCCCCAAGTGGTTGAAGCCCTGATGAGGTCCAGGGCTTGTCCTTGAGTTCAGGCATGCATCAAATGCAGCAGGACTTAATGCTGTCCCTGCTGTGTGCCTGACATGGAGGTTGGCTCTCCACCTCCCCAGACAGACCCTGGGATTGTTTGCCAAGCACTTTCAAGCACCATGAGCCCCAGGACTGCTGGGTCTGGATCTGGCCTTGAGGTCTCCCTATGGTGGGATGGTGCATGCAGAACTGGGGGCTCCTTACCCACCCCTCCTGGAACGACAGCTCCAGTGCTTGTGTGTATCCTGGGGTAGGAGGCAGGGGAAAGTTTAAGTTCAGCTTTGGCATGATGGTCCATCACCAAAATCAACCAATTTTATTTTCTTTTAAATAATCTTCTTGGAGGCAGCTTACAGCTCCCCAGGCTGCAGGTCAGCTCCAAAGGGCACCAGGCTGCCTGAGGAGCTGCAGAGACTGGGAGACCATACACTCTGGAGTGGCTGTCATCTCACTCCCCCAAATTTCCACCTGTGCACTGGAGCCTGGAAAGGAAGTGAGCTGGTGGGGAGCAACCTCTGCCTTCAGGATGGGAGGAATGGGGATAGAAGTCCCTACACAGGCTGGCTGTGCCCACTCTGGCGATTTCACAGCTGGCCCTGTATTATCAGGAGGGATGCTGCAAGAGAAGCAGTAGAAATGACACAGAAGAGCCACCAGATTGTGTTTTGTCCTCCCAGCTTTCGCATATTTCTTTTCTCTCTGGCATGTCATCTCCATCCTGCCTGACACATTTGGAGAGACTGAACTGTTCTATGCCAGCATGTCATCTCCTGCCCCAAGGCACCCATGATAGTATCAAAGCTCTTGGAAAACCCCCCAGATTGTCCCTGCTTTGCCAGCAATTCAAAGCCACCTCGTGAGAGCTGCCTTGCTCCCCAGCATAGGTCTGGTGTGTTTGCAATGCTGTGAGGGCAGTGCCATGACCCTGCTCTGGCACCCCTCTGCATCCTGGCACCCCATCCCTGCTGTGCCAAGGGTTGCCCTTCCCCCAGCCCTGCCCCAGGCTTTACCAGCAGCTCACACCCTCTCCAGGCTTCCACTGAGTGCCCACAGCCTGGGCCAGTGCCAGGACAGGCAAGTGACATCGGGAGGAAATACCACAGGCATCAGTGCTTGTGGTCACAGGGAGCCGCATCCCCAGCAGCCACAGCTCTTGGGGACTTTCCACTCCCGTGCCTGCGTGCCTGCTAATGACCTAGGAAAATTCCTTCACAGATTATCCAGACAGCCTGGGAGAAGCCCTGGCTTGGATGGGCAGCAAGATGGGTGTGGATGCCCAGGGGACAGCAGCCACAGGGGTTGAAGCCAGGCTCCTACACTGCCCCATTGTGCCCTCCCTGCAGCTTTGGTGGCACACACAGCACCCAGCTCACAACACAGAGCTTGTGTTTGACACCACGGTTACGTGTGCCTGGTGGGGACAGTCCTGGCTACAGACAAGGATTTCACTGCTGCGAGCTCATACTTTGGCTTCAGGTCCTGAGGCTGTTGTTCCTCCCTCTGCCCTGGTGACACCTGTCTGGGAGGCACAGAGCCATCTGGATGGGTTCAGCATCACCCAGGTCAGCCCTGCACTGGGCTGCCTCGTCCCTGGAATGTGGCTCTCCCCAGGGCATGGGGGCAACAGGGTGTTGGGTCCCTCGTGGGAAGCATGTCCTCCTCTCTGAGGGCAGTGCCCAGGTCCTGACATGACAGCTGTGGTGCCTTGGGCTGCCCAAAATAGCTGTCCCTGGTCCCACTGCCTGGCCGCTGGAAGCTATCCCATGACAGCGCCCCATGGAGCCGGAGCCAGCTGGAAGCAATCACTGTAATGCTCAGCCTGCCACCCACGGGCTGCCCAGCACCCTGGGCTGGGACAAGCATCACCACAGGGCCTGTCTCCTTGCCACAGCCTGGTGCACCCTTGGGCACTGTGCCTGGGGAGGGTGTGTGGCTGTAGCCCCGGGCCTTGTCAAACCCACCTTTGCCCCCCAGACAGGGATAGCTGGTGCCCGGAGGTTCAGCAGGCTTGCAGAAATGCTCCTGTCTCCTGTTGCAACTTGGCAGCCAGCCACGTGCTGCAGGGTGCACTCCATCTCCCAGCCCCCATCCCCTTCCCCATCCCGTTCCCCTTTTGCCTCAAGCACCTTCCTCTCCCCAGCCTGGCCAGCTGGCTCTTGGGTCCTGGCAAAAGGGGGTGGCATTGCTGCCTTGCCCAGGCTGGTCCTGAGTCCCTAGGGAGTGGTGGGCAGGCAGGGACCCAGGCATAAATCACACCTGGCTGCTGAGGCTGGGCTGGGCAGCGCCCCTGGGGTAGTGGCACTCCCACAGAGAATGGGCTGAGAGACAAGGGACAATGGCTGCAGCAGCCTGGCCAAGCAGCAGCCAGTACTTGCCCCAAATGGCATTTGCCAATGCAAGTCCCTGGAGAGAGGCCCCAAGGCTATCTCTGTTGCATCCTCAAGGGCAGTGAGCAGGATGAGGTGCTGTTCACCCAGCTTACCATGCAGCCTTCCACCCTGCATGACACAGGGGTTTCAGTTCCCTTTGGGGCATGTCTGTGACATTTCTCCTCACCCATCCTCTGACTTCTGCTGAAATTCCCTTTGGGGAAATCAGCCAAGCCTCCCGGTGGAGGAGGGACACAATGACATCAGCTCTAGGAAACAGCCCATTCCCCTGCAGCCCTGATAGACTACAGCCAGGGTGCTGCTGTGGCCTGGGCAGGAGGAGTTAGTGACCTATGGGACAGCAAGCCTGCACAGGCCCAGACCTATGCTCTGGGCATCCCTTGGCTCCAGGCTAAGCTCATCCAGGTTAGAAACCAGCCTGTAACAGAGGAGTCTGCAGGGAGCTCATACCTGGTACCTGCCATGTGAATATCTGTGCCTTTATCTGAAACAGCAGCAAGAAGTTCTCACATCAGCATCTTCGTTTTTGGCAGTAAAATACTGAATAGAGCTGTTTTCTTCTAAGGAAATTCTATAATAGCTCAAATGACTAAACTGCCATAACCCTTTCTACTGACAGGGTCTGCGTGGTGTGCTGTGTGTGGACTGGAGGTCTGTTCAGTGCTGGGTTCCTGCATGTCAAGGCATCTAAGATTATCTACAGTAGTCACTTTGTAGTGTGAGCTCTATTAAATAGCATTTTAAATGTCACTTAAGGAATCTGAGTGCCTTTCTCACTGGAATAATAACAATCCAGCACATTCTGGTGCAAAAATGACACCAACTGCATTAGGAGTGGAAGTCCCAGAGAGTGAGGGGGCTGGAGAGCTCCATGGTTGAAGCCCATGGACCTCAGGACAGGTGATTTTAAATATAATTCCTGTTGCTGGCAGAGATGAGTGGGCTCTATGGCTGTTGCCATCAGGCATGTCCAGACCTGAATGCTGGGGACCCCCTAAGCGTCTGGAGGGGGAGGATGTCCCCAGCACACATCCAGAGAGATGGAGGCAGCCATGGCACATGGACAGAGCCCAGGCGGGACCCAGCCTTGCTCAGTGAGGGTCACCTCTCTGCCTTCTTCACCCCGTTCAGTGCAGGGGGATGCTGAGCACTCACACTCACGGGCGGAGGTGCCGGGCCCTGAAGGGGAGCTGCCAGCAGGAGGAGGAGGAGGAGGGCCGGGAAGGAGCCGCGCTCCCTCTGCGGACAGCTGCTGCTCACTGCAGCCGCCGGCAGGGCAGCGGGACCCCGGCCCTGCCCGGCTCCTACGGCTCTCTCAGAGGTACTGTCCCCCACAGGCGGTGGGCACAGCCCCCGCGGGTCCCTTAGCCCTTGCTGCTGGCAGGTACGAGGGCTATCTGCCCCTGGGCTGTGTCGGTGCTGCCGAGCAGCCATCACCCCTGTAACCACAACGGCTCATGTCTCGCCGCTTGTAGGAGCTCCACGTGTAAAGCTGGAGGGAGAGCAGATAAAATCAGATATCACAGCAGATAAAATCCAGATATTCATGCTGAGTGTCCCCAAGTCTGAAAGCAAGGTCTGGGATGTCTGAGGACAGGGATAAGCAGCCTCCAGGCAAGGCCAGGCTCTGCCATGCAGAGCTGCCTGTCCTAGGGACACTCACCCCAACAAGCTCCAGCGTGCAGCTTCGCAGCTCTTAATGTGACTTGGCAGCAGTAAGGGAAGCAGGGGACAGAGGGGACAGCTGGAAAAGACTGAGAAGGATGGCCCAGGCCTGGGGACCAGCCAGGAACATGGTCCTCATGGGATAGGGTGAGATGCTGGAGAGATGGGCATGCAGGCACTGCTCTGGCTGGCCAGCCCTAAGCTCCCACTGCTCAGAGTTGTTTAGGACTTCTTCTGATCTGTGAGGCAGGGATTTTAGGACAAGCTGGAGGTAAAATGCTTGGTGTCAGAGTAGAATGAAGAGCAGCACATTTATGGAAAGACACAGGGCTGGCTGTCTTAGCTGTCAAAGACAATCACAGGCTGGTGGGCATTGCATTTGTCCTGGAGAAACAGCAGAATTTGAGATGGGATCTAATTAATAAAGACTGAGTGGGTAGGAATCCTAATGCACGTTGCCTTTGCCTCGTGTAAACTCGACCTCGCCTGTCCAAAGCTATTGAAACCCTCTCCAAGACAAGGAATTAACTTGTTAGAGGCACTGAGTAGACCAGCAAGGAGTCTGGCGAGATGAGCAGGGTGGCACGTCCACAGAGCACAGAGCTGCAAGTGCCAAAGGGTGCTCGGCTCAGTGCTCATGGCACTGCACAGAGGGTCCACGTGGGACAAGGGGCAGCCAGGTCTGTGGGTGCCTGGACGCTGCTCTGTGCTTCACTGCAGAGCAGGGGAAATGCCAAACCTCTATTCTCCAGATGAGGCTGTAGCAACCAGGAGAGAGCCACATATGGAGCAGCTGGAACCTGTGGGAGCAAAATGCCGCATTTCACCCAAAGCCGGGTGAAGAAGGGGAAGAAGGGGGCAGCGGGCCTGGCTGGCGGGGGGACCGTGAGGGACCGCAAGCCCCGGAGCTCGGAGCGCCGGGAGCGGCGGGGGGCGCCACAGCGTGCCCCACGGCCCTGGGCTGCCCACAGTCCGCCCGGCTGAGCTCCGGGCTGTAATTTCGGTATGTAGCCAAGATTGTTTCTGAGCCAACAACCAGCCTCAGTGGCACTGACCACAGGGATGGGAAGGTGTCAGTTTGTGCCAGAGGAGATGAGGATCTGCCCTGGTGGCACTGGGGTCCTCACTGCATGGACACGGAGCCTGTGCCATCATCTTTGGAGAGCCTGTCCCACCGGGGTGCAGCCTCATCCTGTCTCCATGAGAAGTGCTGCTGTCCCCCCAGCTGTGCTCCTGCACCTTGCATCCACAGTAGATATCAGTCCTGGAGGTGACAGTTCCAGGGCACATCTGGCGCTGCTGGCGTACCCACTGCCTGAGTTGGTGTGCCAGCTCGGACTGCACCAGGAGCTCCCCACGGCCGTCAGCACTGGATGGGGCCTGGGTGTGTCCCCAGCTAAATTTAAAGGCCTTTGCGGTATAAATATCCTCAGTCATAAATAAACAGAGGCTAGATGTTTATCAGGGCCTTCCTGGCAGCCCCTATCCGACATGCCAGGCACCCCACACAGCCGCTGTGGTCCTCCCCAGGCTGCCCCCCATGCCAGCAGCACAGCTGGGTCCTGCACAGCCCTACAGGGACACGGTCACAGGATCCTGCCCCACAGCACAGCCCTGCTCTGATCCCACCAGGCCCCCAGCAGTACAGTTCCAGCAGGCTCCTGTGGGGATGCTGTCTCCCACAGTTTGCTGGTGGGAGTGGGGATGGCCCCAGACCCTGTGCTGTCCCCTGCCACCAGCACTGTGTTCCTGGCTCCCTGAGAACAAGTTTGTGTGGGGACACTGGGGCCAGCATCCTGGCACCTGCTGTTGCTGGTGTGGGCACCACTGCAGGGGCCTGTGCCACCCGTGCTGGAGCCCTGGGGACCCTGAGGCACCCTGGGCCTAGCTCCAGATCTAGTGCATAGAGTGTCCTGGGCTGGGCTGGCACTGCCCCTTGGACACTGACCACCATGGGACCACTGTGAGTCAAGAGCCACTGCCACATTAGGAGTGAGGCCTGGACCACACTGGGGGAAGGAGCCAGACTACAATGTGGGGTGGAGTTCGAGGTGTTGTTGGAGAGCCAAGAACACGTGAATGGGGGGTGAGGACCAGGCAGAGTGGCAGGACGTGCTCCTCAGCAGTGGCAGAAGGCTCCCATGGGCTCAGCACCCATGTTTCTCCTGGATGTTCCTGGACTACCCATTTCCAGCCCCTGTCCTGCATCCTGCATGTCTCAGGATGTCCTGCTGTTCACTTTCACGGCCCTCACCAACCTGCCCAAGCTGTACTGCACAGCCTTCCTACCCACAGCTCCCATCATGAGGCCTCTGAAACCCTCTGTAGTTCACAGGGGCTGGAGCATCCCTCTACAAGAGCCAGCATCTTCTCTGCACCCCACAGCTGTGCCAGGAACGTGGACTGAGCTGAAGAGGGATGCTCTAAAGCAGATGCTGCTCCAGTCAAGCCCCATTGTGCTGTACTGTGAGGTGGTGTCAAGATTCAACCCCAGCTGCTAACTAAGTACCACAGAACTGCTTGTTCACTTTCCCTTCCCATTCCTCCACCAACAGCTTGGGGAGGAGAATCAGGAAAGAAAATAAAGTAGGACTCATGGGCTGTGATAAGAACGACAGCCTGTGGCTATGCTGAGCTGTCAGCAGCTTGGCCGCACCTTGCAGAGGTGTGAGGGGAAACCTCTGGCACATCCGCTCCTGGTAAAAGGTCACCAGAATTTGCCCAGAGCTGGTCCCCAGCACTGTCAATCCATTCCTGGCGAACTCAGCTCCATCCTCCTCACCATCTGCAGCCCAAGGTTAATGAGTACCTCCAGGGTACACAACTGGAGGGTCATTAAACAGCAGTCGAACAAGATGGGGCTGCCAGCAGCACTCGAACAAAGAGGGCTGATTCACTGTTTGCCCTGCAACAATATTTACCATGGCCGGGAGTGAGGGAATGTTTGTGCGGGACAGGACGGCGCGGCGACACGGGGACCAGCAGGGGAGTGTGACAGCGCTGGGCAAAGGACTGCTCACACTGCTGCAGTCCCACCCACTGCAGGTAGGGTGCCTGGCACGGCCACCTCTGCCCTCAGCTCAGCGGGGTGTCCCCGTGTCCCCCTGGTGTGTCTGTCTATCCCGGGGAACCAAAGCTGCCTCCATAGGTGCCCAGCCTTCCCCATGCTAGCAGCCTGCTCCAGCATCCTTGCTGGCATGTTGTCCCCATCATCTCAGCCTGTTTCCTAATGAGGCAGAGAGCTGGAGATGAGGACAACAGGGATGGATGTACCTGGCTGAAGGTGGGGAAAATCCTCCCCCAGGAGACCCTAGTGTGAGGCTGCTTGTGGCTCAGGTGTGGCTGAGAGGGATGCTATGGGGGAGCATGTGTCTGATCCTCATTTGTCTCCTTTGCTGTCCCCAGAAAGCCAATGCTTTTGGGATGATTTGCTGATCAGCTCACTACCTAATTAGCCCTGCCTGAAGATGTGTCACGTGCACAGGCAGAATGCTCATGCTCAGACATATGTGTACACACAAACACACACGTGTCTGTGTGTGCTCAGCAGCCTGAAGGCCAGGACACCCTGAGAGGAACACACTGCCTCTCCTGGGAGATGCTAAGACACGAGAGGAGTTCAGCAAAGACGCTGCTTCATGCCAGGGCCTGCCAGGCAGCCGGCTTCCCTAGCACAGCAGTGATGGGCTGGGGCACGCAGGCCATACCCTCCCCATGGGCCCTCCAACCGCCCTGGCTCCCAGCCCTCTCAGCACTGCCTGGCACAGCCTTTTTCCAAAGCAGTGCATGTACTGCACCTTGCTGGGGCCTCTAAGCACCCCACTGGGATCATGCCCTCACCCACCCGTGTGCCAGGACAGGAACTGCTGGTTCCAGGCTGTCGGTGGCCAGGAGCTGGTGGGATCAAGAAGCACCGTCCAGCTCATTCCAGCACGTGCACCCAGCATAGGGATAGGGCTGGCTGTGGTGGGTGTGCATGTTCAGCTGCAGGGTGGGTGAGCAGCTGGCACCAACCCCAGTTTCCTTGCCAGTGTCCCATCAGAGTCAGGACTCGTGTCGGTGGGGCAGAGGGGACCCACACAGCTACAGCAGTGCTGCGGGTGCCCTGCCCAGTGTAGGGTGCTGCCTGCCCTGCCTGTCCAGGCTCACAGTGCAGCAGCCCACCTGCACACCCCTCCCTGCCCCTCTGGGCCCTGCAGCCTCCTGGGCTGAGGGCGGAGGGGGGCAGATTCCTTTCCAGGTGGAAGATTTCTCTCTTCAGGAGCGGTGAATTATTCTCGGCCTGTCGCACGCAATCTGTCTGCCTCTCCACTCTCCTGCTTGCCAGGTTGCAGGCACAGCACCTCTCCCATGGGCTGGCTGCACCAGGGTCCCACTGCAGGGTCCTGCCTCTGCACACCATGTTCATCCTGGGTTCCCCACATCCTTGCAGCCTCACAGGGTGCAAGACCCCAGCAGGGCTGAGGTATGACCAAGCACTGGCTGTGTGACCTTGGTTAAAGTGGGGACCCACACCTCCCTCCCCCGAGGCCTGAGAGCACCCTCAGCATGCACAGGAGTGGGAGCCAGTCCTACTCTTCTCCTGGTTCTGTCCTGGCCTCTTCCAAGTACAATGCCCAGCTCAGCCCACACAAGAACCAGACCCTGCTCCTGGCTCCCAGCATCCATGGGCTCCAATGTGTCTCCCAAACAATGCTGCCTGATGTGTGCCCATGCTGGCCCCTGCACAGGTGAGCAGCGCAGGGGACAGCTGGCTCAACGTGCCTCTGCAGCCTGTGGCACTGTGGCCCAGGGCTGAAGTGAATTGGAGCCTGCTGTCCAGGAATCTGTCCCATCCTGGGTAAACCCTGGCCACTAGAAATGTGGTGTCCCAAGACAGGACCTGATAGCTGGATGAGTTTCCCAGCTGGGACCAGGATCCTCAGGCCTGGGGGTGACAGTGCTGGGATGTCCCCACAGCTGACACACTGTGTCTGGGCAGTTGAACTGGAGCCAGGACTCCCAGGTCTCCAGTCAGGCTCTGGTAGCTGAAGCATCCCCTTAGCAGGACACCACAGAGGAGTGGGAACAGCCAGGACTTGCTGAGTTCAGCCCTTTGGTACCCACTCCTTGCCCAGGGCATCCTCATCCCCCTGCCTCTGTTGGGAGCAGGACCAGAGGGGACAAAAGCCTGTCATTACCTGGCCCAGGGAAACCTCCTGTGCCCAGAGCCAGCCCCCTGCCCTGCTAATCACATTCCCCTCATTAGCCAGCCCTCATTCAGTCCTGACGAAGGGGAACAGCAGGGTATCCAATTAGAGACAAAATGACAGGCCAGAGCAGGGATCCTGCTCTACCTGTCCTGGCCCCAGGCAAGCATCACTCATGGGGTGAAGGCTCTGGTGGGACAATGTAGGGGACAACAGGAACATGGTAGGTTTGTTTGCATCTTAGTGTCCAGCACCCTTGCTCTGGACACTGATCTGATGGCACTAGAGCCAGGAGAGGGGTTGCAGGTGCTGCCCACATGCTGCTTCAGGGAATCTGCACATCCCTGTATGTGTGTGCCAGGCATGTACAGCCCTGTGCACAAGTGTGCCAGGCTCTGACACCCTCAGGAATAGGTTCCTACAGTGATGAATATTGCTGCTGTCCCTTCTGGGGCAATGCACTTGGCTTCCTTACACCACAGCAGGCCCCTGCCACTGGCTGCAGTGGCAGACCTGCAACCCAGATATGCACTAAGGGTGCAGCCTGGCCCTTACCACAGCCCCATCCCTGCACCTTCACCCTACTGTCTTGTGGGGTCCACAAGGTTCTTTGGGTGTCTCCAACATGACCCTCCCCCAAGCCACCCCCCAGGATACTCATGGAGCTGGATAGGACCACATAAGCTGGACAAATCCCAGCTCTGCTAAGGCACCCAGACTTGTCAATAGCCCTGAAGTCTGGGTCCCCTATGGCTGGTGCATCCTCACCCTCCAGTTGCCAGCCAGGAGAGGATACAGGGCAGGCTGTAGGAGCCCAGGCTGGGAAGGGTTACAGCCACAGAAGGACAAGGTCCCAGCACCTTCCCAGCAGGAACTACAGGGCTCATTAACCAGATGTCTATGGCAAGGGGTGGGAAGGACTTCATTAGGGATGGAGAGCAGAGCTCAGTGGCCAAGCCTCTGGGCACTGAGGGGCTCTATCCCTCCTACATCTGGCCTTGCTTGCCATGGAGGAGACCCTGAGTCAGCAGTGGTGCTGGTCAGCCCCACTCCTCCATCCCTTGGGCTAAGCCAGTGATCCTCATTTCATTTGCTTCCTGGCCTTGCTGTGCAGTGGCTGGTGGGACACCACAGCCAAGGGGCTCCTGCAAACACCAGGAATGAAGAAAACTCTTTTTTCCCTCCAATGGAGATGCAGCCCCTGGGTCTCACAAGGTATCAGAGGGGACTTCTAGCCTGGGGGTCCCTCTGGCTCCCTGCAGGGGGATTGTCCCACCAGGACCATGCTCCTGACATGAAGAGCTGTGGGTAATTACAGACCCTGTCAGCAATGCTAATCACAGGTTGTGGGAATAAATGGAACAGCGCCGAATGCCTGAGGGCCTGCACTTCCCCTGCCCCAGCCAAGAGCCCGTGTGGCCAGGAGGGCACAGAACCACAGCTTAGCATGGCTTGAGGGACATGTGCCCAGGGCTGTCCTCTGGCTGCTGGGGATGCTGAAATGGATCTGGCGTTACCACAGTACCTGAGCTGCACATTCCAGCTCTCCCCAAAGGATGCTCTTGCAGTGTGTGGGGTTGGGCAGGGCTGATGGCTCAGTGCCCACAGCTTCTCTGGGGCTTAACCCAACATGTCCTTGCTGCTACACTCTCTGCTTCACTTTTCCCATGTGCAGAAGGAGGGGTGGGCGAGCAGGCATGTGAGCTGTCCTGCTGCCAGGGTAGGAGTGGTGGCATGGCGAGAGTTACCTCGGGCAGGCTGCAGGGACAGCAAGGCACAGCAGGACTCAGCACGGCAAGCGGCTTCCACGAGCCTGCCTGTGGCCAGGGCTACACCCTCTGCTCCAAACTGCATCTTTACCCCTGGCAGGGAGCTGCGAGTGGCTCCGGGCAAGGAAGGGATTTTCCATGGGCAGTGTGAGATCTGGCCTCTGTGCAAGGCTGAGCATCCCCATATGGCCGGTACCATCCTGCACAGTGGGAGGGAGAGCCGAGCTCACTGCAGCCATCCCAGCCCAGCGCCCAGCCCCCGGCAGGCCTTGCCCTGTTGCCCAGCCCCTCTGGGGCACCTCTCTGCAGGCTCCAGC
>NW_005054347.1:2457752-2459838 GCF_000277835.1 Geospiza fortis
CCCAAGCCCCAGCAGAGGCGGCAGCTTTGTCCCCTTTGTGCCTCCCGCCCTGCCTGACTCAGGGCCCGCCCGCAGCCAGCGCCCACAGCCCCGCTGCCTCACCACCCCCCTCAAATGACCCAGGCAGGGAGCTGGCCAGCACTGGGGAGGGATTCTGAAGCCAGGGCACGCAGGTGTAAAGGCAGGGCAGGAGCCAAGGAGATGTGCTGCCCCAGCCTGGTGCTCCAGGAACTTGTCCATCCGGATGGGGAAGAGGAAGGTGCCAAGCAACCATCCGGGAAATCGCAGCAAGACCCAACACGACTGGCCTGACAGGCTGGGAAACAGCCGGAAAGAGACAGCCTGGCCCCTGTGTCACGGCTTGGAGCCACCGCTGTGGGGAGAGGCACCAGGAAGGGCTCAGGGCTGCTCCCCAGCCACCTGCTTGCACGAGAGCTCGCTGGCTGCTGGCACTGAATGAGCCAGCGGCACTCCCTGGAGCACAGCTGAGTGCTGGGAGCTGCTGCTGTGGACACTTGCCCATGTTTATGTGTGGCACAGGTGGACAGACACACACCTGACATCGTGTGCACCTTGCAGCGCACATGTTGTGTACACACACACACGCACACACACATACACACACCACCCAGGAGTGGGGCACATGCCTGGACATAGACCCCACAGACCTGTACAGACCTCCCACACCTCTCCAGACATGCTGTGCATACATCAGTATCCCCCCCCCACATCTGCACCACAAAAATGCCCCCATGGGAATGCATGTGCACCCCTCACATGCATGCACACCCTGCACAAGTATATACATGCCTACACATGCCCTACACATACACATTCACCATATCCGTGCATGCCTGGGTGAGCCCAGACCCCACACTGTGTATCCCCCCACATTCCCCATGTCCCTCACATGCCAACCCCCATGTGCCCACTCACCATCCCCCTTTGCCTCACTCCTTCCCTGGCCCCCGGCCACATCGGCTCAGTTTGGGCTCACGTGTGCCTGCACATCACATGGGGACATGGACACATGGCCCACCACCATGGACAGCCACAGAGCACACACATCCCCACACTCCTGTACATTCAGCACTCACACTGCTTCCCCTCCTGGCTGCTCCCCCAGGGGCTGTGTCACTGTGGGGCTGGTGGGTGCTGTGGTGTGCTGATCACCCGGACTCCTTCAGCCATGCACCACACTGCCCTGGGCTCAGCCATGGCTTGGCAAAGTCTCTGCACACACCGGCACTGGTGTGAGCCAAAGGCCCCACAGTGGGGTGGAATCATGTCTGTGCTGGGGTCACACATCGCTCTGGTGCTGGGTCTTGGCAATCCCTGGGATATTTGCGCCAGGCTCCACAGTGGACTGCAGAGACAGGTGACGGGAGAGGCATGTGCAGTCCTTGCTGACAGTGAGCCATGCCGAGGTGCTGTCAGGGCGTTGTGGGTGGGAGCCCCACACATCTCTGCCTCTGCACCCCACCCCCACAGCCAGCACACAGTGCCCCTTGTCAAGTGCTTCCCATGGGCCTGAGCCCTGGTCATGGCTACTTTTGCAAATGCCAGTCCAGGCCCAGAGCTGGGGGGTGGCACTCACTGCTGGCATGTCCTGGATGGGGACATGGGACAGTGCACATGGAGTTGAGCAGGGGCTGGGGCTGGGGCTGGGGCAGGCTGGCTGCCAGCAGGGTGAGGTTGCTGGCAGCACTGCTGCACTCTTTGAAAGAGTCAAGCACCACAGTGAACTGGGACAGGAGGCAGCAGCAGGTTAGTGATGCAGTGCCTGGAGCTGGGGAGCTGGGGAATGGTGGCAGAGGATGCAAACCCCTTCCCTGGGATGCCTGGGGCAAAGGGTACAAAGGTGGGTGTTCCCCATGGGGCGCAGGACCTCTAGCACCAAAGCTTCCCCCAGCAAGGCAGGAGCACTCCTGCAATTCTCCTGGGGCCAAGGGTGGGAAGCTCATCTCTGAGGAAGGGGAGAGCGCCCTGGAGCAAACACAGGGATAGGTGCCCTCACCTCGCATGGAGCCACGCACAGCCACTGGAGCCAGCCCTGCCTGCTGGCACAGCCAGGCACAGGTACAGC
>NW_005054347.1:2459975-2474369 GCF_000277835.1 Geospiza fortis
CCGGGCGGAAACCCGCCACAGTGTGGCTGCCCACACGTCCCACAGCAGCAACCAGACAGGATGCTTTGGGAGCCCAGGGGCCACCAACAAAGCCCCGGCCCACTGCAGCCCTGTTCTGGAGGTGGTGGTGGGAGGCAGCTCCAGTGGTGGTCACCAGCATGTGGGCTGGGTGAACAGATGCTGCCTGGCCTTGCAGGGTGGTCAGGTGTGGAGAGTAGGGACCCCAATTCTATGTTTTTGTGCCCCCTGTGATATGCCACTGCCCTGGTGCCCATGGATGCTGTCTGGGGCCACACTACCCTGTAGTACCACAGCCCAGCCCTCCCCAGGTGTATTTGCTCCCAAATAGACACCAGGATGCTGGAAGAAGCTGTGCAGGGACACTTTAGTCCTCCCTGGGTGTCATTTGGAGGTGGTATGGGCTGTTCTCTGATCCCAGCTGCCTCCAACCATCCCAGGACAGGCAAAGAATGGCCCTGGAGACCAGCTACTGCTGGCAAGACCAGAAGCACCGGCACTTGCAGGTGATGTTGCCTTCAGCCAGGGATGGTGACAGCAGCAGCTCCTGCATGGCCAAATTTTCCACCCAGGGTAGAGCTTGTGAGTCCCTCTGGGCAGGGCCAGCGTGTGTCCAAAGGGAAGTGGCCAAGGGATTTAATGCCACAGGGAGAGAAAAATGCTGTGGAGAGGTGGATCCCGGATTGCAGCTTTCCTGAAGCATCCCAGGATCACAGGCAGGACTTGGGCTGGCAGCAGGGATAGGAACAAGGCCGGCTGCAATCCAATTAACCATGGTGCTCAGTCACTGGGTCAAACGCCGGCTGAGTGAGGCCATTGACTTAGTGGCATGGGCTGAATCCAGGCTGCAAAGCGTAAGTGGGTGTGTTGGCATCTTCTCTTCTACTTAAGCCTGTGCTGAAGACCCCATCTTGGACAAGGGACAAGTCCTTGGAATCTCAGTGGGGTGCGCATAGTGTCCAGAGACTGGATTTGAAGGGAACAGCCATGTGACACTGCTTCTCCTCTCCTAAGAAGGGACAATTTGAAGAAAGAAAGTCCCAGGAGCAGAGGAGTTCAGGAACCAGGGAGCACTCCCAGGGGAGTGGTCTCAAGGGTGGAGGTGTTTACAGGGAGGACTGCTTTGGATGTCTGGAAATGGAGGTGAGAGTCAAGAGGTGAAGCTGTAGCACTTATGAATATGTGGGGACAGAGAGCACCCTCTGGATCGCAGGCAGTGAAAGGCAGAAGGGCAGGAAGCTGCGGGGTCAAAGTGACTCAGGTGCAAGTCATGGCCAAAGAAAAGGTGAGATGCCTGGATAAGAACCGCAGCTGACTCAGAGTTTCCACCTCTTCCAGCGGGTGACCACAGAGAACGGCCAGGGACTATTTGGTATTCCCTTAGCATTGAGGCAGTGTTGGGAGGAGGTGGCAATTGCACCCCGATGCCTTTGGGAACCCTGAGTCCAGATCTGTGGTGGGGAGCAGCACCCACCGACCCCCCAGGACCTCCACCCAGTGTCAGTTCCCGGGGGAATCCCAGCAGGAGCCCAGCAGCCAGACTGGGAACCTGGGCTGAGAGCCCATACCTTCCTGGAGTGCCTAGGCACAGGCTGTTTGAATTAAATAGGAGAGATTTCCCCCTTATTAGCAGGCTATTAATCACGTTCAGGTTGGGGTTTTTTTTTTTTTTTTTCAATTGAGCTGTTGCACAACAGGTTGAGTAACAGCCTAATAACAGGCTGTAAATCTCAGTTTGCTCTTGGGAGATTACAGATGTTAATAGCAGATAATGACCCACAACTCACGAGCTTCTCCACTCCCCCACTTCTTTGATCCTTCTGCTCCTCCCCTCGCTGTACGCAGCTTCCCAGCAGAGCTGCAGGGAGACCCCCAAAAATCCAAACCAGCCTGTAATCCCCCCCATCACCACCACCCAGCAGAGCTGATGTCTGCCTTCCTACCTCTCCCTGCCTATCCCACCAGTTCCCACCAAGCACAAGGTCTCCTGCAGCTCCCAACCATCACCTGTGTGTCACCCCACACTTCTCTGGAGCGCTGCTTTTGGGGTCCTTGGCTCCGTGTGCTGGTTCATGCAATGAATCTTGAGCCATGGGAGTGCAGGGAGCAGCAAAGCATCGGTGCCTCTGTATTCTTGTCTTTGCATCAGTGCTCCTGCAGCCGGTGGGTCGTGGCTGGGAGCTGGGTGCCTGCAGGACTTGTGCAGGACAGCTGGGCCAGGCAGAACTTGGCCCCAGCCCCCAGCCTGCTCCTGCCAGACCCTGGGCATCATCCCGCGTCCTCCCTGCTGCAATCCGTGTGCAGGGGCCAAGCCTCATGCACACTCAGGGGCTCCTCTTGGGCTTGCTGCCACCCTGGATGTGGCACGACCAGAGTACATCACATGCTGCAGGAGGCTGTTGCTCTGAAGGGACCCGCTTGCTGCCACAGCAGCTGTGCAGGGGAGCTAAACTCTACAGAACCTCCCGGGGAGGGTTCCAAAGCCAGTCCCCTCCCCACCTCCTGCCTACTGCCTCACCCCTACCGGGCCCATCTGCCCCTCCCACACCCACAGCCCCTCTCCCAAAATGGCAACTTACAACTGGGACACATCCCAACGTGACTTTCCGTTCTCCCTGGATGCATGCAAACGTTGCCTGCATCCTTCCCCCAGGATGCACACATCCCTGCGAGCCCTGGGGCAGCTAGGTGAGGTGTTGGCTGAGTAGGGCTCAGCTCAGCCCCAGGTACTGCCCTGGGGACCAAGCAGTCCCAACAGGGCTCCCCCTCTCCCTGTCCCATGCACTGGTTGGGAGGAGTATGGAGGGACCCTGTGGAAGAGATTGGGGATTCCCCTTGAGAGGACAGAAAAACAGGGAAAAAGGAGTGGAGGATGACTTTCTTTTCCCTCTATCCTGAATCTGGCACCATCAAGCCAGGGCACAGGAACAGGGTGTCAATGGTGCAGACATGGGGTGTGGGGTCCCCCCAGGCTCAGGGGTTGTCCCCCATGGGTGGCAGCCAGCCCAGCCAGAGGATCTGAGCCCGTGACGGGAGCAGGGGCTGGCAACAGCAGTGGGATGGGTTGCAGGAGGAGTCACTCAGCAGGCAGGGCTGGTGAGGGCAGTGAGTCACTGCCAGCTTTCCCAGGCAGGGTGGGACCCCCACAGCCACCTGGCATCCCACTGGTTGCACTGGGAGCACCAAGCCACCAGCAGGCATGAAAAAACCATAAAAAAACACCACTGTGCCCCAAGAGCTCCCCACCAGCATGGGGGGAGCAGCTCTTGACTGTGCCAGGAGCCCATCCCCATCTCCAGCAGGCCAGACCAGACATGGCTCAGCCAGTGGTGAGTTGCCATCCCTTGTACAGGCACTTGAGGGTCCCCACCCTGCTCCTTGCCAAAAGGTGCAGCCATTTGGAGGGTGTTGTGTCCCCCTGAGGCCAGGCAGACCCCAGGGGAGCGCTCCTGTGTGTACCCAGGCTCTGTGTACACATCAGCACCATATGGCAACAGCCTCTGGCGCCAGGAGCCGGGCATGGAGAAGGATGGGGAAGCAGCTGTGTTTGCCAGGAGCAGCGACTGCTGGCCAGGAGCCACGGGCCAGTGCCCTGGATGGCACCCAGCCTGCACAGCCAGCACCCCTGTGCCTCTGAGGAGGTGTCCTCATGTCCCTCCAGGAGCACCGTGCTGTCCCTTCAGCAGACCTACACCCTGCTGTGGATTGAGCACAGCTGTAGCCAGAAGCCATCCAGGGAGGGCATGGTCTCCAGTACCTGCCTGTGGCAAGCATTATGCAGTGACCCAAGGGTGCTCTAGGGTCTGCCTGAGCAGGAGGAGCAGGGCCACCAGCCCATGGTGTGGGAGTACCCAGTGCATGCCTCTGGATTCAGGGATGGCTCAGGTCTGTCCTGCCTGCAGGTGCAGTGTGATACCACCTTGGGCAGTGTCCTCTCTGCTCCCAGGGAAGGTTCTCTGTGGTGACCCTGGGGGTGCAGAGGATGAACAAGGAGGAAAGCACTTTCCCAAGAGGAGGAGATGCTGGTTGGTCTGCAAGCACACCTTGGGGGATGTAGCAGCCCCAACCAGGGCACCCTGAGGGGTTGGCTGAACCACCCAGCTGAGCCTCCAGCATCCAGCACCTGTTACATGGATGCCAAGCAGCACTCTCCCTGTCAGTACGTGGTACCAGAGCTGCCAGTCCTTTCTCTAGGGACACCTTGCAGTGGGATGAAGATGGTGCCACTCCCTGGTGCAGAGAATGTGGGGCAGGGCTGCCTCAGCCAGTTTCCTTTCGGATATTATTTGTAACCCCATTAATGAGTCAGTGTTTGTGGGTGATCCTGTCCTGTGCTGGCCCCATGGTTCCCTCGGGTCAGTGATGGGGGCTGTGGCCCCCTCCCCAGTCTCTCCATGGTCATGTTCCTCCACAACATGAATGGAGACAAAAAAAGTCCTATAGGGAAGGAAACTACAGCAGCGGGGGAGTGGCCATGCTGGATGGGGCTTTAAGCAGCCCGCTCTAGTAGAAGGTCTCTGCCCATGGCAGGCAGGGTGGAGCTAGATGGTCTTAAAGGTCCCTTTCAACCCAAATAATTTTATGATTCCATGAGAGGGGTTCAGGCAAGGATGCAGCAGTGGCCCCATCCTGCACTCAAGGAGGCCTGGTGGCTCTTCATCATCCCTGTTCCTTGGACTTCCCCCAGCCAGGGCTCCCCAGGAGAGGGGTGACAGCCAGGCTGGCAGTGATGAAAGGTGGCCGAGGGGAGGTTTGTGGCCGGGAGGCTGCTATAAGAGAGCCGGGGATCTTTGATGTGCAGAGCCCCGGCCCCGCTGATTGCATTAACGGGTTTAGTGCCCGAGCAGGCTCCCGGCCCCTATCAGGAGCAGAGGAGCTACTAAAGGGCCCGGCTCCTATTTTAGATGCAAATGACCCTGCAATTGTGTACTTGGAGGGCAGAAGAACCCCCACACATCACCCTTCGTGGAAGCAGACCCGGCTGGAGACTAAAAGTTCCAGATGGCTGGAGAGGCCCGTAATGGTCCCACTGATGGCTCCGGCCCGGGGTTCCTTCCCGGAATCAGCCTCTTTATGGGAAGTGCAGATTCCTGGAGCAATCTCCTACCATCCCCACCGGCGGCCGGGGCTGCCTGGATGTCCCCCTGCCTGACACTAATGTCCCCGGGGCAGGCAGCCCGTGCTCCTGCCCGGCTTTGAAGTGCATCAGATTGGGCTAGCGGGAAGGTACAGCCACCTGACCCGCGCCGCGCCGGAGGGCTGGAGGAGCTGGAGGAGCGATTCCCCTGCCCAGGGCACAGATGGTGTGGGGGAGGCAACCAGGCATGGCCGGGTACCCCCAGGTCCCTGTGCCCGTGGTGGCCCCGTGTGCACCAAGTGAATTGGAACAGGCTTGCTGGGGCAAAACCGGGTTCAAGTTATTTCAGGGGCATTCTGGCTTCCTAAATCCAACCAAGGGCTAAGAGTGAGGTTGGGACACTAGGATGTGGCACCTTTGGGTGGGGGGCAAGATGCCCACCAACCCATAGATCCTATTCCCCACCCCTGGGCTGTAAGTTTGTGAGGGCAGGCTCCACAAAGGGCTTGGTGTTGGGGAAAGCCCTGGGATGCAGGGCTGGGGTCTCCCCATGTGACCCATTGCCCACTGACCCAGGAACAGTCCTGTGGAGTCCCCCAGCTCCATGGAGAGAGCTCTGCAGTGCAACAGAACCTCACTTCAGCCCCTTATAAACTCCTCCTACCCCCCAGCATCCTCCCCTTCAGAGCAGAGGGAGGGATGGAGGGTCATGCATGGGGGGCAGCAGTGGGTTGGGGTAGACTTACAGCTCTAAACCCCCAAGATCCCTTCTCCACTCCCTTCATTTCTTCCCATGCTGTAGGCAGAGCAGCCTCCTCATCATCACATGTTCCATGAGTTCAGTCAGACCTCATTCATTTTATGCGTCTGGGAGGGGAGATGGATTTAGGGTAATCACTGGGAAAGCCCCCAGGCTCCCTACACCTCACAGTATGTAGGATGCTGGGGGAGGCAGGAGGGGCTGACACAACATGGTGTGGAGCAGGGGTCCTCGGTATCCTGCACAGTGCCTCGTGGTCACTGCAGTTTTCCTAAACAAGAAAACAGGTGGGCAGGTGCACAGGACACAACCTCCATGTCCGTTCCTGTAAAACCATATGGTTCTGCTTTGATGTAGGTGGAAAATTCCCTGTTTGGCTGTCAATCTGTGGGGTTGGGGACTCCAACATTGGCTATGCTCAGTGAAGGATTAAAAGGGTGTTTTTTGGGAAAGATTTTTCCACTTTTGATTGGGGAGGTGACATCCGAACTTTATTTTCCTTTCCATGCTGGGACACGTGCCAGTGGGGCCTGGGGAGGTCCCTGGGGAGCCACGGGACACCGCACTGAGCTGGCACGTGGGAGGCAGTGGCGAAGCGGGATGGAGGCAGGTCAGGGAAGATGGAGCCAGGGAAAATGGAGGCCACTAGAGGTTGGGTTTGGGCTCGAGGCTGATTGCCTGTAGCCAGAACACGCGCTGAGGTCGGGCAGGGAGCCGGCTTGGCTGTGGGTTTTCAAATAGAACCTTGTCTGCCAAGGACCCTCCTACTCTGCCAGGGGCAGGGTGGATCCTGCCCCGCTGTGCACCTTGTGCTGCTGGCGAAGCGCTGCACGCCCGGCCGGCTCCTCTCCAGCTGCAGCTGCGGCGGGGCCGGGAGGCAGGGAGTGGGGTGCTGGCTGTGCCACACGCCGTGCACCAGCCCAGCTCAGGGACAAGCAGCCTGCGGCCACCCTCAGGCACTGTCCAGCCAGGGGACACTTATCCCTGGTTATCCTCAGGGCACGGCGTTGGGCTTCAGCTGGAGAGGAGCATCCCCATCTCCTGGCATTGTCCCCAGCAGATGAGTGTTCTAGGGACCGTTCAGTTCACCTGAGTGGTCTCTACTTGGGACCACAACTCTGGGATGTCACTGCCCTTTCTGCCCATTTCCCACAAGGCACTGGCTTAGGGCAGGAGCAAACAGGGTATGCCATACCAGAGCCACTCAGGGAGCAAGGAGGACAGTGAGGTGTGAGTGCCAGGTCTGGAAAAGCTCAGGCTTCCCCTAGTCTCTGTCCCAGGACATTGCCCTACTATCCCACAGGTTGCAGAAGGCAAATAGGTCCCATCTGGAGCAAAATCTTATGAGAACCAACCCTCCAAGTAACACAGTGCCCTGCCAGGCCTGTGGAAAACTGGGGGATTGAAGGCTGTAATAAGGATATTCCTTTGTCTTTTTGGATGTGGTTGCTGCTCTGGGGGGACACCAGCAGTGAGGCATAGGCTGTCTGGAGCTGGGGTTCTGTGGCCCTCACTTGACTGCTTGCGGCACTGTGTGCACACTCCCCTGTGGATGAGTTTGCAGACTTCCTGGGGATTATGCTCACACCACGAATGTTCAAAACTTCATGGGTACTCTCCAAGGCAACCCCTCTCCATCCCCAAAAATGGCAGGGAAGGGGAGGGTGGGATTTCAGCTCAGGGTCTGCAGCAATCCTTCTTCAGTCTTCTCCTGCCTGAACTGACTTATCTCTATCCATCCTTGGACAAAGAGCACCCAGGGGTCCCCTCCATGCCCACTGTCCCCAGTACACACAGGCACAGCCAGCACTGCCAGGGAAGATGACGCAGCTGGTTCTCTCTGGGTGACTCATGCTGAAATACATGACGTTCACCATATTTCAGGGCTTTCAGCTTGGATGAGAAAAACATCAGGGCGTAAGAAAGTTTCTTTGCGAACTGCTTTTAAAACACTGGAGGGACTTCTCCTCCCACTTGCTCACAGTCTACGTTTTTGGGGGAGAAATGCAGCCTTTTTAACAAACAAATCTTTTTGATTGTTTATAACATGGAAAATAGATGATTAAGTAACAAGTTTTGCCTTGATTTATTAAAAAAAAAAAAACAAAACAAACCCCAAAAGACCATCTGGGTCCATCCCAAACAACTCCTGGCTGCACAGAGTGAGCAGCTAGTGCATGGCTCTTCAGCTGGATGTGCTGACTCCACCACCTCCTCCCTTTACCTGGCCCCTTTGGCTGAGCTTTCGTGTTGGGCCAGGGAGCCATGTGGCCACTGTACCCGCTTGCTGCCAGCCTGCCCACAGGGCCATGCCGTGGCCACAGCCAGCAGCACTGCCCATCCCGGCACAGCTCTCCCAGCAGTTCAGTGTGGTTTCGCTGCTGCGTTTGCTCGCAGGGTTATCTGCTCTGGAACTGGTGTTGGTTTTGGCACGCAGCACCGGGACCACACCTACTATTTAAATACCGCAGCTCAGGGCTTGGAGGGGAAAAAAAAAAAAGGGAAAGAAAGAAAACGAATATGAAGTATTTGTTGCGGTTTGGAGATACACACACACATGTACACACAACACAAATACACCAGCCTGGCTCCGGATTGCTGGCAGTCGAGGAAGGAAGACTCTGGCTAAGATTGTCTTCAAAACCACCCTGGCAGCGGAGTCTGCTGAAGGGAAACCCTTTGGGCCTAAATTAGTGCCTGCAACATGCCAAGCTGGAGCGTGCACTGCCCTGGGCTGGGGAAGCCGGGGCAGCCCCAGTGGCGCAGCTGGGGCCAGGGAGCCATGCCAGCCCTTCCCTGGCTGCTCCCCTCCTGCCAGGCTAAAAAGCTGGGGAAAGGGTGCAAGAGATGGAAATCCCCAGGGAGGCACTGCTCGTGGGGCTGGGAGGGTTTTTCCCCCACAATATCATGGAATCTTGTCCTAGAAATGCCTGGGTGGCAGCACTTGCAGTGAGTCTGGGAGTGGAGACAGGCAGCACTACCACTCGGTGCTGGCTTGGGATACATGGGTGCCCAGTAGCTAAGGATGGGCTGGGGCTGGGAACAAGGAGGACAGATGTCCCATGGGAACAGATGTCCTTACTGGGACAGGTCTAGCTGTATTCTTTCCCCGTGTTGGACCTAGTGAGGCAGATTCTGGCATGAAGCCACAGCAAGGTAGCCCAACAGGCACTGAGTGGCTGTGACACACCATGCCATGCTGTGCCACGTTGTGCCATGCAGTGAGGCCTGCCGAGGCGGCTGGGGCAGGTGGATTACTGCACCTTCCTTTCCCCAGGCCCCTTTGTGGAGAAGTTTTCCTGATGATCTCACTGGATGCACATTTCTAAATCGTTTGCTTGATTGTTTCATCATAGGAGGTCAATTAAAAGAAGGCGAGTTCCTGTCACCCTGCTCCGAACCCCTTCGCTGCCAGAGCCCCAGAACAAAGGGAGGAATTGGGCTTGGGCTCAGCAGCTTGGATTCCCATTTGATTATTTCCAACAAGGGAGTGAATCTATTTTGGAGACGGTATTCCCAGGGGATGAGCTCACCAGCGCAGAGCATGAGCAAGGCCGGGGATAAAAAAAATGTAATACAGCCTTTTGTAATGTGTTGGAAACCTATTTACTACCAGGAGGCTGGGTAATTAAATGCCACTTCCTGGAGCAGAATGAAGCACCCTATGTAATGCCAGTGCAGAAGGGTTCACTCTCAACACAGGATGGCCACTGATCCTGCCAGACACCCCACGAGCGTTGTGGGTGGGAGGATGCAGTTTTGTGGGCTGCTTCTGTAAAACCACTGCAGCAGCCACATGTGGCTGACTGTGATTGATTCCAGCATCCTGTGCCATAGTGGTGCCCTTGCTGCAGTGTCCCAGGGGCATGGGATGGTGGCAGGATGAGTTTTCCATGCAATGTGCTATGGTATGTGATTTACACTGGCCGGGTGGCTCTGGGCAGATAGCTGCACAGGAGGAATAACAAACCCAAATTACCTGGAAAACAGTTTCCACACAGAGTTCTTCCCGAACTGGCCCGGCAGTGCTTGGATACTGCAGCCACAGCAGTGCCCAGGTTCCAGGGCTAGCCAGGCTTTCTCCAGGCTGGGAAATAGTGTATATCTGAGTAGATCAGGTCTGACCAGCACTGGCCTCAGCATCCACACTTTTCCTGCCTCTGTGCATGGCAAGGGAGGTTTTCGTCACTTACTGAGAAGCCAGGTTCATTGGAGACTGAATACCTCAGAGTGTAGCTGGGAGGAGGGATGGACACTGCTTGGAAAAGAGTGGCAGAGATGTTTACCTGGGCTATTTGGAACTTTTGTAGACAAATTGCTTTTACATGATGTACAGCTATTAATTTCCAGCATGTGAGAGAAGGGTTTTAACATGCACATCCCATGGGCACTGCAGCTATACCATGATATCCTCTGCAAAACTCCCTGTGCAACTCGCTGTGGCACTCTGTGTTGTGGCTTTTTTGTAAAGATTAAACCAGAAATGTTGGAAGAATATCATGTGTTCCTCCTCCTTGTTGCTCACAAGGAAAACAGCGTCCAGCACTTTTATGAGTGGCAAAAGGGAACGGCTCCCATGGCTGTGGTCCAGTCCCAGCTGCTGTGGCTGGGCCAGAGCTCTTGCCGGGCCAGAGGGAAGGAAGGATGGGCCCCTGGGCTGGCACGTGAGCGCACGTGTTTGCACGTGAGGCTGCTGCTGCGAGGGCTGCCTGGATGCCTCCAGCGCATCGCACTGCTGATGGAGCCTGTGCTGTGTGCTGTGGGGAGGGACAACTCCTGGCACCATGCTGAGTACGATGTCTCTTCCGAGTGGGATACCCCGTCCACTGTGGTGCTGGACCTTGTGACTCTATGCAGAGCCTGGAGCTTTCAGCTTTCCTGTACCAGTGAAAGTTAAGAAGTGGAGGAAAAACGTTGCTGTATGTTATAGAGGAAGAGAGGTAAAAAGGGCAGGAAATTTGCACCATGTCCATTTCCCCTTGGCCCCCGGCCGCTGCTCATTCCGGATTCGGGATTTGCGTAGGCAGAGTTAAAAATAACAGGGGTATATAAAGAAGGACGGAGAGGGCTGCACTGGCCCCGCAGCCACCAGGGCACAGCCAGGCAGCAGGCAGAGATCAAAGCAGGATGCGGTCCAGGCGATGCAGTGGGGCTGGGACTGTGTGCAGGGTCTGGGGGTGCTGATGGGCTGCTCTGCCAGGGGTGGGATGCCAAGATCTGCCAGCTTGGCAGCCTCCTGGCCAAGCAGCTGGGCAGCACCCGTGGAGGATGAGACCGTGTATATTCCTGTAGGCAAAGACATCTCTCATGGACCCTGTCCCTCTGTAGCCTTTACTTTGTGCTGACATTCACTGGGAGCAACCTGACCTGTCTCTTGTGGCCAGAGAGCTGTGCAGGGAGGCTGGATATGGCCTCCAGCCAAAACACCCTGTCCTGGGACTGAGCTCCCTGTCGGTGCTGCCGGGGTGCTGCCTCGGGTCTCCCTGAGCCCCCGGCAGCCCTGGTCCTCAGCCATGCATCCCAGTGCTCCCCAGACCCCAGGGTAGGCAGGGCGGACACAGCAGCTTGCTGGGCCGGTGCAAACGAATCTGCCCTCTGTGCCCTGATAACATTGTGTTTGTTGCGGAGCGGGAAGAGCCTGCCAGCACACGATAAGAGCAGATGACTTTACTCTGGACCCGCTCCGGATTGAATTATGCTTTAATTTCATTTTCAGTTCCTCTTTTCTTTTCGGGAGGAGAAGGGGGCTTTGGGGGTACAGGCAGGTCTGGGGGCTCCTGGACCCTTCTCTAGGCAGGCCAGTACCATGCAGAGGGGAAGACAGAGAATAAAACCCAGCCAGATTAATTTTCTGCTCTCAGGGATATAACCCTGGAGTGTCAGTTGTTTATGGTGTTCTGCGGTGTGGATCTCCCTGGCAGCTCTCATGGGGTCCCGTGTGGAGCTTTTGGGACTTGAGTTTTGCCTTCCACCGAAACAGAAGCTCTCTGGGCTGTGATGCTGTAGGTAGTGCTGGAGAGGGGCACTGGAGATGCACTGAAGGAGAGTCCTTGGGTTTACTCCAGTCTCCCAACTCCAGGTGACAGCACAGGAGAGGATGCAGGGCAGGTGTTTTTCAGTCCCCAATGTTTTGTGGGGTAGGAGACCCCTCTGGGTCTCCTGGGAGCCCTGTTGAGCAACCTGGGCACCAGTTCCACCTCTGGCAGTGCCACAGGGCGTTGTCCCCCTGTCCATCCCACCCGTGCTGTGTGCCATTGGAGAGGGTGCCATGGCACTGTGGAAGTGTTGGCAGGGCTGACAATGCTCTTGTTTTGACGGGGCCACCTCTGGCACACCATGCTGGGCAAGCCACTCTCCCCATTCCTCTGCTGCCAGATGTGTCAAAAGCAAGGATAACCATTAACCCTTTCCTCTTTAGCCATCACCTGGGAGGGTGGCCCTTCCCACTTTCTGTTTGCTCTCTTGCCTGGCTGCTGTTTGATCTCTTGGGATGCCAGCGACTTTACAGTCTGCCGTAGTGGTGTGGGAGATAACCCACATTTCCTAAATGGGCTTCTGTCAACAGCAGGCTGTGCATGCACTGTCTGCTCCTGCTTGCCTCCCACTCACCTCAGAGGGGGCTTCTGTGGCCCAGGGGTTGACAAGGCTGTGGCAGGGACCCCCTGTGCCCACCCCATGGCTCAGAGCAGGAGAGCCCTGCCCATGACGCACTGCTGGCTCCCTGCACACTCAGCGCTGGCAGTGCCTGTGTTGCTGCGGTGCCTGGCATGCTGCCGCTCCCCGCCGCGCCGGCCCTCCCGCCGGAGCATCAGTAAAAAGAGTTTCCTGGGGAATATCCCACATTTGCAAGAAATATTGGCTGTAAAAATTAAGCTGATCTGTTGGCAACGCCTCTCAAAATAAGTCAGCATGGGTGCAAATGCCAAAACTGCCTGGAAAAGGGGAAAACCAAGAGGAATTAGTCTGTCTCCTATGGCATCTTCTCTCACTTATCTGTAAAAGTTTGAGGCAGGAACTGCCTTGCTATTAATTATTATTTGGCCAAGAAACAAGTAATGGGATTAACTGGTGACTTGAATAAACTACTCTGGGAGGCAAGCTAAAAGTAATTTCAAGTAATGCCCACATGCTTCTTTGCCACTTTGGCAGTGACTTTTTCTGAGGGAGGACTTTGGAGCCCATGTGTTTTGACCCAATAGGTGCCATTAATAAACCTGCTGCCTTGCCAACAGACAAGCAGATGGGGCCCAGGCAGCAGCCCAAAATGTGCTCTGGAAACCAGGGCAGGGATTCTTGGTAAAAGGGGGAAGATCTGAATTGTTGTTGTTCCACTGGATTACTGAAGTAATTTATTGCAATGCTCCACCCTTATAATTAAAGCACGGTGTTGAAAGCAACTGGTAGAGTAGCTTTGGATTCAGAAGCGGCATGTGCGTGTGGTGTGTGTGCACACCTCACCTTTGGTGTTTATATTTGTTTTTTTTTAAATTGACTCCTTGCTTCTGAATAGAGCAGGCAACAGCCTCAGTTCTTAGAAAGGTATCTGGAGATGGACAGCTCCAGAAAGCAAGGAGACAGGCTCCAAGAGATAAGGGACATTGCCTCTTGAGCACAACAGCAGCAGGGCCATTCCTGGTACTGGTTGGATGGGGGCCAAACGGAGAAGATCGTGCTGTGTGAGCCGGACAGGGAGGCAGAGAGCCCCTGGGGAGGTCTGCCCAGTGCTCTGGGTCTCTGTGCCATCACCCAACTAGCTAGAATAGGGTGGGTGACTTGAGGGTCTCCTGCAAAGTGGGATAACCTGCTGTCCTTGTGTCTCCTGCCATGGGAAGCCTTCAGGAGGACAGCGCTGTCCCAGGGGCTGCTCAGGGTGGGCAGGGTGAGACAGCCGGCTCATGCTCCCCGTGCCAGGGCGGTCGGAGGCTCAGCCACAGCACTGGTCCGTAGGGAGGGCAGACAAACGCGTTGTGGGGGCTGTGGGGCGAGATGAGGCAATGCCGGCAGAGTGCCAGGCCCCGACAGGGTCGAGGAGCAGTTATCTCGGCACGCACACGCACCCTGCACGCAGCCAGATGCGAGCTGGTACGTTCTGTGCTGCTGATTGCCTCACCGACAGCAGCGGCGCGGGAGGACGCGGCTTCACGGGTGCGCTTACATGAAACGATTCGCGTGGGGGCACCGGGGCTCGGCTATCTGGTTCATCTCCTATGGCGGCACAAGCACACCTTTTTGGGACTGCACCTTCGCTCCCTGACGCGCTCGGGGCCCCCGTGGGGAGTGTAGTGCCCTGCACAGTGGCTGAAATGCTTTTGTCTGTAGGTAACCCTGCGCCAGACCTCTCCGGCACTCTCTGCCTCCACACAGGGTGCCTGTGACAGAGCCATTGCCATTGCCCGTGCCACACTCGGGACAGCGTGCCGGGGCACCCCCGGCTCTGCCACCTACAGCCCCCCGCCCCGCTCGTAGTGTGGGCAAGCCTTGAGGACGCCGCTGCCCCGTTCACGTCGCGGGCAGGATTCCGGCCTCCGCGATCCACAAC
>NW_005054347.1:2474500-2474665 GCF_000277835.1 Geospiza fortis
CAGCACCCCCCGGCCCCCGCCCGCCGGGGCAGCCTCGCCGGAGGGGGCGTGGCTCAGGCCGTAGCAGAGCCAATGGTAAGCGGCGGCGGTGAATATCAATGCCGGCCGGACCAATCGGGGCGAAGCCATGCTGTTAACAGCTTAGGGGCGCGGGGCGGCGCAGAG
>NW_005054347.1:2475961-2476748 GCF_000277835.1 Geospiza fortis
TGAGCGAGGTTCCGGGGCTGGGAAGGGCCGTCGCGGGAGGTGACAACGGGGGTGGGGGGCGTGTCACGTGGGGAAGACCCCTGCGGTGGGTCAGGGAGTGCACGGTGGGTCCCCGTGGTGGGCTGTATGAGGGCACCCAGAGATAGATCGCGTGGAGGCATTCTGCGTGTGGGGCAGGGGACAATGGGGATGATGGCCCCGAAGTGCTCAGAAGGACCCCGTGGTGGTGCTGGGCAGGGACACATAAGGACCTGGCATGTAGCGACACAACTCTTGTGGCGCCTCCAGTTGCTGATTTTGGGGCCCGGGGGGGAGCCTGAGGTGGTAGGACTTGGGGACATGGAGAAACCCTCCACTTGGGCTAGGGACAAACAGAATAGGGAGACAGACTGGGGGTTGTACGGTGAGACCCTCTGGCCGAGCTGGGACAGGGCACATGGTGCCAGCCCGTAGCAGGGATGAGCAGGGGACCACCCACAGTTTAAACTGAAGCAGAGACACATAGGAGGGGTGCTCGAATGGGGCAGGGATGCCCAGGAAACAGACCTTGGCACATGCAGAAGGGCAGAAAAATGGGGGACAGAAGGGGAAAGAAAGTTGGGCAGGCAGAGGTGCGCAATGGGCCTCCCATCCCTTTGAAAAAGGGATGCTGGGTAGGGTAGCACAGAACTGAAGGCACAGGGAGGGTGGGAACCTACAAGCCCACTGACACCCCCTCTCCTCTGCAGGCGAGAAGCCCTACCACTGCACCTGGGAAGGATGTGGCTGGGAAAATGCACGCTCCGCT
>NW_005054347.1:2476758-2482723 GCF_000277835.1 Geospiza fortis
TCCCGCAACCACACGGGGCCCCGGCCGTTCCAGTGCCACCTCTGCGAGCGGGCTTTCTCCCGCTCAGACCACCTCGCTCTCCACATGAAGCGGCACATGTGAGCAGTGGCTGCGGCCGGACTCGATGTCCCCGGAGCCAGCTCACGGTGTAAATAGTGTCGGGCCAGGGATGGCACTGGGGAGCAGCCTGGCCACCCAGCCCCCTCCGCTTGTAGTTGATAACTAGTTTTCTCCTCCTGCTCCTGTGAGAGCTGGCCCAGCCAAGTGGTGGGGAAGGGCTGCTTTGGGGATGTATGTGGGGAGCAAAACTGCAAGAAACATCTGCCCAGTCATCACCACTCAGCTCCCCATGCCTGGAGGGATCCCCCCAGCCAGATACCCAGTGAATGGGGGAGCTGGTGCATAAGGGATCTGTCCCCAGAACTCCTGGGTTGTATTTGGCATCAGCTTAACCTTCTTCCCCCAGATTCTGGCACCCCCCTGGCTCTAGGGGCTGTGGTGGCTGACTCTGGCTGCTTTTTGGCTGGAGAGCCATGCCAGTTGGGCACGCTGGTTGTGGTGCTGAGAAATGGGTTGCTGGTTGTCTCGGTTGTGATCATCAGAACAAACCTGACCCAACGCCCAGAGTGGATGGGATGAGGGTGGGATTTGACTGGCTCATGGCTATAAAGGTTTGCAGGTGTTGGCAGCACAGCGTCACCTTGCACTGGACAGGGGTGCTCCTGTAACCAGCCTGGGACCCCCCTGGCCATTCCCAGTTTTCCACTCAAGAGCCTAAAATGTCTCTCCTGGCTCTTGTCTGCTTTATTTTGTCTTGTTCTTCCCCTCAGGATGACACCAGGTACTGCTGCAGCTGCCTTCCCCATGCTGCTTTTTAAAATTTAGTATGTAAAGGACAGTGAGTCCAGCTATGAATGCCCAGGTCTCTGCTATACTTGAAATTTTTGTAGAGGGGGGGGACAAAAAAGAAAGCTCAAAAGAAAATGAGTCTTTTTATGTGCAGCTTCTGCAAAGCAAGTTGTAAATTAAACAAAGCAGTAATATATAATGTTTCTGGTTTTTTTAATATATTTTCTTCGAGCTGGGAACACAGATGAGTCTCAGCTTTGGGAAGTGCACTGTTCCCGTCTGTGTATATTGTTAATTAACATTTCTCTGCTTGGGCACGTTAGGTCTCTTGCACTCTGAAATGTTACTTTTCTTTATATGCAAACTGTTGAAATATTGTGATCTGCTGTATAATAAATAAACAAGATGTAAACATGAAAGAGCCAGGAGAGTTTACTTTAAAGGTTTCTTCTAAGAGGAGAGGGTGAGGCTGAGCTTGTTTGTCAGTAAATATTTACATCGATGTTCATTTCTGCTTAAGTTAGCTGCGGAGGATCGATGGGGAACGCCCAAGCCTCGGCATCTGAGTAGCATCTCCTGTGCAACAGCTCTTGAGTCACCTCACTTCCCTGTGCCTCAGTTTCCCTAATCTGCAGATGGGGCAATTGCGGCACTGGGATGGTGTGACTGGTCCTGCGGTGAGTCATCTCCGAGGAGAATGGCAGCCGAAACTCAACTGGGAGCCTTGCTGGTCCTGAGTTCTTCCTGAGCAGTCCTGTCCTGCTGTGCCTCACAGTGGGAGCTCTGCAGTGCTGGCCTTGTGGTCACAGCCAGCAGGGAGGTTGGTGTCAGCTGGTCCTGGGTGCTGTCTCTGCTGTCCTCCTGGGGATGGCCTGGCAGCTTGGCGGGGTTCAGGTGCTGAGGTTTCCCTGCGTTAATAGGTGGTGACTCAGCACAAGCATGCTGGCAGGTCCCGGAGCTCAGCAAGCAGGTCTGGCTCCATCCCTCCCTCCCTCCCACAGCTGATTACCTGTGATGCACGAATCCCTCTGAAGGCAGGAACTTGTCCAGACCTGACACCATGCTGGCAGTGCAGGGAGCGCACAAGCTGTATGATGCCCTGGCCCAGGGTGGTGGTGGCAGTGGCTCCCTCCTCCTGCTCATCCCTGCAGCCCCCAGTGGCTGGTCAGGGCTGGAGAGTGTCCTGGGGCTGCTTGCCCTACAAGTGGAAGTGGGATGTAGCTGGGCTGATCCCACTCTTTCTCACTAGATAGGAATGGCAGAGCAGGTCTGATGTTCCTCTGAGGAGTGGCTAATATTTTGGTGTTGGGCTCTTTGTTCTGGGACCAGCACCCACCCTTGTGGTCTGTCGTTGAGCAGGTACAAAAGCATGGGCGATTCCAGGCAGGGTGGCAGCAGCTTGGGACATCATGTTCTGCCTTTAGGCCTGAGATCAGGACCACGGGGCTGCATCCACAGGTGTCACAGATCCGTCAGGCTCAATCACTTGTCCTTTCCACTGCTGTCTCCACCCTCTGCTTGCCCCACTTTCTGAGGTACTTGTGCAGGGGTACCTGCTGGGACATGTGGTCTGTGATGAGGTACTGGGGGTGTCTTGTTCCTGGGACCACCAGAACCCAAGGACAAAGCTACAATGCCAGGGGATAGCTGGGGCGAAACTTCTGCCTCTTCCCTGGAAACTTGTTCAAAATGTCACATGGAGGGAGAGGGAAAGGTGTGGGCTGTTTGAATTAGCGATGAGTCAGGCTGGCAAAGCCAGATGGGGAGAGTGCGTGCCTGCGTGTTTGTGTGCGTATAAGTAATCTCTGGCTTTGTGTTTTTATTATGATTATTATTTTTATTTCCAGGGGAACGATGAATTTCTCCAACCATCCTGTCCCACTGGAAAGGCTGGCTCTGCTGTCCTGTCCTCCCTAAGCATCCTGGGAGCTGGAGTGACGGTTCACGGCTGTTTGAGGCTCAGCTCTGAGATCAGAGCACAAACCAGTTCTTTCTCGCCTTTCATCATTGCCGTGCCAGGGCAGGAGTGAGGTCCGGCTCTGCTGCCACTGCCTACACGGGGAGGCAAGAGCAGGGGAAGGTGCTTTGGCTCCTCCAAACAGAGCTGCTCTGGGTTTGCTCCCCTGTGCCTGGGGCAAGGCACTCCTTCAGGCACATAATGGGGCACGGCAGTCAAATGGACCAGCAATGCTGGGAATCACCACTGCATGACTGAGGAGGAGTGGCTGTAGTGGAAAAGACAATTACGGTTAATTTGTTAATAAAAAACACCCTCTTCCAATGCCTAGGCCAAGACACACTCTCCATTGGAGAAGGGAAGCTAGTCCTGTCCCCAGCAAAACCTGCCAGGCAAAGTAATGAGGGCAGCAAGAAAACACCTTTGGCAGCACTGAGAGAGGCATGGCTGGGGTGCAATCCCTGTGGTGCGTGCACCTGCAGTCAGCTGGAGAACCCTAAGCTAGGCCATGTCTCCCTCCCTTTCTTTTCCACCTTGGTCACTTCCTGTCAAAAAGGACCCTGGGAACTCTGCAGAGCTCCCTGAAACTTCTGTAACTCTTAAGCCCCATGGTTTTGGAGTACAGCTGACCTGGTCCAATGAGGAGGCAAGGGAGTAAGGGAAGGAGCAAGGTATGGAGAAACACCTCCCAGCAGAAGTGTGAATCATGGCCACAGTATGGCCTGGCACCTGCCAGTTGGAGCAGGGCCCTGGGGTCTTCAGAGCTGGGGAGAGGTGAATGGGAAGCTTGAGTGGGTTTCTGTTGTCTGGGGATGACGCGGTTCATGGGAATCCCCCATGCTACAGCCAACAGGTCCCACAGCTGGTCTGGGATTGTTGATCCATAGGGAGAAGGAGTATTGCAGATTTGAGGGTTCCTTAGCTAGGGCTTGACCTTCAGGATGCTGTGGTCCATGGGGACAGTGCAGAGCTGGGTAGGGGACCAGAGTGCTGTGGGTGGGATGCAGCCTAGGTGCTCCAGGGTGGGAGGATAATTCGGGGGTGCTTGGACAGGCTGACACAGACCGTTCCTCACCATGAGGCCAGAGCTTGGGTCCCTAGGACAAAGGTGTCCCTGCTGAAGTCTGCTCCCAGGGCTTGAGTCTCCCATCGGAGGAGCAGTGGGAAGTGCCCCATCCCTGCCATGGGGGGAAGGTCCAGCAACCTGTCCCCGTGTCCATGCTGCTTGGGGTGGCCCAGGTGCCACGATAACGGGGCTGTGGCTGTCACCGCACCCTTAGGAAACATTTGGCTTCAGGCACCTGAGCCCACGGGGAAGCGATAACTCCCGGCTCCCTTGCCCTGCCTGGACCCACACCTGGCGCTGTTGTGCCTTAGTCACACACCGAGAGTTTTTCCACTGCCGGGCCCCAGATAACCTTCTCCTGCCCCACTGGCCACAGTGTTTGCACTTGTCCTCCTCCGCTGGTGCCAGGCCGGGAGACACACACACCCTGAGCCCTGGTCAAGGCACGCACACCTCTGGCCTGGGGCCACCTTGGGTCATGCCTGGCACCCAGGGCAGGGGTAAAGGGCCTGAGGTTCATCCTTCCCCAGGTGGGTGAGGAGCTGGCCTGGAGGGAACCTTCCTGGCAGGGCTAAATCTGGGGGCACATCTCTCCCCCAGTTGCTTGGTGGCAGATCACCCAGGCTTGGTACCCTGGACATCCCTGGTATCCAGGACAGCTGGAGTGGGTGATGGTGTTGCAGTGCCAGGACAGTGATGCCAGAGTTCCAGGGCACAGAAGCACTGGGCTCCCCGTCGCTGCTGGCTTTCCCTGATTCCCTGCATTGCCTCCTTACTCCCTGTGCCCTGGCGAGGCAGGACCTTGGTGGTCAGGTGTGGGCACAGTCCCAGTACAGGACTCAATGACGGACCAAGTACGTGACTCAGCCTTTCCCCTTTGCTCTGTGCTAGCTTTGGGATGCAGTGGCCATTAACAATAACTCCAGGCCAGAAACAATAACTGCAGGCCCCCCTGAAGCAGTGCTAATTGCTCCGCTGATGAGCCCATTAGCAGAAGCACCGGGCTAATGCGTTTCACCTGCGGGTCCATACAGCTCCAGGTGGGACACAGCTCCCGAGGCTCACAGAGGTGTGGGGGAGGCAGGCCAACAAGTGGGAGATATAATCAAAAACCAGCGCTGAATGGCCCCATCTGTCTCAAGGCTTTATTTTTTTTGGAACTGGTTTTTGTTTTCTTTAAGTGCCGTTTTAACAGGATGAACGACTGTGAACAACCGAACAACGTGTGGCAAAAAGAGAGGCCCCTTTTTTTGGTCTTACAAAGCTCTCCATGAAGCCGCACTGCCGGCAGGCAGAGACTGCAAAAGTTGGGAAAGCCTTGTCTCCTTCTGCAAACCCACCTTGGGGGTGTGTGGACCCCACTTCCAGGCCACCTGTGGCAAGAGAGCAAGGAAATGTGCTAGAAATTATTAGCAATGTCCACACACGCTGATGGGGAGGACTTTGGTAGATGAGGCAGAGCTGAGAGCAAATAGGGCAGGCAAAACCTCAGGATCAGCTCTGTCCTTGTGGGAAGGGTGCTAAAAGCCATCCCTGGTAGTGTGGAAAAGGGATTAAATTATTTCTGGGGACAACAGATGGTACTCTGGGAGTGTCACCAGTTCCCATTGTGGCACACGGGCTTTGTTTGGGCCCTGGTACAGAGGTGATGTGCCAATCCTCGTGGGACGGGCTCACCAGCAGGATGGAAATGGTGGTAACTTCAGCACAGCCTGGCCGGCCCTGAGGGATTCAGTGCAAGAGCAAGTGGGGTTCAGCTCATCCCAGGGCTGCAAGGAGAAGAGATTCCCCTTAGAGGCACCCCCTCTCCTGGGGTGGCCGGCAGGTCGCAGTGTATCTCTGTGCCCTGTGCAGAAACCATCTGCTTCAGGCGAACCCCTGCCAGGCAGCCGTGCCCTGCCTCGATCTCACAGGAAGGTGATTTCCCGAAGTCCCTCCTGGCCCCACACCACTGGTTTCTCCCCTTTCCTTGTTCCCATAGGAAAGAGGAAACAGGACAGTCTTATTAATAAAACTCTCTCCAGGCTGCCTCATGTGAGCGCTGTGGCTCTGCAGCATAGAGCGTGAGGGCGAGGAGCGCACGCTGTGGCACA
>NW_005054347.1:2483429-2486189 GCF_000277835.1 Geospiza fortis
GACCCGCCGGGTGCAAGGCCCCGTTGTTGGGCCTGGCGGGGGGATGGGAGGCGGCCGAGGGGGGTGTGTGTCTATGTAGATATAAGTGTGTGAGTGTGCGTGTGCATGGATACGCGTGTGTGTGCGCGGATATACGTGCGGGTATGTGTATACACACGCACCCACGCGTGTTTGTATGGGTCCGGGACACCCCCGCGGGAGTTAACCCCCGACCCCCGGTTTCCCGCCCTCCCAGAGCTGGAGGGGACGGACAGGACGGCGCAGAGAAGGCCAGAGGGCAGGCGGAGACATGGCGACTGGGGCAGATGTACGGGACATCCTGGAGCTGGGAGGCGTGGAGTCAGAGAACACGGGCACCATCAACAAAAAGGACATCATCAACTCGGATAAGGTGAACTGCAGTGCCCCGAGGGGCTGCTGAGTGATTTCCAGGCACTCGCTGACCTTGCATGTGGTGTTTGGGGTGAATATTGGAAGAAAGGATGGAATTAAAGCGTGTACCTTCTTAGTTACCTGTGCCGTGGCATCTGGTGTGGGGTTTAAGCTGGAACTGGGTAAGTTGTGTCCTGCTGAGCTGGCCAGGCCCCAGGACGTTCTCAGCTGTCTCTAAAACTCTCATTTTGTGAAGTATCTAGCCCCAAAATAAATAGAAGTAATACAACACAGTCTTGTTTTAGAGGAAAGAAAATACTGTCTGAGTCGACTGAATGACAGAAGTCTTCCAACATGTGTGGGGAAGGTGTGTGGCTGGGGTTTGGGGCAACTGGGATGCATTGCCTGGGGGAATATGGCAAGTTATTAAGCTCTGTTAAGGATGTGTGACATGATGTGCTGCATTCTGTGTGGTAAAGTGCTACAGTATCTTGTTGTCTTCTGTGTTTTAAATTTGGGCAAGGTCATGGGCGTCCCATGTTTTGCAAGGTGTTGGGATGGTCGACTTAGGAGTAATTATGAGATGTGGAGGTGCTTTGAAATGAGCCCAGGGAGCTCTCTGGTACAGAGATGGCCTGATTCGAAGTAAAGCCTTTGTATCTGGGGAAAAAATCAAAACAAAACTGAAACATTTGTGTCTGAAAAGAAGCACTGTGGTTTCACTGCCCTGCTAGGGCACACAGTATAATCAGTGTAATGGAAAATCAGTGAGTTCCAGTCATTTAAAGGCTGAAATGTTGAAATTGCTGGTCATGGGCTGTGTTGGTGAACAGTGTCTGGTGAGCAGCCTGATGGCTGGCTTCAGCCTGAGTGTTGCCCCTGAGTGTTTGGAGTTGTGAGTTCTTTGATTTAAATGTGTTTGTGTGTTAGGCAGCAGAGAGCCAAAGGAGTACTGGTTGCTGGCTGTCTCTTTGGAGCAGGGACCAAGATGGTTTTCTCCTCGAGTTTACTGTAATGGGAAGAGAGAGGAAGGGAAAGTGCAGTGAAAAGTTCTGGGAGGCATGCAGGAGGGATTGAACAAAACATTCTGAATTTCTGCAAAGTACAGAAATTAAGCCAAACCAAAGGTGCAAGCTGTTATCACATGGAGAGTGCAAAGTTGCTAATAACAGTGCAGCTCTCACTCAGGAAATAGATCTGTTCTCAATTAGAAAAGAAACAGATTGATGTCTTGAAATCACAAGAGAACCATGAAGTACTTTCCAGTCCATTAGTGACTGAGAATGTTAAAATAAAAATTACTAGGCATAAAAACATTTAAATCAGCATGACCAAGTAGTTTGTTCTCAACTCCTAAAAGGGTTGGCTGAGCTGATCTCTGGCCTTCTGATATTAACTTTTAATAAATCTGGGAACTTTGGGGGAATTCCAGAAGCCTGTGTTCATACAGGGTGTGTGGTGACCTGTGGGTAACTGCCTTGGTTGGCCTTACATTGCTGCTGGTCAAAGTGATGGACACAGTAGGAGAGAGGTGCTTGATTAGGGATGAAAAGGTGCTGATATAATGCATGTCTGTCATGAAGTTTTATGGAAAGTAGTTGTAGTCCAAGATGACAGAGACTTATTTTTTCAGCGGAATCTTGAATTTGCTTGATAAAGGTGACTGTATGGATTTAGCACAATTTATGATGCAATGTTAGTTTTACTACTGAAAAATACTCTAATTTAAAATTTGGTCATGATATAGTAAGCAAGTATGTAATAGTAGTGTCTGGGGTAGTAGTTATAAAGATAGTAGAGTTAGACCAAATGCTCAGTAAACTATTCCCTCTTAAATAAAGTGTAACTTCTTAGTGTGGCTGTCACTGTACCTACCTGAATCCCAAGCTGATCACCTGACACAGTTGATTACTGATAAACTTGTATATGGGTATGAGTTGGGCTGTGTCTTAGAGACCATCAGTTCTGTCAATGGTTTAAGGGCCAGGTTGAGTTGTGTACATTAATTCCTCTTATGAGGAAACTGTCAAAAAATTTGTTTGCTGTGTAAATAGGAGAGCAGAATTTTGGGGACCAGAGAACTTTGGTAGGTGACACTGGCTGTTTTGCCAAGGGGCTACTGCAGGGGTGTAATCACAGATGGTAAAAACTGAAGCTGCTGCAGAACAAAGTGACAAAAACGATAAAAAGCTGGGAAGGCATTTCTTACTTGAAAAGGTATAGAATCACGTAATTAAATGCATTAATACCTCTGAGGACAATGCTTGCCTAGTAAGGAAGGGCTTAATGCACCAGCCCCTGCAATCTACAGCCAGATGTTCAGCTTGGAATTTAAGTGTGTTATCAGCAAGAGCAAATGTGGGTACTGGTGAGCCCGATCACTGAAAG
>NW_005054347.1:2486199-2499833 GCF_000277835.1 Geospiza fortis
AATAGGCACTTTCCTGGAGAAATTCAAGGTGTCCAAAACCAGATAAAAGTAAAAACCATCACAGGGCACCAGGTTATACAGTTTTAATGTTCCCTCAGGAATTTCTGCTTCTGAATCTAAAATGTGATTTTTTTTGTTTCAGAAAAAATCCAAGAAATCCTCAGAGACATTGACATTTAAGAGGCCAGAAGGAATGCACCGAGAAGTTTATGCACTTCTCTATTCTGACAAAAAGTAAGAGCACATGTCATCTGTGCAGGTTGTGGGGTGGCGTGGGCTTTTGGTGGCAGGGCAGCATCCTCTTGAAACCAGTGGCAGTCTTGCTTCCCAGATTGATTCCCGTTTGTGCTTGGCCCATGCTTGTGCTCTTCTCTTAGTCATGGACAGTGTATGTTTTCCCTCTTCTAAATTTGAGGGGTTTGCTTGATACAGGAAATTAATTAGATACAGGCAAACAGTCTAATGTAGCCAAGCCAGTGCTCTTAGCCTTTGTATCTAATTCTTTCTTAATCTCAACTGGGAGTAGCACCTGCTTTTATATCTGCAAAAAGAGTTCTGAGCCTAAAATCTCTTTGGTTTTGTCTTGGACTGCTCCTTGCTTCTCATCACCAGCACTTTTCTCCACCACAGGGATGCACCTCCGCTGCTGCCAAGCGATACAACTCAGGGTTATCGAACAGTCAAAGCAAAACTGGGCTCCAAGAAAGTCCGGCCTTGGAAGTGGATGCCTTTCACCAACCCAGCGAGGAAAGATGGAGCCATGTTCTACCACTGGAGGAGGGCAGCAGAGGAAGGGAAGGATTACCCTTTTGCCAGATTTAATAAAGTAAGTGGGAGCACTTTCAAACAAAAGCATATAAACAGCAGCTGGAAAATACCCTTCAGTTTCTTGGCTGTCCAGACGGGAAGTTGATTCTTTCAACATGTGAAGGCTGAGTTAAATTTGGTAATTGCATTTTGAATTGTAGCATGACCTGCAAGCATGTGACCATGGACTGATGTCTCCAAATCATTCAGGCAAAGCAGGCTTTGTATGTGGTCAGAGCTTGGTAGAGACCCTGGTGTTTCAGGTGTGCAGTCATGGATTTGGTGAGGAGAACTTGTGTTACCTACCTCTGTTCCTGACCAACACTCTCCCCCTGATTACAGGCTCAGGGTAGTAAAAGGTATTCTATTCTGAGCGAGACATAAAAGTCAGAAATCTTGCTATTTTGCTCAGTATGAAAAAAAATGGCTTGAGCTTCATGGCCAAAAAGGTGGCTTGGAACCTCTTGGCCAGATTCCAGCACAGATGCTGAATTACTTTGCGTTCCCTCTGAAATTGCTCTCGTGGTATCAGTGTGGTGCAGTCCCCTGTTCTTTGCATCTTACATTAAATTGTCACAATGTGTTGTTGTAATCTCCTGCTGTCTTTTGTCCCAGATGTATCTGCTTTGAGTGGCTGTGCCTTTTATGTGTATGCACAAAGAAAACTACATCAAGATTTATACTTCAAAGTCAGGACCTCCAGAGCTAGGAAGGAGCAGAGTTAGGGTGCTTCCGTAATGTAATTTAACTCCCTTCATGATGCAAATATGAAAGAGTGAGAAAACCATGTGCTAACATGATTCCACAAAAGCTCTGCTTGTGTGTAACCGTATACAATATTTTAAGTTTGTAACCCACAGAGCATCAGCTCTAACAAAGCTTGGCTTCCTGCAGAGTTAAGTGGTTGGTTGACCTTATATGTTAGAATGCTCCAGCTCTGACTGATGCTTTTCCTGTAGCTGGGACATTGGTAAGAGCCTCCTGTGGTATCTCTTCTCTGATGTCTGGGGTGGAAGTCTGAAGTATGACTCACTTAGTCGAGGCACCTACCTAGCTGTCTGAGTGAAACTTTGTGAGGCTAATTGTCGCTAAGACTCTACTGCTGGAACTGGTTTTGGCTGAGTTCAACTGAGTTTATCAGAGGGGGCCACACATCACATCTGGGTGTTTTAATTACATGATTCTCGTTTCCTTAACTTTATCAGGTACTGTGAGCTGACAGAAGAGCCTTCAGCAAGGCTGTAACCTTTAGATTAGTGGTACAGACCTCTGCCATCTGCAAATGCACAATTACCTAATATCAGGAGCAAGTCGTTACCCTTGTGGTGCTGTAGTTGAGAAAGTTGAAGGCACTGATGAAGAGTTTTGCAGATATTTGCTTTATCAGAGGAAATTTACTTACTTTTCCAGACTCTTGTGTGTTTCTTCTCACATACTTGATACCTCTGCCTGAATCTTTCTCTCCCCTTGGCATGAGCCTGTTTTCCTGTGTAGACTGTCCTGTTGGTCACTCAAGCTCTTTAACCAAGCTCCTGGGTCACTGCTCAGTTACTTTCCCTTTTCTCTGTGCTTCCAGTCTCCAATACAATTCCCTCCTCTTTGTTGTGAGATCCGAAATGTGAACTTGGGTTTCACCATGTACACTGAGCCTTGTTTCAGGCTGTGAAATAGGAGTATAAAAGCAGCTTTGCTGGTGTCAGAGCAAAGCCCTCTCTCAGCCAATACTGGTTTTTTTTGACTACCATCAGTAAAGGCTTAGTGAAAGAGTACGAGAATGGGGCAAATACATATTTTCCTATTTTCTGGTGGTCTTTAGCTTAAGGATTTCTTAATTTGAAATTTGTGTTTAATAATTCTTGCTAGGTACATTCAGGGCAGAAAGCTTCTTCGTGAGTAACCCATGCTAATGAGTTCTTCAAGTTAATTTTGTGTGATGTGCAAAGGTGCTTCCTCTGCTCATTTCAAACTGCTGCCTTGAGGTTTAGTCCCTCGGAGATCTTGTGTTACATGATGTAGTAAATTGTCCTTGCTGTGTACGGTGTTCTCTGTAATGTGACATGCCCTCCTGTGCACTCTCTTGTTCTCAAATATCCTTTCTTTTAACTTGTGTGGACTAGGAGTGAGTGTTCCACTTACAAGAGCATGGTGGATTTATGTGGGCTGTTTTTCTCTATTTTTCTCATAATTTTTACTGTTCAGTTTGAATTTTTACCTCTATTAGGCATTGTGCTGATGTTTTCACTGAGCTGTCTTGTGGCTCCAGGATCCTGAGCAGTTTCAGCTAATTTAATACTCATAATTTTGTGAATTTATAGTGGGAAATGTTGGACTGAGAGAGGTTTTCTGGGCCATTGAATCCTCCTCTTGGCTCTTTCAGGTCCTCCCACAATCTAGTCCCTTTCATAAACTGATCAAGTTCCTTTTGAATAGCACTTGGCTTTTCCTGCCCCTGTGCTTCCTTGGGAAGCTCTTCTAGGCTGTCTTTGCTCCATTTCATTTCCAGGTTAAATTTTCCATGTTAAATTGCCATTTCTTTGCAAGTCAATTTCTTTGTTCTTATTTCAGTTGTTCTTTTCTTCCCATGAGTGTTCCTTTCATTTCATCTAACATACTTGAAGCCTGCAGTCAGATTCTCCTTCAGACTTCCTTTGCTAGGCTGTGTTCTCTTCCAGTCTGCTGTAGGAAGACAGGCTCACCACCCCATTACTCATGCTCTTCTCTGTACTTGTTTCCATTTCAGTGCATCTCTCCTGACCAGGGATCAGTAGTGTTGGAGTTGGTATTCCTGCCAGTATTCTTGTTGTGCAGTTGAAACACTGCCAGTTTCTGCTGGAAATCCCTCTCTGGGGATCGATCATATTTGCCTTTTCGTGGTTATGTTACATTTGAATGTATTGTCAGCCCGTGGTTGGCTCAAGCTTTCCATCTGCTCCCATCTTCTGATTTCTTTCAGGGGTTCTCACCTGAGCAGCCATGAATGGGGCTGAGGAAGTGTTTTGGAAGTGTCTTTGCTCTTATCACATTCTGTTGTCTGATGAGGCATCTGCCACCTTCCCTTCTATCCACTGCAGAGGGCCCTGCTGGCTCTTCTCATGTGTGTGTGCTCTCCTCTAGAAATTATTTTGTTTCATGATGTGCATGGGACGTCCTTACAGTGTCTGGTAAGATGGCTTTGCTCCTGTTGGAGGTGGTACTTGAATGTTGGGGTTCAGTGCATCCCCAAGAGATCTGCTTCACCTTTGAATTTCTGTGTCTAAGTGATAGAGGAAGGGCAGTAGACCTAAAGAAGCTGTTACTTGGAGGCTCAGAAATGCTCCTCTGAGCTGTAGGGAGTTCATGAGGATGACTTTCCTGATGACAGGACACAAAACCACAGTGGTGTTGCGGCACACCTGCTTGCATGCACACTGTTTTCTTCTGGAGGCAGGACCTCCTCAGGCTGAGCAAAGTGTTGCTGCAGGAGGGAGTGAGAGGCAATAAGGGAGGAAAGCACAGGGTTATTTACACTTTTGCTTTACCACATGCTAGGATTTCCCCTAATGTAGTAAATATTTTTGCTGTTTCTTTAGTACTCATGTGATACTTGTGCTCTGGATAGAGGCCTTGCAGAGCAGGCCCAGGCTGGGGACAGGAGTGTGGGCTTGGTCCTTTAGGCACCGGGACACTGTGAGAGTTGGACTGTCATTTGGCTCTGTCATTCTGCTGGGGAAAAGATCTGTGGGAAAGGGAGGGACAAAGTTATTTGCCAGGTTTATGGCCTTCAGTTGTACAGTACACAGTCTTTCAGATCTTCATGATACTGTCTGCACCAAACATGAAAGAAGTAGTCTGAGTATCAAAGCAGGTGTGCTAAAGGCTGGGGATTACTGCCCCTTGCCTTTCCTGTTCTTCCTGTACAAGTGAGCATGTCCTAACCCAAGAGTCAACTGTCAGAGCACTTTGTGCCAAGGTATTGGTTTTGCTGTATGGGAGGAATGCAGGGAGGCTGCCTGAATCTTGGCTTCACTGTCATGTTAGCCTGAAATTTTGAAACCCATAGTCAGGATGTGGGTTGCTGACCTCTGCCTGTGTAAACCATTTGAAACAGGTTTCAGCCTCCTGGTAGGCTTCCCTGGATGTCACATTATGGCCTTGGGATCACACATTGCTCCATTTCAAGTCCTCTTCCTGCTCATCATGTTTCCTATCAGGACTCGTTGCTCAGGGTCTTGGCAGCCCCCTCCTGTCAGTGCTGTGCTCATGCTCTTGGCTCAGGTATCTTGGCAGTGAGGAGGGTAGTGCTGCACGAGAGCTACCATGGTTTTCTCTCTCTCCACAGACAGTGCAGGTTCCTGCATACTCAGAGCAGGAGTACCAGATGTATCTCCACGACGACGCGTGGACCAAAGCTGAGACAGACCATCTCTTCGACCTGGCTCGGCGCTTTGATCTGCGCTTTGTAGTCATTCATGACCGCTACGATCACCAGCAGTTCAAGGTGAGTCCTGAGGGCCAAGCTGCTGCAAGCAACCTGCTGCTGTGGCATGGGCAGGGTTTTCTGCACTTGAAAGACCAAATTACCCTTTATATCAACTTAATTAGGGAAAAAGAATGAATTATTGGTGGCAAGGAATATTGAATTTCCAGCACGAGGCATTGCTGTTTGCTTTGTTTGTAATTAAATCCACTGTGACTTGTTCTCATTCCCTGTTGTGTTTTATTAGAAAGTTAGAAGGTTTGCGTCTGCCAGGAGAACAGCTCGTTGTTCCTTGAAGATAAGGCAGCTGGGGAGTTTATTTGAGCAGGCTAGGTGTTCTGTATTTCAGTCTAGGCCCTTGGAGAAGGATCTACTAAAACCCTGGGGGCTGGGACTTCTCCCTGGTGCTGCTCCTGACTTGTGGTCTGACATGGTGCAGGTTTCCATCATCTCTGCTGTGGAACAGGGACCATCAGTGGTCTGAAATTGCAACCCTGGTGTCATGATTGCTGATCTACTATACTGGTTCCATGCCTCCTGGTGACATAGGGAATGATGTGACATCTACAGAACAGCTCCTTGTTATGCTCTGAAATGCTCACATGAAGAGCAAAGTAAAATAACAAGAGTATGCCCAGCTGAGCACCCCAAACATCTTTTGGGCTTGGATTAATGGAACACAACTCAGTTCATGAAATCATGGGCAGTAGATGCTGCTGATACCTTGTCTGTGACTTGAATGACCATTGTCTAGAGCAACTCAGAGACCTGCACATTTGTTGCAGTTTCCTGCTTGCAGGCTTTCTCCTCTCAACGCTCCTTGCATCCTTTTATCTTCACTGCTTGGGATGTTCCAGTGCTGTATTGTCTCTGAACCCTTAGCACTGTTGGATCTTTTGGTGGGTATTTTTAAAGTGGTAGCTGTGAACCTGTGGCAGTTAATTCCTGCAGCTCACTGAGAAACTCCTCTTTCACTGTCATTACCCTGGCACTGCAAGGGTCTCTGCTAGGCCTTCCTCCCAGGCACTGTCTCTTGTACTGTATGTGACATCCTTGTGGTCCTTAGGTGGCTGCTGCACAAGGTTTTGCTTAGTTCTTCCATAATGTTGTCATCCTGTGATGTCTTCCACAGAAAAGGTCAGTGGAGGATCTGAAGGAACGGTATTACCACATTTGTGCCAAGCTGGCAAACATTCATGCAGTTCCAGGCACAGACCTAAAAATCCCAGTCTTTGATGCTGGCCATGAGAGACGAAGGAAGGAACAGCTGGAAAGGCTTTACAATAGGACACCAGAGCAGGTAACTTGGGGAAGAGAGCATCACTTCTCCAGAAGATTGATAGGTTGAACCAGGAGGTATATGATGCAGGCCAGAGGGTGGGAAAGGTAAAGAAGGGCTGCACAAGAAAAAAAGCAACACCTGAGTACAGCTTTTGTTGTTGGGTTAATGTCCCTTTAAGGAGGTTAAAAGGACAGTCATTGAGAAACCTGACTATCCAGGAGAAGGGTCTACATGAGCAGAGTAATGGTCTCTGGTAACTGCCAGGACCTTCTCAATGGCACTGACTCTATTAGTCCTCTGATAGAAGCAAATTCTCAATGTCATCATGAGTACCAGAGTTTCATGGAGAGAGAATTATTTATTTGAGAGTAAAAATCTTTCCAGAAAGCATCAAAGACTAAATCTACATGCTTAGTTCTTCTCTGTGTTGAAGCTATGTAATGGTCCTACAGTTCAGAGATTAAAAAAGTGTGTTCTCCATAGTCTGGGGAGAGCATCCTTTTCAGTTAGTTCCCTCCAAGGACAAGTTCATATGTGACTTACTCTGCTTCTTCACCCCGCTGACAGGTGTCAGTACTAGGCATAGCTGCTCTAGGTTCTATATGCTATGACTGGGGAGGGGAGTTTTTTTCTTTTCACAACACTGTATTTGCAACTGCAGCATATTTGGGCTTTTTAACCCTTCTGTGCTTTTGATCTCTGGAAGATGGGATTAGTAATTTATGGATTGTTGAAGGGTGCATCATAAATGTTGTGATACAGTACCTGTCAGGCTGTAGAGTGGCATTGCCGTGGGTGCAGGGTAAGGTTATGGAGTGTAACATGCGCTACAAATCCAAGAAGTTAGGCAGGAGCATAAAATCATTCCGGGGCTGGCCCAGGGCAGAGCTGCTATCGGTAGATGGCCCCCTTGCCTTGCCAGGCCTCCTCTGCTCTCTGACTGCCCTGACGTGCTCTGGTCTGCAGGTGGCAGAAGAAGAATACCTCATCCAGGAGCTCCGTAAAATTGAAACCAGGAAGAAAGAGAGAGAAAAGAGAACCCAAGACCTGCAGAAGCTCATCACAGCTGCTGACACCACCACTGAGCAGAGGCGTGCTGAGCGCAAGGCTCCCAAGAAGAAGCTGCCACAGAAGAAAGAGACAGAGAAGCCTGTAAACATTTATCTTTCTTTTTTGTCCCCTTTACCCTGTTTATGCTCTGGCTGGGTAATGTTTTCTGCAGCAGTCCTATGGGTATCAGGCCCTTTCTGGGTGGTGGGAGTAACTGCTGGCTGCCTTCTGGCAGATGTTTTTTGGTTACATCTTTGGAAGGCAGATTGGTGTAAGGCAGCCATTGTCTGAGTCCCCGGTGTGCTCTCAGTCTCTCTCCCATTTGAAAAATGCTGGTTTAAGCGGTGTGCTCTCAGTCTCTCTCCCATTTGAAAAATGCAGGTTTAAGTCCTGTTTATCTTTCCCTGCCTGAAAAAAGAGATGAAATAATGCCAACTGTTAATGCATCATGGCAAGGAGAAGCATCTCTCTCCCTTCTTCTTCCAAGTGTATTCTGTTACTGCTGTGTAGGGTTGGCCCACAAACCCATTGTCTTTCACCTGCCTTATTTTTCTAGTTCAAGTTTTCCTTTCCTCCCCAGCTCCTGGATCTCAGCAGCATCTCCCCAAGCTCAGTACATGCCTCTCTCCTGACCCTCAGCTGTGATCAGAGCAGCCCTGCTGTGGGACTCTTGTATTCTGGGAGCTATTGGCTATTTCTCCATGAGCTCAGCTGCAGTCTAAGGGGCCCAGAACACAGCTTTCAGTTCACATTTGGTGCCACCTCAGTTTCCCTTACTGGAAAGAGGTGGACAGCATGGACTGATCCAAATTCAGCACCTTTATTAGGAAAGGGCTGTTAAAAAAGTCTCAGATGTTTCCAGCGAGTCCCTGGGAATTCCTGTCCCTCCACCTTGTGAACAGAGAGTACTTGAGTAATTTTTCTCCAAAAGATTCTGTACGGAGAGTGGGGAGAAGCAGTGAATTCTAGACAGTTATTGCTTGAATTGTGCCTAATGGCCACCACATCCTCTAAACACTCTTCTGGTGTGTCATGTCCTGTGTGTGTCCCTGCTGTGTGATGAGAATAATACCACTGGGCACCTTGTGCATTGAGTTCCCTAAAGGGTTGTTCTGGGAAGGCTCAGCCATGGCTGGCATATCTCCCTGTAAAGGAAGCAGTTTGTCCCTGGTGGGAATGAACAAAAGGGGGCTAGAGAACGGGGCTGGAAAGATGCTGAGGATGCCAAGGCAAGGGAGTCCACCCCTAAATGTTGGCTAGGACCTGTCTGCAGGCATGCAGTGCATAGGCACACCAGGGTGGGCAGAGAAGCAGTTTCTGTTGTTGCAGTAGCATCATTTCATCCATGACAGAGTCCATTAGGAGTCAATTACCAACTATAGCCAGGAAATGTTAAGAAAAAAATTGCATTTTAACTAAGAATTTGAATCGGGAGCTGCATCAGCATCATTTCAACAAAGGAAAATCATTTAGCAAAGAGTCAATTGAGGTTGAAGCGTTTACAGCATGTACAGGCTGTACAGGCACATGAGGCAAAAGAACCCATTTAATTGCTTATTGCTGAATGCAAGTCAGAGTTGGCTTGGCTGAGGCAGTGATGCTGATTTCCCCACACTGCTTGTGTCAGGGTGTTCAGCAACAGGCTGAGGGGCAGAGTTCAGGGAGTTTGGAAGCCAGACTTTGTGCAAAGGAAGCAGAGAGGATTGGTTTTTGATTGCAGCCTTGTTTGTCTCTAATAAGGCAAGCAGGGAGGCTGTATCCTACTAAAGATCAAGGTGATCTCTACAAGTTCATTAGCCCTGTTGGTCGTTAGAGAATACTTTTTCCTTCATGGTCATGTTTAGGAGTCTTTTCCCAGGTCCTCTCTTTATAGGACAGACAACAGATAACTGAAATAATCTTAATGCCTGGCCATGCAGAGTGGTTTGCAGGGTGCCACCTCAAGACCAAGACCTAGAGATAGCTGATAGGGATGTGGGAGTTATTGGCAGGGAACTTGAGAAATTGAGTTACTGTCCTTCAGCATCTCTTATGATCTTGGGGCCATCCTGGCTGTCTCAGCCCTGTCTGGAACAAAGAGCAAGCTGCAGAGCCTCTCTGCAGAGAAATCTGGGAGCAGCAAGGCAAATGCTGCCTCCAAAGAAATGGGGAGATTTGAGGTGACTTGGTTTTGGAAAAACACAATTGTGCATGTGTTTTGCAGAGGTTGTGGCTATTCTTAGCTTGAATCATAAGTATTGCTGATCCATTCAGGGGAACCCACACCATTCACTGCACAGATAGCCTGGTTTAATAGTTTAAAAGTCTGCTCACCTTTTGCTTTGCTCATCAGCATAGATTTTTAAGAGATTGTATTTATTTTTTCCATTTCATTGAAATGCAAAATGCTCTACTGTTAGCAGCAGAAACTTGGAATTTTGCTGCATTTTAATGCTGTGCTTAAAATATGAAGAAAGAAAGAAAACTGTCTAATGAGTGGACAAATGGCAAAACATGGATGAATAGCGGGCCTCCCTGGGAGGGGGCAGTCCTTGCATCCTCATTAGTGGCCTCAGGTCTGTACAGATCAGAGGTTTCTCAGCTCATTCCTTTGAGAGTTTACAGTCAAAAGGCAAGATTTAGGGAAGTCCTGGGCTGTTTTGATCAGTGAAATGAGTCAAAGTCGGATGAGGATGATACTCTGCAAATATGTATAAATACCATGTGGGGTCAGGGTTTCTGTGTGGGTGGATTTAAGATGCACTGTGTAGAGCAGTGCATTTAAACCAACTGACCAAAAATGTTTGAGTTTTCCAAAGATGCCTTGAGTAGTTTTCTCAATGAATTGCTTGGGATTTTCCCACTGAATCCCATTGCTCGGGATTTTCCTCTTGCCTCAGCTCTGACATGTGGCCGTGGCAGGTGGTTCTCTGTCATAGGAAATGGTGTTTCCCCTTCAGATAGTCTCTATATGAAATGTTGTGTTTCTTGTGTTTCCTCCATCAACACATCCTGTTTCAATCTCTTTCAGGCTGTTCCTGAGACTGCTGGCATCAAGTTTCCTGACTTCAAATCTGCAGGTGTCACGCTGCGGAGCCAGAGGGTAGGCTCTTGTCCTGTTCCCATGGGACCTCTGTTAATGTCTTTCACTTTGCCTGGCTCTCTCCTCATCCTTTTATAGCTAAAGAAAGTCAACTTCTTGCCTCTAAAATAGGAAAGGAATTCCATAAATGCGGAGACTCAGAAACCTGGAATGCTGGCTCTGTGGAAGCCAACTCATTGCCTTGCAGAGGCACCTGAACTTGCCACTAGTTTGTCACTAGTGTGCCTGCTCTGCTGTTAGACACCTGTGACAGAGCCAAATGGAGCTCTCTAGTCCGGAGCTCACAGCCAGAACTAATGGGCCTCTTGGAGCATGTGTGTTGCTAGCTGAGAGGTTCTTTTGGAGTGGTTTGGGCTGGAAAGGACCTTAAAAATTATCTAGTTAAGATTATTAAGAACTGCATGTTCAGGTTCTGTCTTGAAAAAAGCCAGAAACACAAACACATAGAATTTTTAGCTTTTCTATTTACATTATCTTAGAACATATTTTTTGGAAAAGCCCCCATGTTTGGTCTGTTGCAGAGATACTCCTGAGTAAAGAACTTTCTTGCTGTTTTTGTATTGCTTTCTTATATCAGCAAGACTTGACACCTGCCTCTTTGCCACAAGTCTTGGGATATCAAGTAACTTAAACGTGCTTGGTCAACTGAATGTTTTCAGAGAAGTCTTGATATCAAAATCTTGTGTGCCCATACAAGTACTTTGTGCTTTTTTCCTAGCCAAAAAAAAAAATAATTAATTGCTTTATTGTAGCAAAGTTGAATAAGTGCATTCTTTGCCTGGCATCCTCACTTGGCACAATAAATTTAAAAGACTGTTTTTATGGAATGTTCTTTTCATATCAGACTGGTTTCAGATCTTGCTGGCTGTTAATAGAAATGTGTTTGGGGTCATGCTGCTTTGATGTACTGGTGCATGTGTGTGTTAGAGGTGGGATGCCTCAGCAGGGTCACTGCTGAGGGGCCCCTCCAGTGTACCAGTGCCACCATCTGCAGGATACGTGTTTGAGTGAGGGGCTACAGCCTTGAGGAAACCACAGTCCAGAGACAAGCAAGATTGCAGTGCAGGTGTTGAGATTTATTGAGACGTGGCAGATGTGTTCTCCAGCACTAAGATAAACAGAGTAATTTATGGAGATTGATTTGGATTTTGAAAACTAATAAGTAATGGTTGATCTTTTCTAATTTTTTTACCCCCTCTGGAAGAGAAACTGAGCAATAATGTATCAGTGATGAAACCATCTGGCAAAGCCAGCAACCTTTTTGTGTGCCAAACAGGCAATTCAAATCCCAGCCTTCATGAAAATGGGTGCTGCTTGCTTTTATCTGTTCCCTTTAATGCTCACAAGATGCAGTGTTAAGCTGAGGCATGGCAGTCTGATTCAGCAACTTTTAGCCTGCAGTATCCAAGCTCCTGGAGTGACCTAGAGCAACTTTCTATGTTCTTCTTGAATTTTTTAAGGAGATAAATGCTGTTCTTAGAATTACCAGTGGTTTGTGAATTAAAAAGATGGTTCATCACTGATCTAGGTGAAAAAACATCACCTTGCTGTTTGGAATTGTGAAACCTAACTCTAAGCCAGAAAAATGAATTCATTTGTGGCTTTTAGCCAGTCACCTGGCTTCCTTATCCAAGCCTTCCCTGTTTTTAAAATGGAACCTATTAGACTCACTTGCTTCAGAGATGCATGATGGGGAGAATTAATTACATGAGGTCAGTACAGGCCTTTTGAACTGGCAAGAGGTGCTGAAGTGCCAAGTGTTATGGAGTTGACAGTCCATGCTAATCCAAATTATTTTACTTGTGGGATTTATATGGCAAACCCTCTGATCTCCAGTGATGTGGAATTGATCAGGGTGGAGGCTGACTAGGACTAAGTGAGGAATTGGAATGAAGTGCTGGAAATTCATACTCTGGCAACATCCAGCATAAGATGTTTTGCCCATAGCACATTGAAAAATTATTTCTAAAAGCTTGTTCTGTCCTGCAGTAAGTTCTTTTGCCTGAAGATCTAAAGAGTTCCTCACCTAAAGGCTTCTGTTTTCCTCCTTTGTTTCATACTTTGCTACTGTGCTTTATGCCTTTCGTGGTTAGGTAAAGTTGGATTTTGCAGTGAGATCAGGGCTCAACCTCTGTCATGTGTGAAAAATGTACCATATCATCCCCAGGATAATAGCACTTACTCTTTGATTAGAGATTTTTTTTTCCTGAGGATTTACAATTAGTCTGAAATCTGAGTTAAAATTAATTTATAGAAATGAGTCCTTGAAGAAAAAGTTAGGAATCCATATTCAACTTAATTTGTTCCCAGTAGTTTTTATGACGATAGCCATGGCTCTTCAAATTCCCTGTCATTACAGCTTACACAATCTTATGGACAGGCTGGATTTGAAGACTGTTTTTTTCCTCCCCCTGTGAGGATTAATGGTCACTTAGAGCCATTATTCTTCATAACTGAAAGTTTCTCCTTCAGCAGACGCTGAAGAGTAATCTTCTGCAGTGACTTGGACAAGCTGGCTGCTATCAGACTGGCCTCAGTCTCCCATTGTTCTCCATGGGACTGTGGCCACAGGCAAAGAAGGCCACAGCCCCCGTGCCCTTGCTCTGCATGGGATTTCCCTCTGCCTCCTGACAGCACAGACTGCAAGTTTCTCTAAGGCAGTGGGACGCTGGGCATTATGAAAAGCTTCCTCTTAATTCAAGGCAGTGTATTGCCTTGGTGCCACTGAGAACAGGGGGCAGTAGCAGATGTTTGGAAAGGGGTGAGCCTTCTAAGAGTTTCTTGAGAAGAATTTTAGACCTTTGCATTTGATGTTAGTAAAACAGTGTTATGAGAATAACATCAGAAGTGTGTTATTAATCCTAAGCATTGCTTCTGGAAAACTTCTTGTTATACCAGCTCTGCTCAGCTGGGAGGTCAGACAGCCAAAGAGCCAGAGGAAAAGAGAAATGTGTAGG
>NW_005054347.1:2499864-2516153 GCF_000277835.1 Geospiza fortis
AAGCAGGGAGCTATGAGGAGGGAATACTTTGCTGTGGGTCTGCCTGAAGGAAGGGAAGGATGGGTACTGTTGAACTTGGATCTTTTCCAGGATCCAGACAAACAAACAGTAACTAATGTTTGTGATCTGGGCATGATGTTGCTTCAGTAGGGCAGAACTGAATTTGTTCTGATTTCACCACAGTGTTTCTGTACCATGTATGTTCAGCTTTCTTTTAAATTTAACCTTTGTCTTTGACTTTGTTGTATTCAGAGCGCTTGACTTTGGCGTATTTAACATCTCTGCAGTGTGTTTTAAGTTCTTCTCTCTCAGCCCTGTCAGTGGATTTTAACTTAAAATTTTGATAATGCTGTTGAATTGTTGCAGCAGTGCTCTTAAGAAAGAAGATGATGCATGGAAAAGGGTGGGTGTTTGTACCCACTCCTGCATGTTGAGGTGTACATCTGTGTCCTTGCTCGGTTGTCATGGGTTTGGAAGCAAAGGAACTGGAAGAGAATTGATTTAAGTGGTGTCTTATCTGGAAACAAAACAAAAGCTTGTGATGAGAAGATGTTTGTAGAATTCTCAGTCTGCAGAAAGGATTGAGGGATGCTCCAGCTTAGTCATTCAAAGCTGGCCTCCTCCCCTCGGAAAAGGCTTCCAGCCAACAGCCTGACTCCATCTGCTTAACTGGGATCTTGTAGACAATTTGCCAGTTGAACAAATTAAGAAAGAAGTAAAGGAAGGAAAATTACAAGTATGGCTTTAGTACCCATTGATTCAAATATTCACACTCACCAGCTTTTAAATGTTTAGTAGCCTTCTGAGCACTTTTTTAGCACTGATTAATGAATAAGAATTTACTGTGGTTGCGTGAGGAAGCATGTGTGTGAGTTCTTCCATTTTTTTTTTTCTTGGAGTGAGAACTAAGTGCTTCCTGCAAGTCCAAGGTGAATGATATTTCTAGAGGAGGATGGGGTTGTATGTATGTGTTTAGACATGTTTATTCTCTGTATTTGATCTGACCAATAATTACACGGCCAAGCACGCTGGCTGTTTACCCTGCACTGGAGGCTCCTGGCTTCTGTTCCTTCCCTGTCATTAATGCAAACCCAGACTTCATTGGCAGTGAGCATGTGACACATCTGTCTGTCCTCCTGTGATCAATACCGTCCCTTCAGAGGTTCAGCTTTTGAAAGCAGTTCCATAAAATACCAGTTATTCTTATTTGGATTTGATAAATTTAATTACTTGAAGCAATTAATTATTTATTTGCTTTGTATTGATTGCACTCCAAGGCGTTCTGACATCAATCTCATGGAGATCAGCACACCCTTATTAGGTGGGGAAAGTTTATGTTTCCAGGTCTGAACATCCCATGGATTAGTTAGCTGAGATGTGCTTGTTGCTTCTGCTAGCAATTTTTCATTAGTGAAGTTGTATGTTTTGCACTCTTCAAGAGAGTGGCTGGGAGTAATTTCCACAGGGAGTCTGACAGGTGTAGAAGGGAAGTAGTTCTCTCATTTCTGTGAATAAAACTTATGAAGAAATGATGCAGGCTGGATCGAATTCATGTTGTGGCATTGCCATCTATTTGTTGTACTATATGCCCTTTAATTAGGGCCAAGAGAGTGCTGGTGCATTTCCTAATCAAACTCCTGTCTGTAGAAAATGAAATAAGATGAAAATATTGGTGTATTTATTTTTAGAGAGGACTGCAAAGGATACAAAATCTTGAATGAACTAGAGAAGGTGAATCCAACATGTCTTTTCCTCCATTCTTGTGTTTAGCTAAACCAAAAGGCACTTAATGTTAAATTGCTGAAAGAAAATCCATCCATCACCTTTTTTTGTGGAGGTCGTTGATGGGAGAGAGCATCTGGACCAAAGCCTTAGTAGGTTCTCGGGTATAAGGAGAGCACTCTGGCTACAGGAGTGGGATCACTCTGGGTGCAGGAATGGGATCTTTAAAATAAATTGTAGTTCTGGAAAGGACACTCCATGTTGCTGCTTCTGTTGAATCATCCAGTACCAAACAGTGTCCATGCAGTATGAGGCCTCAGGGACCTTTGTCAGTCCTGGATTTGAGAAGCTTTTAGTACCTCTGTGTGCCTGTAGTGACACAGTCTGGGGTGTCATTCATCAGCCAGTTTTATTGTGTGTAACACGTGCAGAGCTCCATATATATCACTTTTTTCTTTCATTAGTGTAACCAATATAATGATTGGACTGTAATTAGTCACTGTGGTTGTTGGTATTTGTGTAAGTGGAGATTCAGTTAAATTATTTAAGAGAAAAGCATCAATTCAAGACTAGATGCCTGTGTTGCTACACTTTGCTGTGTCTGATCTGGAAGTTTACATGACGTTCTTGTACTATGGTAGATTTGCCTTGGAATTCCTGCTCCTGTGGCCAGTCTTAGGGTCCTCCCTGCAATCACAGCACACACTGCTGTGCTCTTGGTTTGTTTCTGTCAGATGCTGCTTAGAGGCTGCAGCCATTTCCATTTTCTTCAGGTCTCAGCTTGGTCTTCATGCCTATGGTGAGAGGCAGGGGTAGGACTATCTGGGAATCTGCAGATCTTCTTAAAGCAAACTACTGTAGTGTCATTCTGGTAATGTACTTTTAGCATAAAATACCCTCCAGTAAAAATGTCCTGTGCAGTTCTTTCTTTTGCAGCCCTTCAGTTCAATGCAGTGAAGCACTTCAGAATTTCAGAAATGTGCAAGTTCGTATGTAAAACTGAATTTTTCAGCTGAGGTTTTTCAAATTCCAGAGCTCTAAGACTAAAGAACTTAGTATGGTTCTTTCCTTCCTTGGGTCTTAAAACTGCACAGGAGTGGAGGCTCTCTGCTCCTGCAGAGTAGAGCCATGCAACTCAGGAATGTTTGACCTTCAGGCAGAAAATGCAAAAAATATTATTCATCTGAAGCTTTAGCACTGCTTCCTGGAAATCCACTAAACCATTCAGTACTCTAAAGATATTCATGAAGAAAGTGCCTAATGAGAAAGTTTTCTTGCTGCTGAAATCCATAAGGAAGGTGGTTTTCAATGTCAGTGAGCTGTATTATAATGCTGAACAATACTGGTGCTGGTGCATAAAACCACAGGTACAGCTGTGCAGGCAGGCATAGGTCAGATGTGTGGAGATTTTAGGATTAATGTTTTTAGGACAGTTATATTGTTTAGGATTGGGGAAGGCTGATTTTAAGAAAAAACTTACCTTAAAATTGAATTAAAATGAAGTGCAGCATCAGGGAGGGTTCATGTGAAATATTTAAATAACCACTGATTAATTTTAGAAACCTTGTATTTTGGTGATAGACCAAACAAAAGGTTTCAGCACAAAAAAAAAGATTTTTTGGGAGAGGAGTGGGAAGTTGGGAGCATCAGAAAAGGAGCATTTATGTAGAAAGTGATGGATTGAGAGCAGGACATTTAGGATGACCACACATATACAATCACTCAAAAGGCCCTGACTGAATCTGTAGGTCCTGCAGACCTCTTCCATTCCTACTGCAGATCCCCATGACAGCCTCTACCTGCCAGGTGGTGATGCTGTGAGACACAACAGGGCTGTGTTGCAAGCTCTGCTATTATTTAGACTTCATTACTCTACTAAAATAGATTCAAATACATTTACAACTATGCTTAAAAGTATTAGCATAAATCATGAAAACTGAACGGCACACAAAAATAAATGAACCAAATCTGTGTGGGGAGGCTATATCTTCAGTTATTTCTTATCCTGTTTGTTAATTTAATGAATTTTGCCAATTAGCAATTAATTTGCAGTAGGTCTCCTAGTCATTAGTGTGAATTAGCCAGGTTTTGTTGGCAAAATGCCTCGAACATTAAATAAAAACCCTGTAGCATGTAAAACCTCAAGGGTAATCCACGGTGAGATCCTGTACAGAAATTGAGCTGCAGAGCGTCCACCCCAGTCCCAGCCCTTGCTGTGAAGGTGTGGTGGCTGCTCTGGTCTGATCTTTTTAAACTGCATGCCCCAATACAGGTCAGTGCCCTGTATTCCATGTCTCCCAGACCAAGTGCATTCCAGCAGAGGCTGTGTATCCCAGGCTTCTCTCTGCACAGGCAGACTCTGGTACTGTGGCTTTGTGGTGTTGACTCACAATTTTCTGTAGCTCTTTATTTTTCTCTTGGTACACGCAGTTCATGTGTTTAATGCAGGTTGTTTATAGCAAGGACAAAGGATTACAGTCCTTAAATCAAAAGTGATGTTGGTGTAATTATAAGCACAGGCTAGTGTTGCAAAGAGGGCTGTAGGGAGAGGCTGTCAAAGGAGAAGAGCATCCAAAATATAGTAACCTCAAAAATCCCAGCTAATCAGTTTTCTGACGGGAGCAATCTGTTTTCCAGGTATTATTATTATATGGGGACTTTAAAGATAATAAATAACAATAATAGTCTACTATGAGGAAGGAAAGAAAAGGGCAAATGCCATTCACCTCTGAAGCTGTGGTTGCTCACTGGAGTTCTCAGAGGAACATAATTTTCCTCAGCCCCTGTGGAGGCCTCCATCCATGACAACACCAAGAACATCCCAGGAGCTGTGGTGTCAGCAGTAAGGTTGCCTGAAGGGGTGTTTCCATTAATGCAGAGATATGGCCCACAGAAACCACATGTCCCAGTGCAGACATCATGAGCCAGTTGTGTCTTCTCTGGGCTGCTGGCTGGGACTTGTGGCCCCTGCAGATTGCTTTATTCTTTGGGAATGAGAGGCAAGTGAGCACCACTTCCAGCACTATGGTGCTTCCCTGGGTATCTGCTTGAAAGACCAAAACAAAGAAGGGCTTCCTGAAGTAAGCTTGGTCTTATCAGAGCTGTACAGAGCATGAAGACTTCTCTCTTGCAACAAGGCAGCCCAGCTAACGGACCTTGGCTAACAGATTATCAGCAGCGTTTGAGTAATAGACTGCTCATTTAGTTTTAATACATTTTGCATAGAGAGCAATCAGCCTTCATCAGTCTTAGAGATGAATTGGCTTAGCCAGCTAAATTCTAAAGATATTAGTCCGACAGCAGCCACATAAATCATAACATTTTCTTAATGATGGTAAAATTAAAATATACTCTTGCTTTGAGAAACCAATGAAGCCTTCCTGTTTGCAGGCCAGATCCTCCTGCCTGAATTAAAAGGAAACTTAATTGATGTGGTTTTAAACTAAACTCACAGTCCCACTCTTCCTCAGCATCTTAAGTGTTCCTTTCTTTGAAGTTAAATTAATTTGTCCTACCTCTCCTGCTCCATCTTCTAATCTTCAAGAGTGTCAGTGAAGACCAGACTCTTGTGGGACATGATCCAGATGTGCACAACATCACAGTTGAAGGCCTTGCTAGTGGAGGCCTCCCAGGAGGAAAGCTTGTGCTCTTCCTCCAACCAACAAACCAAGACCTCCTGTCTGTCTGCCTAGTCTAGGCAAGGATGAACTTTTCTTGTCCTTTGTTCCTGAAGCTGGCTTGGTGCCCAGCGTGCTTTTGCCAGAAAGGAAATTAACAGAAGGGAATCCTGCCTTTGGCTAAAAAGGCTTCAATGTCTGGTGTTGGGGCAGGAGTGAGGACACTCTCAGGGCTGTGGTAGTCACACAAATATTGTGTGTCCACAGGCTTTTCAGTGGGGATGTGCTGGGCTCCTTGTGTCCCCCAAATTAAGGGTAGCACCTTCTGACTAGGTCAGCCCTTACATCCCCAAGCTGAGGCAGAGCTGGGTATGTCACCCATTTAAATGTTCTGTAGGATTCCTCATGGCACAGAACAATTCTTTGGGCTGAATCCTCTTGCTTTCAGGAATATCTTCCAGATGTTCTAGACTGACTACTCAGTCTTTTGCTAAGCTGTGCAAAGTGACCTTTCCTTCCTTGGCCTCCTGCTGCTGGCTGCAGCATGGCACCCAGGGAATAAACAGAACATCTCCTGTCCCAGTGCTCTGGGCTGCCTTATCTTAGGGCTCTAGCCTCTCCTTTTCAGCAGAGCCTGTGCAAGTAGTCTGTGCAGCAGAGCTCCTCAGAAGACCTCTTTTAGTGAGGTTCTCCTCAAGTTGAGACTCTGGGCTGAAGACTTGACTGAAATCCAAATATGTGATAACTTTGACAGCCTTTCTTCTGCTAAAACAATCATTTTGTGGTGAACTGCAAAGAATTGGTTTCTTTACAAGTAGGAAAGAAGTATGGAAATGACTGCTGTGCAGAAAACCCAGCACTAAGCCAAAGACCTTCGGGGTAAAAAAAAAAAAAGGCAGGGGCAAGCTGGTTGCTTAGAAATCCTCCCCTAATTATTCTATTGGTCCTTTGCTGGAGGTTTTTTTGTGGTGCTAATATCTGTCAAGAAGGACCTGGTGCTTCTCAGCGTGTGAAAGGCCCATTCTCCTGGGGTGCTCTGTGGCATCCATACTCTGGTTTCTTGGCTGAAGTGATGTTGTGGAGAAGGCAGGATCCTTCTGGTCCTACACAGGTCCTGCACTAGTGTTGTGGAGCAGCTGATGGGACATAGCCATAGCTGAGTTAAGGTTAGAGCTCTCACCATTTGGGGATGTGTGTGTGCTTGCAGTACTCCTGCATTCAGAGGAATTAGGAAGTTCCAGGTGGAGCCTCTTGGCATTTTTGTGTTGGGGCAGTGAACACTGGAAGTGATGGATCTAATCTTGGAGACCAGTGTTGGGCTGCCTGCTTTGGGCAACTTCAGCTTGTGGCTTATGGGAAGTAAGGTGACCACAGGCTCTCCCAGTGAGCTCTCCTCAGAGGCCAGTTTTAAGGTGGAGTGAATAATTAATGTTCCTTCCTTGAGGTCATTCCCAGCCACGTTGCAGACTCGTAGTTGGAGGACCCTCGGCTGAGGTTTGGGCCCCTGGTCAGTAAGTGGTGTGTGGAGGATGGCCTGCAGGATGCTCCTGCCTCCTGGCTGCTCAGTGGCCTGCTGGGCAACTTGGGTTAGTGTTTGGGATCCCCAGGTTGAGGTGTGAGGTCACCTTTCCAGAGCTGGATGTGGAAGGGCAGCCTGTGCCTGTGCAGAAGGGTGTTTGACAATGCAGTATTGAGAACCATTTCTTTCCTAGTGTGTCTTCTAGCACAGCCAAGTGCTTTCATTTTTTCTTGAATATGTCTGCGGGGCTTGGAAACCTGTTCTCCCTGCCATATTGTGCCAGCTGCATTTGTGCTGCTGATAATCTAATAAATGCTTGGTCTGAGCAGCTAGCACTCCTGCTAGAGCCCAAATGAATGCAGAGGAAGGACCCTGCTAAGTGTGCGCATTCTTCCTCTCCTGGCCAGCTCCAATTCCCTTTCATAGCTCACATCTGATGCTTCCTCTCTCACCTAGCCCCTTAGCTCCGATGTAAATGTGTGTGCACACTTCCGCCAGTCAAGTAACTGTGCTCTCTCTGTCTCTCCCCTTTGTTACAAAGCCTGCTCTGTAAATGAATCCCACAGGTCTGGGGCTCAGCAGGTAAAAGGAGAAGTGAGTCTGTTAGCGCATGAGTCTAATCAGGCCGGCTAAAGCGAATAAAGTAGGGCAGCATTGCACATTAGCCGCTGTGTAAATGAGCCCTTTGATGGGCTGGGCACCGCGGGAGAGGGTTTGAAGCCAAGAAGAACTTTTGTTGTTAATTCAGTGACACATGGAAACTGTAAAACAGCGTGTCTTGCACACACACGAGAGAGAAAATAAAAGCCCTCACGACCGGGCTTTTCAATACCTGCCCTCAGACCTAGTCTGAAAACTTTCAGCCCCTGTCTCCCTCTCTTACCACTTGATTTTCCTTTCTCTCCCTTTCTTTTTTTTTGTTCCCCCTGCACTATAAAAAGAAAAGCTCTCTTGCCTTTTGAACTAGACGGCTGTGAGTGAGGGCTATCTCTGAGCTGTGTGGCTCTGTTACCTTTGTGTTCCAGATGAAACTGCCAAGCTCGGTGGGACAGAAGAAGATTAAAGCCCTGGAGCAGATGCTGATGGAACTCGGAGTAGGTGAGTAAAGGGGGCACGCGAGAGAGAAAGAGACACACAGAGCTAGCCTTTGTTCTCGAGATGGGCTATTTTTTCCCCTAGTAATACAGCCAGTTTCTTGAATAACACTATGTGAATGGTTTTTAAAATATTTTATGTGTTAAAAAAAAAAAGAGAGGGTAAAAGCCAGAACAAGATGCACAGGGTTTTTTTTTTTTCCTCCCAGTAGAAAAATCTTTTAAAAGAGCCTTTGTTTCTCTCTTGTTTGGGCCTTTTTAACCATCAAGAGAGGCAGCACAGTATTAGGAAGGCAAATCTCAGCCTTGCCGGGAGAGGTACTTCTAAGTGTGTTAGTGACCACGGCACGCGCATTGTTCAGGGCTGCCCTGTCTTGCTTTTAAGCTTCATTTCCTCTTAATTTACTGCTCACGGTGGCAAGTCCAAAATGCATCTGGGACTGTTCATCCCCCCTTTATAGGTTGCATGCTGTGTGAAAATCTGGAGCATCTCTGCTGAAAGGCGAGTAAACACACATCCCTCGCTCTTGAACTCGAGTGTCTTAGCAGCTGAAAGAAGGGTTCACTTAACATGTACAATACCTGCTCATGGCTAGAGGGGAAAAAGTGCAGCCTGTGGCCAGCAGCTGCTCTCCATGCAGTGGGGACAGTTTGCAGGTATTACAGGTCCCAGCATGTAGTGTCTCTTGATTAGACACCTGATGATCCCTCCCCCCTGCCCCCCGCACTGTGGCTGGAGAGACATTTAAGGGTAGGAAAAGAGAAAAATAGAAAGAAAAATAGAAGTCTTATTAATGATTTACAGGAGATTACTGAGCCTGTTCCCAGCACTGACTTCTGTTAAGTCTTGTTAGTTTTTTGGGCCAACTGGTTTATGGCTTGATAATGTTATATTGGAGCCTGTGCCATTCTGAAGGCCTCCTGTGGCTGCTGAAAGTGGCTCAGCCAGGATGGTTTCCTCTCTCTGCTGTAGAACTAAGGGAGTTGCTGTTTGTGCTTGCTAGGGAAGCCTGAGGGAAGCATGTGAGCGCTTCTTGGAGCTCACTTTCCATGAGGGTAAGGAGGGGTTCCTGACTCCCCACTCCTGCCTCACAGAACTCACATATCTTGAGGGTCTCTTGGGGCTTCAGCCCTGCTGTACCTTAGAGTGCAGAACCACACCTGGGCTTTGTGGGGGTGAACCCCGTGCCAGCAGGAAGGGGGTCATGTGGGCAGCCCTGCAGACAGGGGCCACTGCTGTGTATGAGGGCAAACAAACAGAGCTTCATCTTTTCCTTCTGCAGAACTTGCAGCTCTTCCTGGCTCTGTGTGTGTGCATGGTGGGGTGCAGCAGAATGCAAGGTGTGGGAAGCTGTTCTGATAGTTGCTGCTACAAACAGGTCTGTAACACAGCAGCAGAGCAGTTCTCTGCCTTGGAACTGCCCTGCAAGGAGCAGTAAGAGAGGGAACAGAGCTCAGCCTGTCCACCTGTTGTTGGTGAAGGTGTAGGGAGCAGCAGGAGCTCTTCTGCCCTTTGCAGCAGTGTGGATCCAATCTCTCTGCAAGACAGAGCTCCCTTCATGTGACCTGGTGGGTGGCAAGGTTCAATCATCTGGTCTTCCATCATCCTTCACTTGCTGAGTCTTGGACTTTGCAGGTTCACCCTTAGTCCTTGGTCAGAACCAAAGGACAGCCTAAGAAATAGGAGTGCAGCCCTCAGGGATACCAATTGCTACTGATCCATGTTATTGGAGCGAGGCTCCTGGCGTATCTTTGTGGGAATGAAAGAGCAGCCGAGACCTTTATAGGGATTTTTCATTGTAGGGCTGTAGGTCTGGGTGTTTAACAGGGGGTGTTTTTCTCCCTAGATCTTAACCCTATGCCCACAGAGGAGATTGTACAGATGTTCAACGAGCTGCGGAGCGACCTGGTGCTGCTGTACGAGCTGAAACAAGCCTTTGCCAACTGCGAGTACGAGCTGCAGATGCTACGGCACCGCTACGAGGCCCTGGCCAAAGCTGGGAGCATCGGCCCCCTCAGCGTGGAAGGTGCCCATCCAGATGGCCAGACAGGGCTTGGCATCGAGGAGGGCAAGGGCGATACCAAGGACCAGATCATTGATGTAGTAGGAGCACCACTGACCCCCAACTCGGTGAGGAGGAAGGTCGGGGGGGCAGAACAGGGCGCACTCAGGTCTCCGACGCAGATGCCCTGACAAGCGCTGGGGATGCTGCCCTGCTCTCCTTCCAGGCATGCGCGTCCGAGGGAGCAGAACACGCCTGTTCCCCCCCAAGTCCCAGTGCTGCTCTCTGGGCTTGTCTCCTGTGCTGGACAGTGTTCTTGGTGCTACAGGTGGGGTCAGCAGGGCTTTCTACATCCTGCATGCAGGCAGATGGCTTGGTGTGGGTGCCACTGTGGACCAAAGCGGTGAGGCTTTGGGTGATGAGAGCTTGTTCTAAGGCAGCAACGGTACAGCTGCAAACCTGAGGCATTTTCCCTCTAGACACAGCCTCGTAAGGGTTGCTCAGCAGAGGGAAGCAGGTGGGGAAAGCAGTCTTCAGGTGATGAGAGATGACCTGCCCGAGACCCTGGAGTCAAGCAGTAGCCCTGCCTGGAGCAGGAGGCTTGGGAAGGACGGAGGTGTTTGAAGAGCAAAGGAGGGTTTTCATACCCTACTTCCAGTGCCAAGAAAGAAAAGCCTGGCCTAGGGCTTCTTCCAGTGCAAGCCCTGTGGCAATGTCCTGAGCATGTACCTCTGCAGGATGTGAATCACCGGCCTCTCCTCCCTGCCTCCAGGAGGGCAGGTTGCCCAGCCCCTCACCACTGCCTCAGGGCCAGGGGTAAGCCTGGGGATCTGCTGAGGCTGCTTTCCCCTCTGTGCAGTCCCCTGGCACAGCTGAGCTGAACTGCCTGATGAAAGCTGCCCATCTCCACACCGTGGCATCCCCGACGCCTCCGACGCACTGCCCCTGGTAGCGGCACAGACCTTTACTTTCTGAAATGTATAATGTATTGCAGGATATTGAGAACACCTTATCTGTCAACGGCAGAGGCGACACGTTAACCTGGACTTGAGTAATGTCCTATTTGATTGTGACAATGTTGAGTCGTAAGGAAGAGTTCCACTGAGACAGGTTCATGTTTGTAAAGGAGTCTTTTGAATTATTATTTTTTTTCCCTACTACATTCAATCTGGAATCTCACCCCTCCCTCCCTGCGGTCTGGAGTGTCCTGGTTTGCAAACTTTTCGGGCTGATTTACAGTACAGTTGGTCTCCCTTGAGAACTGGCTTGTTGGGACAGTGGGAGAGATGGTGGTGGTGGCCATACCTGTAGGAGGAGGGAGCCCACATGTGTGTTTCTGACCACATTGTTCCTCGGTGCCACCTCCTGGAATTGGAAACAAAGGCATGGGCCCAGGCAGCACAGAGAGGGTTAAACTGACCTGGTCTCTGACATATTTGAAAGAAATATAATCAAGTTAATTCACTGCAAGGCAAATTCAGTACCTAAAGGGCCCCCATGTTAAATACAGCACTGACCTTTACCGGCTGATTACACAAAGACGACACAATTAGATTAGTCCAAGACAAAAGGTCAAGCACATTCACACTGTGACCATTTTTTGCTACCTTTTGAGGGGGGGAAAATTACATCCCAGCTGGAGGGGTATTTTGGAGAGGAAGAGAATGGGGCTGCTGTACCATGTTCTGCCTGGTTCAGATATGTTTGGAGAGTCAGGCAGGGCCTGGTAGCATGCTTGCCCTGAACCTTTCTACAATTGTTGGGCTATGTGGTGATGGGAGAGAGAGATCAACACCCTGCAGCCCACAGCCAGCTTTTCCCAAGATAGGCTGAGCTGACTAGAGGTCGTGTCCTGGTGATCCTCCCTGCCCTGTCCAGAGCTGGCAGATGCAGCTCCGGTGCCTCTTGTCCAGCATCATGGCTGAACTTTGCCTCTGGAAGATGGTTGGGCTTCGTCAGCACTGAGAAGGGGGATGGCTAGTGGGTGCATGCATGTGTCCCCATTCTGCACAGTGATGGCCTCAAGGTGTCCCAGGCCATGGTGGGGACAGCAGGGCCAGGAGATGGTGTTGATGGCCCTTCCTTCCCTCTCCTCCTGCAGCCGTGGGTGCTTGGCCATGACACCTGCCCTTGTCCTGCTGCAGTGGTTTAACCCTGCCATGCCAGCCTTGAACTCCCGAGTTCAAGCGTGTGCTTTGCCACTGAGCTGCCAGGGCCTTTGGGGGAATCATTTAATCTCCCTCCTTCAAATTCCTCTGAGTTGGAGAATCCCTTTGTGCTGTCTAGCACTGCCTGTTCATGGCACTCTACATGTTGGATTAAGCATGGATTAGTTCAGCCTCCAAACCAGCTGCTCCCCTGAAGCCAGATTTGTTTCCCTGGAGAGAAGTATCTTGCTCCAGATGCTGGAGGGAGTGAGTGGCAAAGCCAGGAATAGGACTAGGAGTCCTGACTCCTGAGCGCTGCCTGGCATGTCTGGATTCCTTTCCAGGAATTGGAATGAATGGGCAAAGGCACACCAGGGTCTTTTGAGATACTGGTTTTGTCAGCAGCTGTCTGCCACCAGCCCGCTTGGCCAGCAGTGGGGATGGGGGACATGTCAGCAGGGTGTGTTAGCCAGGCTGGGACAGGCATCTGCCTCAGAGCCCCTGGGGCAGTGGGGAGCCTGGTGCTGTCCTGCCCTGCTGTGTCCACCACTTTCCTCCTACCCTGGTACCTGTCCACACTCTCCCAGGGACTGCAGTGCCCATTGCTGACCATTAAAGCTGAGCTGGGATCCCCCCAGTGCTGTTTGAGGCTGACCCCGGTAGGGACTTTACTCGGGGCCTTTGGGAGGTGAAAGGTGAGCCGAGCTCGGAACAAATTAGTTCCAAGCAGAAGTTCAGCCAGTTACTCCAGATTGGATCCTTTGATTTCCGCAACTCAGACTCCACTCAGTGATCTGTAATGAGTGACTCTCAGAAATCCTCACATTGCAGCACTTTGTTCCTGAGCTCACAAGTCAGCCCATTAATGGGTAAAGGAAAGGACCTTGAGTCTAAGAAGTCTCGGGTTCAGAGTCAGAATTATTTGACTTTTAAGCTTCCTTTATCTGAACTCCTGCTGACTTCTTGTTTTCTGAGCCTGTTTGAAAGCTAGAAGTTACATTGTTAAGATCAAACATTCTCTCTTTCCAGATGGAGTTACAATATCTGTCTTTTATATATATATATTTTAATATATATAGTGTATATATACCAGGGTGTATATATATTCTTCTCTTTTTTTTAATCGTTCTTTCCATTAAAAGAAACTAGACTTGTAAGCTCTTGTAAATTATAATGTAAAACATTTTTTTTAACCAGACAGTTCCCAATTTTGCCCGAGGCAACTGGAATAGCTGTGCCACGGAAGGCAATAGGAAGGTGATTAATATGAATTTGTGACATATTTGAAAGATGGGTCTTTTGCCATATAAAGATTATCAAACACATGTGCTCTTCCCCATTAATTCTGCAGCCCTCCCAGGGAAGCCACAAAGCCCAGCTCCTTTGTTTCCAGGGTGGGTTTTTGTTTTTTTAAATGTACCTTTCGGTCCCCTTGATTACCCTGTATTTGATTTTTATAGGGCATCTGCTCACTCTGCTGTGTGGGTTCTCTGGCCCTTTTATTTCCCCGTTAATCGGATCCCACGAAGGCAGCGGTGCCAGGGCCTCTGACGAAATCCGTGTGTGTGTTGTATTTAACTTTCAGCCGTGCAAATTCCATGCTCTGTTTGCCGTCTGCCCGGCGGGAACTGGGGGCCGCTTCCCGCCAGGGAGGCAGCGGGGCCTCCCACGACGAGCTCTGCCGCCGGGAGCAGGCAGGAGCAGGGAGGGGCAGGCCTGGCTCCTTGGGGCCCTGCTGCCTTGTCCGTCCCCTGGGCGCCTGTGGGCTGGGGCAGGGGCTCTGCAGGCCTTGGGAGCAGGGGAGGGCTCGGGCTGGGCACAGCAGGCACCAGACCGCAGTTCCTGTGCCACTGCCTGCCGTGCCTTGTGTCGTGGGGACCCGGGGCTCTGGCTCCTCGTGCAGCAGCCAGCACAGGGTACCTGGGAGCTGTGCCATGCTAGGGCACCCACACACAGAGCCCAGCTCCGGGTGCTGACCCTGCCATAGCTGTGGGCAGGGGGTCCGTGTGGCACCTGGCACAGTCTCACTGCAGTGCACTCATGGGGCTGGGGAATGTCCCACCTGGTGACGATGGCTTTCCCAGGGCTGGGTGCAGCCCTGAACCTTCTCTATGCAGGGGAGTTCCCCGAGGCTTGCCAGCCTCCTTCGGGAGTGCTGGTGTGCACTGCCCAGAAAAGGGGTGGGGTTTCTGAGGAGCCCTGGTTTTCCGTCAGCCTCCTGATCTGCTCCCAGGCCACATCACAGCAGGTCTGGATGGCAGAGGAGCATTTCCAGGCTCTGCCCTGTCCCATGTCAAACATCCCTGGCACAGCTGCCCACAGCATAGAGCTGTTCTGTCCCTTTCTCAGTGTTCTGCTCCTTAGGGCTTGGTGCATGCTGGCTTACTTGGTCAAGGCTCCTGGGGCCATTGAGTTCTTGCAGAGCTCAGCCCCTTCCTCCTGACCATCCTAAAGCCCTGTTCATGTGAGGGAGGCAACATCCCCTGTGAGGGTGCCATCCCAGCCTTTTGTCACTGCTGGATTAGCTCTGTCCCTCCTGTCATGCAAAGACCTGGCTCTGCCTTCAGCCAGGCAGTGTAGTCCATTTGGCACTGCCTGGAGCGATGCTGAAGCCCCGGGGCTAGCTCTGAGACAGGTGGATGTGTTTGCCACAACCCAAGTGCTCCCCTCCCACCTGCTGGTCCTGTTTTTTTTTTTTTTTTCTTGCCTGTCTCCCTTTTGGAGCAGAGGAAGTGAAGGGAGTTGGCCTCCAGCTCCTCCATCAAGAGGTTGAAGAATCCATGAGCACATGTGCAGGGTGAGGATGAGGAGGTGCAGGGGCAGTGCTGGCTGTCCTGGAGCCCCTAGGGGCCCCTGGTTCCTGTGTCTCATGTTTCAGAGGGGCTGAGGAAGTGCAATGGGAGCCTGGGTTTATGGGCTGCCCACTGTGGGCACTGGTGGCCCTGGCTGTGTGCCCTGCTCTGGGCTGATGCCCCTCTGCCCATCCTGTGTCCCCTAGACCTGCCTTCCAAGTGTAACTTGCCATCATTGATCCACCGTGACAATGTCCTCTGAGTCACATTCTCGCCTGCAGGAGTAGAGGGCAAAGGCCAAGTTCTTAGTTTTCATAAAAAACTAATTAGACGACTCCCATCGAAAAAGGGTCAATAAAGCTGATCAGGGGCTGCACAGATGGAACTGGTAAAACCCCTGTGACCTTTGCATGGAGCAAGTGGGCTGGACTGCCCCTGCCCTCTGGGAGCTGCCCACTCAGTGCTAGCTGGACACTTGCATCCCTGTCCCAGGGCAGGTCCCTTGGGCACCTGCATGCAGTGGTGGTTCTTGCACAGCTGGGCATGGTTCCTGCACCCCATGGCATTGCACTTGTGGGGCAGAGCAGGTGCCCCAGGGCCCAGCAGAGCCACACTGGCTCCATTCTGTAGCCAAGATGCTCCAAATGCAGTGGCAGCTGTGTGGGTACAGTGTGCCAGGCTACAGAGTGGGGTGGCAGGCGCCAGGGGGATGTAGTGGTGGCTGTCACCCTGCACTGGGAAGAAAAATGCATGGGGTGCACCCATGGAAAAGGCCCAGCAGTGATGGGCTGGTGGGATCCTCAGGGCAGAGCTGCCTTAGGGCACAAGCAAACCTGAGGTGGTGCTGGGGCTGGTGCCCACCCACAGTGCCCACGCTGGAGAGTGAGGCAGTGCTCCCAGCAGCAGGGAACCTTGACTGTTCTTTCACAGCCAAAACCCTTTGATGGGGAGCATGGATGTGCCATACTCCAGGGAGCACCCTACTCCCACACATCCAGGTGGCACTCCCCTCCCTCTGCCCCCCATACAAACTTGCACATGCATGGGCACAGCCCGGGCTCCTTTACCCCCAAACTTTATTCATGTGGCACATTTACAGCAAGGATTGGAATAACTAGACAATGAAAATGCTGGGGTTGCATTATCGGTTGGTTTAACTGGAACACCACACACCATGCAGTCATGTACCGCCAAGTTCAGTGCCTGTATTGCCCTTCTGGCTGCCGTCACCGGCTTCGCTCCAGGCCATGCATGCACGGGCCTGGGGCTGCAGCCTCCCTGCAGGTCAGTGCCCGGACGAGGGCTCCATTCAGCAGGGCCCCGGAGCTGGGTGACACCGAGAGGACGTGCGCCCTCAGCCCGCCCCACGGCTCCCCCCAACCGCCCTGGCCAGCC
>NW_005054347.1:2516501-2517575 GCF_000277835.1 Geospiza fortis
GCGGGGGGGCTGCCAGGGGCTCTGCAGCGGAGAATACAGGCACTTCACCTTGAACATAAAGAGACGGATCGCGTTTGTCACATACAGGAGTCAGAGAGGGGTTAGTGTTGACTCAAAAAGGGGAAAAGGCGCTCAGGGGAGAGGCGGGGGGAGCTGGCGGGGAGGGCGAGGGGCCGTCTGGACACACTGAGCCTCCGTGAGTGCTGCCCGAGTGCAGGCACACACCGGCATCGCTGCAGCAAACGTCGAGGCCTGAAAACATAAAACCAGAGAAGAGAAAGAAGAAGGGAAGGTGGGTATGGCCCATGCCAGGGTGGATATGGGGGATGCTCTGGCTACGGGGTGGGAGAGGGAGGACGGGCTGGGATATGGAGGGAGGGACGGAAATCAGGAGCCAAAGAAAAAGAACGAACTACAAGTCTAAAATGTGGTGCAAGCGCCCTACGCGGCTGTCCGCTAGCATGGCATAATGTCCGGAGCAGCCCAGAGAGGGAGTCACATCAGGTCTACACAGATTTGCCTTCCCATATATACAACCTCTACTGGAGTTAACAGCTGAAATTGAGATTTTTTTTGTGTCGGTTCCTCTGGCCTCGGTTGCCGGGTTTTTTTTTAATGCTGGAGCCCGTCCTCCCCGCCTCGCCGGCACCGGGCGCATGCAGCCCTTGCCTGGCTTGCCTCGGGGATCAAAAAGGTTTGGAGGTCTGCTTGAAGATGAAGCCTCTATGGGCCAGTGTCTTCATGATGTTGGCAATGTTCTTGCAGTCATCTAAGGAGAAAGCACAGAGATACTGGGTTAGAGGCATGATCCAAACGAGTTCCTGGAGCAAGTTCTGAATCCCATGCCAGGCCTGTGTCCTCACCAGTCCAGGTACTCTGTCCCAAGGACCTTGCAGTGATGTGGTGTGATTGAAGAGTTCTCAGTCCCAGCACTGGCCATCTGCATCCCAGAATGACCCAGTGCTGCACTGAGATGGATCCATGCCCTGGACCTGAAGGTGGGGGCCATCCATGTCCCCACCAGAGCCAGCCCGTGGTGCCTCCCTATGCTCGCTGACCAGAGTTTGACAAGTG
>NW_005054347.1:2517606-2518439 GCF_000277835.1 Geospiza fortis
GGCCGTGGCAGAGCAGCCAGATGGGAAAGGGGAAGGCTCTGGTGTTATTTACCTGGGACTAAACTCAGACACCGTTTGCTAAAATAGAAGCTGGGCTTAAATTGATTCCTAGTGTCTATATTTCATGTTGAAAATTGGCTTGTAAATCCATGTTTTGATCTATGAGGGCCGTCTCCTTAAGAAAAAGCAAGAGTAAATGTGTAATTTCTCCCTTGACAGCACACGGCGCAGAGGCGATCCTTCTTCCCGCTCCCCTCCGTTTCGGGACAGCTCCACTCGTTCCGATTACCACTCTTTCTTCCTCGCCCCACGCCTTGATGTCTCCATTTCATTACCGCCCGCCCATTTATCAAGCTGTTACCGTAAGGGTGACTTTGCCCACTTGCGTGTGGCAGCGGGGCCTGGCTGACACGGGGAGAGGGTGCCCCGCGAGGGGGGTGCAGGCAAGGCCCCCCTCTCCCCGCCGCTGCTCGATGGATGTTGTGGTGGAGGGAAGGCTGCATCATTACTGATGTGTAAATGATAAAGAAGCCTCCACATCCATCTCCCAACTGTAAATCCAGGGAGTGCTTTATAATCAAGCTACAGCGATAATAATGTGAAATTAGGTCTCTCTATCAACGGGAGGAGGCCTTTTAATCACAGCTTAAAGGGTGCAAACGCTGTTTATCATAATTGAACTGTATCCGGGCTAATTGTGGCCATATTTCACTGTCTAGGAGACAGCAGGCTGCCTGCTGACAGTGCCGCGTGCCGGATTGAGGGCCCCCTGCAGCCGGGCAGCGCTGTCCTGCTGCCAGGCATCTGCCTGCAGGGAGGGGGCTGCCCGGCCC
>NW_005054347.1:2518450-2522151 GCF_000277835.1 Geospiza fortis
ACACCAGCAGCACTGCCCAGCCCCGCTGTGCCCAGCCACCCGCTGGCAAAGCCATCTCCTGCCCCCCAGCATCTGTTGGAGGTTCAGGACTTTCCCCATGCGCAGCTCCCCGAGGGGCTGCCATGAGCTGCCAGGCTCCTGGCTGATGGTTGGCAGTGAAAGAGGTAACGTCCCTATCAGTGCCACATGCCTCTGGAGTGTCCCCCGAGACCCTCTCGTGGCAGCCCTTCCTGTCACTTGTGTGCCAAACAGGGGACAGCAGCTGGGGATGAGGACAGCCCAACGAAGGAGGGGGGTCCCCAGCCCACTGGGTGGCATGGGGGCAGAGGTGAGCCCATCTCTCTGTGCCTCTGTCCTCTCTGCTGCCCAAGGTGACACTGATGGCTGCATAAGGCTCCTGAAGGTGACAGGTGTCCTGCCCAGCCAAGCCACAATGCCGGCTCCTGCTGCTGTCACTTGTTCCCACGCAAGCAATCCCCTCACTGTCCTTAGTATCACCTGCTCCACCTCATCCTCCAGACAACTGAGCCTCTTGGAAAGCCCTCAGCCCCTGGAGCCAGCTGCCCTGGGTCTAACAGGGTTAACAGTGGCTTAAAAGCTGGGGAAACGGAGGAAAGAGGAGTGCAACTGTCTGCGATGAAAGTACCCCCACCCAGCCAGTCCTGGCCTGGTACCCCCAAAAAGTAACAGCAAAGCAAATACTGGAGCTTTGGCAGTGGGTGACAAGTGAGCAGTTTGGATGTGAAAGCACAGCCCCACGTGTCCCACTGCCAACCTCACAGCCTGCAGCCTTCCCCGAGCTGGAGTGGGCACTGGGGCTTGACTATTGCTCCATATTGCTGAGGAGGAACTGCACAGAGACCTGGGCAGCTGCCAGACAGGCAGTGAGACCCCATGGCACTTCCTGGGACTCCCAAGCCCGTCCCTGGGGACACCATTTGTGACCGCTGTCTGCTTCCTGCACCCCATCATTTGTTTCCCCAAAACCCCAGTTGCTCTGTTGCCAGGTGCCAGCGCTGGGAGACACCTTCAACTCTGAGCTGCCACCTTGCAGAACTGGTGGGACCCTGTTGGGTCAATGCCACCCACATGGCCATGCTGCCAGTGCTGCCCTTGCTGTCCCAAACGATGCCACGGCCCCTGGCAGCGAGTGTGCCAAGCTCATCATACATCATTTAGTGAGACTCATTCCAAATCAGCGCTAAGGTAAACACGCTTATTATAATTATCCATGTAAAAAAAAATCAACAACAGCAGAACAACTTTCTAATATGCAATTACAGCCATCTATTGATTTTACAATGTAATCCGCTCCGATTGATTTAATAACACAATTATAGGCTGGCTCTCGGGATATTAGAGTGGGAGATTTTCATAAACTCCAAAGCAAAAAACTAAGCGGCTTTTAAAACAACACAGTCAGATGGCTGTTTGGGGAATTATTAACAATATGAAATCCTCTAAATCTGGCCGTCGTTACCTTGTGAAAGGAATTTCTATTACAAAAATGGCAATTGACAGCCTAAGAGAGCGCGACCAGGATTGCTCTGCTGCTTTTCAGTGCTTAATCCATCGCAGAGGTGACCACGGGGCAGGGGACAAGCAGAGTCCGAGGCTGGCAGGAGGGCACAGGCAGCCCTGCCCACGCTGCAGCCCCCACCCAGCCCAGATCTCCTGGGGGGCACATGGCTGTGGCGGTGCTGCCCTGGCACCCAGGCTGGCACCCACCAACCTGTCCCATCTGGTGCCCCTACCTGGGGCTGGGGAGGCTGGCAGGTTGCAGAGCCCCCCAGCTTGATCCCCATCCTGGCACACTGGGTGTGTCCCAGCCCCAGACACCTGCAGGGGCCTAAGGGGTGCCCAGCTGTGCCCCAAGGCTGAGCAGGGCGATGGGTGAAGGTGGGCCCAGGCTGATGGCCAGCATGGCTCTGCACAGGCGCACACACGCACGCGCGCCCCCGCTCTCCTCCCGCTCACTCCCTCAATGTATTCCCGACTTTATGGGCACATTTTTCTTGTCAAGCTGACAGGGTTGCTAAGTGGATTTCTCCCTGATATGCGGACGGATTATCACATTACTCCAATGTCCTACACAAACATATTACTTTATATTCAATAGCCCTAATGAATATAAACTGCTTTTTCTTTTTTTTGGGGTGGGGGGTAATCTATAGATTTTTAATGAGGGCACTATTAACTCCCTCCTCTTTAAAACAGACTTAGGTGCAGCCTCTGAGTAGAAAATCAATGGTGTTATTGTAGGAATATTGTATATTGATATTGTAATAATAAGATGCAATTGATTTAGGGGTGTTGTGCGGTGTGTGTGAAAGGGGTGAGCCTGGGGTTATCATGCAAACAGAGCAGTGGCTCTGCCCTGCCTCCCTGCCCCTCACCTTGCTGTGCTGCTTCCGAGCATCGCCCCATGTCCCTGTGCAGTGGCCCAGGATGGCTGGGGTTGAGCTTGCCCTGAGGTTCTAGAACTGGCTACCTCTGGGACTCTCCTTGGGTCCAGCTGCTAGTGCAGTGTGGGGTGATGCAACACCCCAGCCTCCACTCACCCTGGCTGGCTTAGCCCACCAGGTTTTAACCCTCCTGCCCCTGTGTTTCAGCATTACCCACTGTGACACCACACTGGCCTGACACCCTCATTTCAGCCCTCTCCCTTTCCTGCCAAGCTCTCACTGCAGTGACAGCCAAGGACAGTGACACATGCACAAGCATGGGGCAGCAAGATGCTCTCTTAAGTTTAGGCTGGAGTTTGTGGCCGTTCAGCATCACTGGCTGCCTTGTCATTGGAGGGGCACAGACATTCCCATTGCACTCCTCTGCTGAGATGGCAGCAGAAAGCTCCCAGCCCATGGCACTGGGTTGACTGCCTGGTGTGTGCCCTCCCACCAGCCACTGCATGGCAGCACTGCTGTGGACCCAGCATGAGCTCGAGGATTCCATCAGCAGGAGTCTGTGCTGCTGGATCAGGCTGCCGGGAGCAGCAATGCTCACTCCAGGAGAGCATCACCTCCACACCCAGCCCAGGTACTGAGGAGGAGGGTAGGGGCTGTGTGTGCTGCCCTGCAGCATTTCTCCCACCTCCCCACAGGATCAACCCACACAGACACCTCCACACGGGGGCTCAGGGGCTGAGCACTGCTGCCACTGCCATGCACTGGGCCGAGACGCTTCTGGAGCACAGAGGGAGCTTTTCCATCCCAGCAGCTGCCCCGCTGGGCTCTGGGTGATCAGGGACTGCAGGGCCCCCCCAAACGTGCTCATTTGGAGGCAACCCCACTGCACCTGTGCTATGGCCGGGAAGACGGATCACCCCCGGCCCGAGCTGAGCAGGTCCATATTTAAACTGTCCCCATGCTTTATGGGCTGTACCAGAACTGATGCTCAGGCACCGAGGGGCCATTTGTCAATGTTCTAATGGCAGATTACTGTTAATGAATAATATCACTGCTGCCTTTGTACAACAGCTCCCTGCAAAGCGGAAACAGGCCCGCCCGGCCACCGCCACCCGGAGCGTCCCCACCGCCACCCCTGGGTGACAGCAGGTGGCCCTGTGAGTGGCAGGAGCTCTATGGACCTCAGAGATCTCACCAAGTCTGGCACTGCTGCTGGTGTCCCCAGCAGCTCTCAATGAATGGGAGCACTGGGTGCTGTGTCCCTGCAGTGGGGTGTGCTGCTCCCTGTGAGCAGGA
>NW_005054347.1:2522463-2524911 GCF_000277835.1 Geospiza fortis
ACAGAGCTCTCGTGTCACTCACCGTGTCCACACTGGAGCTGGGGGGAGTTTGTGTCTGATCTGAATCCATCCCCACCATGACACGCTGGGCGAGGTGGGGACACCAGGATGCCCGCATAGTGGTGACAAGGATGTGTCAGAACCAAGTGCTCCCAGCTCCCAGGGATCCACAGGGATGCCAGGGATAGGCCTGCCAAGCTGCTCCCAAATTAATGGCCTCATAATCCCGCGCATGGGGCAAGGGGCTGTGCGTGTCCCGCACAGCCGGCAGGTATATTAGGTGGAGCTGACAGCGACGTGCAGAATATTAAGAATAACTTACCTCATTATCTGCAATTACGTTACTGCCACACACCTCATTTCTTCATGAAGAAAAGAAAATTAGTTTTATATTGACTTCATCCCAGTGCCTCCCTGCCTGCCCCGCCACAGAGCACCCGCACAGGCTCTGAAGAGGGGTTGGACACAATTCATACTCATCCTCCCTCAACCTGTGTCTGTCCCAGAGGGACATGATGCCTGTCCCACTCCCTGCACACTGGGGTCAGCAAGACCTCCAAATCCAGTTTACCCCAGCAGGGACACTGGAGCAGGGAGGGCCCGTCTCTGGCAATTCACAGGTCAGTAGGAAGAGCAGCAGAAGGTGACCAGTCTTGGCCATCAATCTGCTGCCTTGGGCACCTTCTTTCTGCCACCCAGGCTGGTCACTGTCACCCAGTGGGAGACAGGATGCTTCCTCCCATCCTCTGCACTGGGAACCACTCTTCCCATCATGCACCCACCATGCTGACCCTCTCCCAGGGCAGAGCTGGGTGGCTGGGGCCTCTGCACTGCCAAGACACCCAGCTGCTGAGACACCCTCCAGCCCCACAGGCTGCTGGACAGCCTGGCACAGGCGATGCCACGTGGACAAACCATGACAGCTGGGGCATCCCTGCTGGAGGGAATGGGCAGCAGGGGCTGAGCTTGCAATGTTCCCAACAACTCCTGGAGCCATGAGCCCAAAGGGCACCAATGCTGCTGGGGCCAAGGGTGACCCAGGGTGTCCAGAGACCTCAGCTTGCCCTTCAGCCTCTGTGCCTGTTCCTGCGCGTGCAGCATCCCTGGCTGGCAGCCTTCCCTGAGCAAACAAAGCGAATGCTGCCATCACCCCGCTCCTGGCTGTGGCCACTCACTGTCCAGGAGAGAAGGGGAGCGGCGTGCACAGCAATACAGGGAAAAAAGCCAATTTCATCTTTATTAGAAGGAGATTTCTCTTTTAGTAATAAGCACACTTCAAATAATTAGCGTGTTTTACGTAATAATGAAATTATGGAAATGCAGGCCACTTATTCAAACAAGTCACCATTACCATATTTTTAAATATTAGACTTAATTAGAGTTTATCACTTCAGAGAAGTACGAGGAGTGGAGATTTTTTTCCTTTACAAAAAAATCCTCATAAAGTGTTTATTAAGAGCGGGTAAGAAGGGGATAATGATCTGTTTGGAAATTAAGGCAATCAAACATTTAATGCTCTGCACTCCTGTAGGCAAAAGCATTCAAATGAGTCAATTATACATCCATTATCCAGGCACGATTAAACAAGGCAGGACGGGGAATTTGTCCTCCGCATCATGCGATTGTCGCGAGGACTTATGTCCACTTAAAGGCAGCTAATAAAACACTAAACTTGGGAAGAAGAGGAAAAGAGGACTGAGCCAAGGGAAGAAAAGGGAAGAGAGGCAGCAGGTCAGCAGGACTGCAGAGGGGTGAGGGTGGGAGGTGGGCAAGGATGGAGCTGTGTCTACATCCCAGCCCTTCATAAATCAAAGTAATTAAGTTAACATGAAAATCAACTTCACCATCCCGTTAAATTACAGCATTTGCATATTAGGACTCAAATGAAGTAGGTAGCAGGCAAGGGGGCTGGGGGAGGAGGAGGAAGTGGGGGGGTCAGGGGAGAAGGATGGGGAGAACAGTGCACCAAAAAGGGAACCATTTATTATGGTGAATAACTAATTTCAGAATTTATAGCGCTGGATTTTCGTTCCTGTGCCATTTATATTACAGAAGGAAATTAAGGGGCGGGCAGGAGGCTGGCTGGACATCTTTCTGCGTTATTGCTTGTCTGCCATTTGCAAATCATTATTAATTGTGGCCCGTGTCGCTGGTGCAGCAGGGCAGGGTGCCTGGACAGCCAGAGCAGACACACATATCTCTTCATCAGGACCCCAGCCGCTAGCCCTGGAGAGCCAATTACCCCTCCCTGATTGGTATCAGATAAGGAGGGAATTTTTACAAATTAGGGAATAAATAGAATTTCCACACGTGAAGCAGGGAGGGCTTGAGAGGCAGTAATGAAAAACGATACATCACCATCAGCCAGACAACCCTATTCATACGCCGATGCATTACACTCACTACTCATAATCCCAGCGAGTGACAGACATCCGCCGAGCCGCCCCA
>NW_005054347.1:2525024-2537159 GCF_000277835.1 Geospiza fortis
CGTGACCTCGAGGGCTGCACGGCATCGCTCAGCTGTGCAGGCAATGCGGACAGACCTGGCACAGGAGCCATCGCTGCTCCGGAGCCCAGCAGGACAAGCCTCCAAACTCAGCCCCGAGTTTGGTGGTAGAAGTCACCCAGCTGAATTCAAGCCTCTCACCAGTGTAAAGCACATCTTCCCCAAAATTATCCAGTCCAAATTGGGACCTGAAGAAGACTGCCCCTCCCTTGGTGGCTCACGGCAGCATCCTGCTAATACAGGATCCCTACCCAATTTCTGAATTGTACTTGTCCTTTTGTACTCTTCAGTCCCCAAATCATCCCCCACAGCTCTCAGCTTTGCTGCTCAGCCAGTCCTGGGTACCCCAGAGCAGTGAAATCCCTGTGTCACTTTGTGAGCAGCGCTGGGCTCAGAAATGCCACAGGACCAAAGGATGTGCTCCTATATGGCTCTGCTCTGCTAAGAATGGGCTCAGGATAGAAAATCTCCATTTCCCTTAAGCTGCTGAGGCAGCCCCAACACCAGCCCCTGCTCTGGCAGCCCCAGAGCCACCAGCTGCCTGCGTGTCCCACACCAGCACACACTTCCAGATCATGGCAGCTCCCTGTGGCAGCACAGTCCTTTTCCTGGGCTGTGACAGTGCTGGATGGCCCTGGGAAAACAGCAGGCATCCAGCTAATGGGGCCTGGCATGTGGCTGTTCTCAGAAGGAGCAAATCCTGGAAGTGCAGGGACCCGGTGACATTGGTGAGCCCAGCCTGCTCTGTGCTCCCCAGCGCCGGAGCCGCGCGCCTCCGCGCCTGTAATTAGCTCTCCCTTATGACAAGCACGTCACTAAACAAAATGCTGGGCAGATCAATCCTGCCTGTAAGTCACGCAGCCTTTAATTTATTCAGCATACAATGTCGCTCCACCGCTGGCTTCCTGTAATTTATACCGTACACTGTCGTGTATTATTTAACTCGTCTGAGTGTTTTACAGCTCCCCTCAAAGTCGCCATGCAAAATAAAGTCACGGCGGGGCACTGGCAAGGTGCAGGGAGGGTACAAACTGCCCTCCTGCTGATATGGGACCCCTGGCCTGGCTCAGGGACAGGGTGATGGTGACAAGTTGCTGCAGAAGTTGGTGGCTCGGACCCTCCTTGTGGGTGGGAATGAGAATGGAAGATGGAGCCCCAGAGGAGCCCAGTAAAGGGCTCCAATGCTGGTGATTCCTTAGAGGAGGAAAGAATGCTGGCAGGGGGGACAGGGCAGCAGGACTCTTGTCTGGCCCTGAAAGCAGGAGGGAGGTCCTACCCCAAAACTGGGGTAAGGACCAGGCTGAGAGGTGGCCAGTAGCTGGTGCAGCTGCTCTGAGCAGTTCATCAAGAGCTTGTCTTTGGCCGTGCAGCTGAATGGAAACAGTCAGTGATGTAGAGCTGGCTATCCTCCGCAGGGAAGGTTAAAACCTCTGTTCAGTGTAAAGTTGCCATATCTAAGCACTTATGATCATGATATTTATGGCTAGTTTATTCCAGGCTGTTAAAGGCAGCAGTAGTTATCCACAGATAAAGGGAATTCCACTCCCTTGACACCTTTTCTCCCTGCAGTGAAGGCATGCCTGGCAGAGCTGGGTGCTCGTGGTGTTGTAACTCATCTGATGGTCCCTGCCTGAGGCAGCACAGGGGCCAGACATGCAGATGCTTGGCATGGCAAGGATGGTGGCTCTGTTTCTCCTATGTGGGAGTTGTGGGCACAGACATGGGAGACGCTGTCTCCCTGCCCCTGACTGATGCTGCTGGAGCCAGGTGGTCCCTGAACTGCGGGGAACCGTTTGGTTTGACCTCCACCACTGCTGCTGGCTCTGTTCCACATCCAGCTCCTGACATCCAATCCCTTCACTGGGATTGGGACCCTAATTAGGGAGAAATTTCAAGGTAGAGATGAGTGAGTTTATAAAGCTGAGTTTCTCCTGCCTGAGTGACATGAGATGTCAGAGAAAGGAAATAAAAGGCAAGAATGCAATTCCAGTGCTGCCAAGAGTGTGTCGCAAGTCCTAATGGAAAGTTCTCCTGCTCTTTAAAGCTTGGTCAGATGGCCTAGTTATAGCTTTAAAAGGACCAAGAATCAAACTGCGATGCTGCACTCGAAGCCTTCAAATAAAGCGAGCTGTGTTTCTGCAAGTCCGGCGAGGCAGAGGCAGGCGATTACACAGAGGAGGGCAGGTCTCTCTATCTTGGAGGGAGACCTACCTATTTTTAAACATTAGCTCTAAATCAGCAGCTCACCTCTTTGTCTAACCCAAACCCTCTCTCGCCTTCTGGAGGAGAGATCAAACACCAGCCCTGCTGCCATTGTTTCTCTCCCAGCGAGATGGATGCGGGACTGTAATCTTCCCACAAAGCTGCATGCTTCAAAGGTATCAAAAGTGCTTATTAAAAGTCCTTGGAAAGTAATTTAATAACATCCCAAAAGGCTGGAAAAATCAGCGCTGGCAGCTCAAAATATAACCTGGCAAAGGAGATGGCCCCCTGTTCAACATGACATCTGTGAGCAGCTGCACACAGGGCCAGGGTGCTTGGGCACACAGACCTGCTGCCTCCCTGGGCTGTGCTTGCTCTGCTGCTGTCTCGTCTCCTGTCAGGGAGACAGCCAGGGGAGCCACAGCATGGGGGACTGTGTGAGGCCACATGGCACTGTGTGCCCACCAAGGGCTTTGCTGGGCCAGAGATGTCCTCGTGTGGTGTGGACAGAGTGCATCTGTCTGCCCCGGCTCTGCTCCCCTTGTTGAGCTGGAGAGTGCTGCACTGCTCCAGAGGCAGGATTTCAAGCTTGCCCCTGGAACATAAAAAATACTCAGTGGGTTTTCCAGCCATCTCAGCAGCTGCTGGAGCAGCAGCTTCATGCAAGGCTTGCCCAGACTGCTGGGCTGGAGAGAGCCACCTGCAAAGTGGATGTGTGACAGTCCTTACCTGGCACAGACAGGGATGTCAGCCAGACCTGCAAAGCCATGTAAGAGAGCCGTGTGCTGTGTGAGACAGAGCTGCACATCTCTGCAGGGATGGATGGTACATGTGCCTTCCCACGAGTGCATACGTGCAGCAGGCACGTGCTCGCAGCCACAGCAGCATGAGGGCTGTGCTCCTCTGCATCCCCCCGAGCCAGTCCCTACTCCCAACCTCAGGCAACACAGGACCCTGGGGCTGCATCCCATCTGAATGGTGCAGGCTCCTGTGGAAAGGGGCAGGGGATGGAAATTAACGCTCCAGCCTCTGTCTCATCCTGCCCATTAGCAGGGCTGTTTTACTCCGGATCATTAAATATGTATATCTTATTACACGCCTTGTTACAGTATTGAGCTCTATTGACTGATAATAAATTCCAAACATCATCCTGGTCATAAATTTATCTGGAGATGATGAAGACTCAATAATCTAGTCATGCAGATAATATGATAGGGCCTTAAAAAAGATCATTACATTATATGCCAAAATTAAAAGTGAAATACACTTTATTAACACTGTTTCCACACTTGGGGCCATTACTTGTTATATCCCCTCTTGCCCTCCCACCCACCTGCATACCATCCCTCAGGTCAGCCAGAAAAGGAGAGACAAGGCAGAGCTGCCACAGTTCTACCCTAGCAGGAACTTGGCAGAAGGGTAAGGGGTGGGGCAGCTGGCACAGACAGGATGCCCCAGCTTGACTCCAAAGATGCTGGGTTCTGCCTGATACAGCACTGCTGCCCTGCCCGGTGGGCCATGGCTCCTGAGCATCCAGGTATTTCAACAAACTCCTACCTGATGGGGCCTGCAGTAACTGGGACAAAAGACAGCCTTGTGCCCCACATTTAGAAGGAAAAAACAATTTTCTTCAGCTTCAGGTCTCCTAAGAAAGGTGCCCACCCACTGGGGTTAACCAACAGCTCCCACCTGGCAGCTTCTCTCCCACAGGCTTGGCCAAGCTGCAGAGCCAAGACAGGGGTTCCCACTCAAGCCAGGCCATGCTGCAGTGTGGCACAGAGAGGTGTGCAGCAGAAATGGGGATGTGGGTGCAGAGGGTGACCCCTCTGAGAGAGCAGAGTGCCCTGCAGGCTCCCAGCACCCCAGTGCCAGTCTCACTGAGCTGTCCCTTGGTGAGATGGTGAGGGCTGGGCAGCTCCCAGCCACCTGCCCCAGGGCCTGGGGTTGGCCCCCTCCTTCCTCTGGCCTTCCAAAGACATTCCTCTCCTTTAATAAGAATGTCACAACCATTTAAACTCCTGTGATGAGGGCAGGTGGCTCGTGCCCTCCTGCCTGGCAGGGCTGGCCTGGCCATGCTCCTGCCTGCAGATCAATGGCACACAGCAAGTTTAAAGCATCCCCACCCCAGCCCCCCTTCCTTGGGCCACCTTCCTCTCCAGACACGCAAGGTGACAAGCGCTGGGGGGCCCTCGGATCAATGCTGCGACACGGATCGGCTGCCGAGAAAAACCAATTGCAGATCAGATGGAAACCGACTTCTTCTTGTATCTGCCCGGCTCTCTCAGGGATAGATTGGCTGGAGAAATCCGATGGTGAGAAGAGACAAAGGGGGAGGTGATGGGGAGAGGAGGAAAGGGCTGATAATGCTCCTGCCGTGGCTCTAATCTGTGACAGCCCGAGGATTTGCTGAAAACCATTATCACACTGCTCTCCCTTCTCTTGTCCCTGATAAAGCCTCGGCTAATCTGTTTGTTGCAGGTATTGAACAATGCATTTAGCGAAACAAGGGGTGTGTGTGCCCGCCGAGCAAATTTTTTCCCCCTGCACCTCCGGCCTCACTGAGAGGCGAGAGCAGGGATGGTTTTGGGTGCAGACTTGGTGTGGAGTGTGGGCTGAAGTGCCATGCCTGGCACAGGGAAACATCTCTGCTGACTGCCCTTTGTAAGTGTTTCTCTAGGCACCGTGCTCCATCTTTAAAATGCAATCCTGGAGGGCGATAGGCGAAGCCCTGGCCATGCAGCAGTGCCCTGACAAGCCCACAGGAATTCCAGCGCACACCCTACCACTCCCACGGGGCACAGAGCCGAGATGGGGTGACACAGAGGGTCTGTACCCCGGGAACAGCTCCCGGCCCACTCATCTGCTGGAGTTTGCTCGGCGAGCGCCTGCCTGTCCCAGTGCTGACCTCGTCCCTCCCCTTTGTGAGAGGCGCTTTCTCCGGGGAGGAGAGATAATTCAGTGGCTGTGAAAGCCCAGACCCGGGGCTCCCGCAGCCGCCTGTTACAAACAGTTCTAGTGGAACATTAATTATAGTAATTTAGCCGTGGAACACTAACTGCAGCCAGTGCAATAGCATTCAGTACATTAGTGGCTATAACCCACTCCTTAAAAAAGACATTTGGTTACTGACAGCTGATAAAATGAGTTGTGAAGCATAACCAAAGGGGAAAAAAAAATAACCAGAAGTGTGCTGGGAACGAGCTGTGGGGTGGAAGGGCAGGAGGCAGCACCCCACAGGGTACTGGGGGTCACAGGAGGTGCAGATGGAGGGGTAGGAGGTGCTGGGGGGCCGCAGAGGCACCGTGCTGCCCGGCACAGGGCTCAGGGGCCAGCGGGCTCCCCGCGCCTCGGGCAGCGCCAGGCGAGGCGGGGGCACGGCTGTGACTCGGCAGTATGTCAAACAGAAGGACATTGCCTTCTATCTCCCAGCCGCCGCCCCAGGGCACAATCCACCTACATTCAATCTTTACTCCACTACACATGTTTCCTTTCCAGCCTCGGATTATTTTTTATCATCAAATTACTGTGGTGATAAGATGGAGTAGATGTGATAGCGAGCAGAGCGCCTGTCCTCCCCTCTTTCCCCCCCCTCCCGCAGCATTCCTCTTTCCTCCACAGCCCCAGCCTCCTGCCCTGAGCGGGCAGGGTGGTATCCAAATGTCAGGGCGTGAGGAGAGACCCCCCTGCAGCCGGATTTGCTGGCCGGGACCAGCCCAGTGACAGTGAGTGCCTGGGGGGAGGCAGGCTGCAGGTAGCCATCAAGCTGTCTGTGAAAACTTGCAGGTGCCCTGTCGTGGTGTGGGACCCTGCCAGCAGCCAGAGCCTAGCATCTGCTCCCCACTGCTCTGCTGCAGCACCCTGACTCCCTGAGAGCACCCAGTGCCCCAGGCTGGCACCAGAGGTGTGACAGCACAGGGACATGGGTGAGGCAGCGGCACACAGGGAGCCCTGATGCAGGGCTGGCCAGGAGAAGTACAGCCATGCTGCTGCCAGCCCTAGAAGCGCTGCGAGGCCATGCTGTGATGCATCCTCCCCTTCTCCTTGTTTACTCCAGTCTGCAACAAATGAGTCCCTGTCTGTCCACGGATAGCTCATCTGGAGGAATGCTCTTTCAGACCTCTCCCTCTAATCCCTATTAATTTAAATAATGCTTTCCCACTCTTCTCAAACTATTTATTATTTATCAGGTTTGTTTATTTGTAGCTAACAGGTAGCGCTCAGCATGCGTCCCCGGCACAGGGACAGAGGCTGTTCATCACACTGGCTCCCCTGCCATCCACCATCCGTCAATTACTCCTGCTTCCTTTAATTAGTAATGAGGACTAATATCTCTGCCTGGGATGGTGGCTGAAGCGGAACTTCCTCCGGTGGCATCTGAGCAGCACAAGGGAGGGGATGAAAAATAAATAACTGCGCCAAGCTGTGGCTGCTGCTCCCGACCGAGTGGGGTGCTCGCCAAACCCACACACCCCTTACAGAGAGGGTCTGGCTCCCTGTACACCAGAGGCTCCTACCCAGCAGGGCAGGGGAGGTGATGCCTGCCAGGTGCCGATCCACGGGTGCCCTTTCCTGCACAGCAGGGCCACCCCAAACCGCGAGGGAGCCCCTGCTGAGTCCCAGATGCTGAACTCTGCACGGGTATCAGCACGGGGAAGCCTAAATTAAATGCCTATTAGAGCCTCTGGCCTTGTCTGGCAGGCCCGGGGAGCTCTGTATCAGAACATGCCATCCAGAGGCAGCCTAATAGCGAAGGCAGCACATGATATAAATGGAGCCCCTTTGATTTATTGACTGGGAGAAGTTTTTACACGATAGCCCATTAAGACGGACGGCTCTGTTTACAGCCAGGCCATCTAGCTATAGGGACCCTGCACTGGATGGTGTGTTTTGCTATTGCTCTTCAGGCAGACATCTCATTAAGGGGAACAGCATATGGAGCTCTTTGGATCTATACTTCACGAGTCCTGAGGGAAGCTTTTACCATTTTTAATAAGCGGGCAAGGTTAGCAAACCTGCAACACAGTGACCTCCCCTCCCTGTGCGATGGATCTCCCTGAAACACAGAGAGCTGGACTCACCGGGTGCACGTGGGACTGCATAAATCACCTCCCCACTGCCAGCCAGGGAAACCAGCTGAGGGGCATGGCAATGGGAGTATGGAGAAGGCAACACCACAGCCAAAATGGGATGGCAGCCATGCATGGCTCAGCCAAACACACTGGGGGCAGGCAGCTTGGTGGACTGTGGTGTGGAATGTGCACCTGCCCACCGTGTTGGTCAGGTGATGGGCATCACGTGGGTGACTCAGCTGGCAAACGTGCTTTAAGGAGAGAATGTTAACATGATAGCCCACAGTGAAGGAAACAAAACCCCCAGCTGGATGTTGAGGGGAGATTATTCCATATTCAGTAACATGACTGTTTAGGAGAACAAGTAATCTCTGACAAAGACCTCTGGCTCTTCTCCGATCTGATAAAGCCTTGCAGCCTACAGGCAAGCTGGTCCCTGCAGGGACTGCCACGGATGAATGCCGTGGGCTGGAGCTGCTAAGGCAGGAGGAAGATAGGGAGGGCAGCCACCATGGGACATGCTGGACATGCTGCAAACAGCTCAGCCAGAACACTTTTCCAAAGCAGAAAGGCTTGTGCAAGGTTTGGGTGCTACTGCTCAGGCACCTCTTATACCCCCAGGGACAGTGGCACAGACACATGGCCTCAAGGCAGTGGTTAAAAAAGCTAAAATCAGAGCTCCCACCATATACTCCTGGCCTGGGTACACAGCTGTGTGCCCACTCACTCCCCAACAACAGCTATCTGGCTCTTGCCCATCAGCCAGACCTCAAACCCCTGTTTTCCACTCTTGTAGTACCTACTGAGCACTAAAATCATCACCAATCACTAGCATTTAACTTAGACACGCAAAATTCACACCAGAGAAAAACTATCAGAAAAGCAGGGAACTGAGAATGTGATTATTTCCTTTTGAGAAGTCTGCTTAACTCTGGTTGGAAAAGAGGGAAGGCAAAGAAGGACACACAGACAGACACGGTGGCATATTTGGGCTGCTTTCCAGCAATTCTCTCACAAACAGTCTGAGCATCTTTGAAATGAAATTTTGTAGGCGATTAGCTCACAATGTGAACTTAATTGCTTTTGGTATTTAAAAAAACCCATTAAATTAAATGGCCGAGATATTGAGGCTTAAGCGGTGGCTGCTCCTAATGCACAGTAAGTGCCAGCCCCATTACAGGGACACCACATCCAGGGGCACAATGCGCACACCCGCAGACCACAGCAGATCAAATCCTTCCCTGCTCACACTCTGTGGGCGACAGGATCTTGAGCAGCAATGAGAGGATGGCTCAGAGCAAGGCTGGCATGGAGCATGCCAAGCTCCTGGTTCACCAAACCTTCCTTGCTGGACAAGACAAGCCAGACCTTGTCTGGAAGCCAAGGGAGTATCAGCCTCCTTCAGCTTGACAAGAGGAGCAGCTGGAGCGGCACAGTGCCACACTGCAGGACATGGGAGTCCTGCTCTTCCAGGACATGGAGGTGTCTCCACCAATCCACTTTGATTACTGTTCCTTGGGGATCCCACAGCGCTTGCACTGCTCACACTCAGAGTGTAGCAGATGCACAGCTCCCACGGGTGACTGTGAAGTGATGGGAGCTTGGTTGGTACCATTTATCCCCACAGACAGCCCTTAAGCTGGTACCTTGCACCTCTTCATGACAGTGCTGTGTAAAGGAGCTCTCCTTCACCACAGGACTGGCAGCACTGCCCTGCTTTGCATTTAGTGCCCCAACACAGCAGTGCTTTCACCTTACTTTACTTGTTTGTTTAAATTATTTACACTCCTTAGATGCAAGATTGCTCTCCAAAAGGAGCATCCTTTGGCTGCTGCAGCTTTAAAATGACTTGCATCCATCACTCAATCGCTTTCAGGTCAAACACACGCTCCTGACTTAATGACCACATTTCCGCAGCAACAAATCTGTCACCGCTGTTTGTTTAAAGCCAACAATCTGTAGGAGTACTGTGTGCAAGGATTGAATTAACTCAGCATCCGAATGACTGTAGTGCCAGACCATTCAAATTGCACCTTTCCTGAGATCTTCCAGCAATGTTAATTAATGTTCTTTGGGTAATGTGGAACATGCTGCAGTGCACGGGGTTGCTGGAGAGAGCAAAGCCCGACCCCTGTAGGCCTAGAGACATGGGAGCTGTGTTCCTGGCTGCCCCGACCCCAGGAGCACATGGGGGACGTGTGTTGGGAGCAAGGAAGGGCTGGTGGCTTGCCCTTGCTCTGATGTGACCCACAGTGATTTTCCCCAAAATTCAGTGATTCAGCTGAGACATTCTATGCTGGATGTTCAACTCACACTGAATTCTTTTCCCAGGAAATTCCAGCCCAAACCATTAATACATTGCCATAACAAGAATGACAAGAATGTCACTATTTCCCTTAAATTCCAGTTACTTGCCAGTGCAAGCTTTTTCATATTTACCATGATGTTTCAGAACAAAGCCTTGACGTCTGTTGAGAAGGTGATTTTTGGAACCCAGAATGTTTTGGATTTCCCATCAGAATCAAGCCAACTTTGGGCAAAGACAGCTGCGTGTGGCCCTGGGCAGCTGCACGTGCACTGACAATCATCCCAGTGCTGGCCCTGCTTCCAGCTGCTGCAGCCCTCCTGGCACCCACCCTACACACCTGCATGGGAAGAGGGACCCAGCTTTCCGGGTGCTTGACGACTTCCCCAGGAAGTGCGAGGGAGGAAACTGTTTCATTGAAACACTTGCACCAACAAGAGCTGGAGTCAAGGCACAGACAAGCAGGAGGAAACAGTGATGGGGAGCTAGTGGGGCTGGTGGTGGGAGCAGCTGAGATGATAGCAGGACATGGGGGAAGGGACTGGGACAAGAAAACAAGGACAAAGAGCTGGTATGTGGATGGGCAGGCAGACTGAGCTTGGCAAGATGTGCAGAGAAGGAAGAGGGAGTGGGATTCAATCTGACACCAAACCGCCTAGGTCTCCTGCTACCATCCACAGCCTCCAGCTACTCCAGCCCTTACCCACCAGCAAGTCCTTGGCACAAAGTCCCCATCCCAAGTCCCTGGCCATGCTCCCTGTTTTGTCTGGGGCATTCATATCTCCATGGACCAGAACCGGGGTCCAATGAGGGGTCCTAACCTGGAGAGCTGGAGCCCTCCCCCAGCCTCCACCTGTCTTGCTGCAGTTAATTGGGCCACTGCTCTAATCTCTACCTGCCACTGATTTAAATTCAGCTCCAATTTTCTTCTTTGACCTTCTCTCCTCCAGACCCTGCTTGCAAACAGAACACAAATCCTCAAACATTCCCTTCATTTTTCGCTTCAATATTCCAGCATGCCCCAGTCCCAGGGTGGGGAAGGCTCAAACCAGTGCCTGTTTGAGCCTAGACACACACAGGGATGGACACACAGCTGCCTGCAGAGACCTTCCCCAGGGCACACTCACCCCATTCCAGCATGGAAATGGACATGGTGATGCTCCAATATCATCCAAATGGCAAGATAAAAGCATGATAAGGGGACTTCCAGATGGTTTTAAAAGGGCAGCTGCCTTTTTTTCTAGGAGCCTGTGAATCCAAGGAGGGCATGTGGGAGTGCTCCTGATTGTGCCCAGGTCTCAGCTGCTGGTTTTGCACCCAGCACCCATCCAGCTGGGGCGATCTTTTGCTCACCTGAAAGCTGATCCCTCTGTGCTGAGCACCAGCCCTCTATGGACTGCAATGCTTCAAAGGCTAGCCAGTCCATCCAAGGGGATGAGCCAGCCATGGGCTAGGGGAAGATCTCTCTTTTGTTGTGTCTCTGGGGCCATGGATCAGGCACAGAGACCAGGAGCACCTGCTCCCAGCTCCATTATGCCCCTGGTGCTCTGTGCCGTGATCTGGAAGGGGAGCCAGCCACTCGGAAGCAGTTAAAATCATATCACAGTGTGCTGCTGCAGACAAGCAGGGGAGGTGAGGGTCCAAGACAGTGCCTTGGAGATGTCCCTCACAGAGAGACACTGCCAGCACCATGAGGAATGGGGGAGGACCTGCCAGGGGGGTTCAGGATGGGAAAAGCATCATCCCTTAACACCCACGCTTTCCTGGCCCCAAAATGGGTGGAAAACCTCTGCCAAGGCTCCTTTCTCAAGAAATCCTAGATGCCAAATTTCAGAGCTCCTGGGGTCCTTCTTTCCCTGGCAACAATTCATTATGTAAAGAGGTTGGATATTTATAATTATGCTCAAAGTGGCCACTTTGAAAATCTATATATCTCTAGGCTCCCTGTACATCATAATGTCAAGTCTGTGAATGGAGGCATCCATCAGAGGCCTCACATCACAGACCTCGGAGCTGTGATAAACACTTGGGAAATGCTCGCTGAACCCCGTGTCCCACTGCTGCCTCCTGGGCAAGAGACTTGGTCTTTGGGGGGTGCCCCCATGGTGACTCCTCCAGGAGGCATGCCACTGGGTGTCCCTGAGTCACTGCTCCCAGATGGGGATGGAAGCAAGGTCTGAGTTCCTCTAACCCAAAGCCTTTTCTTCTGACCCTTGCTGTGCTCCAGGAAGGGGGCTTTCCTTCAGGTGGGACCATCCAAGCCATCACCCCATTTCCACACTGTGGGCACACTGTTTGCAAAAAGGCAGCTTCTAACTCTCTGTCTGGGAAAGCCCCAGTGCTGGGAGGGTGGTGAGCTACAAGAATAAGATACACCCTTCAAACACCAGCTCCACTCTCAGTCATCAGATCCCCACCTCTTGGCCCCATCAACCCCAGGTTTTCGTAAGTCTGACTGACACAGACTAGGTCAGTGACAAATGCAGGGCTCAGTCCCCATTCTCAGCAGGGAAACCAATGCAGGGAGCTGAGCTCTCTTCA
>NW_005054347.1:2537176-2538759 GCF_000277835.1 Geospiza fortis
GAATGCCCCTCTCTGCTGACAGCGTGTGAGAGGACGCACAGCCTTTGCTGACGCTTTGCCCAGGCTGTTTTTAAAAATTTATTACTCTGTTGCAACATGAAAAATAAGACAGAGAAGTAATCATTAGTATAACTATAACTCCCCGTGCAATAGTCCCACTTGTAAATTGAGATTTATGATTGCAGCTGCCGATATTTTAGAGGCCGGAGCAGGCAGCGGTGGCAGCACAGCCCAGCTCCGCGCTGCCCCGCCGCAGTTACAGTTTATCACAATCTGTGGAGATTATTGCAATGAATAATACACAACAGGCTGGCAGTGAAGAACTATTCCCGATCAAACGCTTCTGTAAACAACTGAATAAATAATATTGCTCAGCCCCTCTTTAGAGCCCTCGGAGGCCCAGGGAAATCTCTCATTACTCAGCAAGAGAGGCAGCAGGGGGCTTGGAGATGCCATGAGGAAGGGATGCAATGTCTCTGGGCAGGCACTGGACATACCAGGTATGGGCACTTGTCAAGCAGACAACTCACTTTCTCGTTTTCTGTCAGAAAAGGAGACCAAGACACTGAAAAGACCTGCTCATGGTCCCATGGTTTCACATGTAGCCATGAATAACTTGCTTGGACAGACTAAAGCATGCAAGCTCAGAGAGGTATTGCTGTCCTCTCTTCTGCTTGGCAAGGCTTTTGCTCACTTCTGATATTGAGTTGGCAGCAGGTAAAGAGCAGGTTGTGGGGCAGCCTGGCCTGCAGGCAGCTGAACCCCATCCGCAGCAGGGATGGGACATTTGGGACTGAGCCCACTGGCAGCGGGGCTCCACGTGCTCCCTGAAATGTCACTAAGTAATGCAATGTGATCAGGGTTGTGTGCCAACAGCTGCAGAAAGGGCATTTCTTACACAGCTTGAAAGGATAAAGTTCAGCTCCACAATGCCCCAGGTTCCCCCACCACAGCGAGCTCTGGCTCGGTTGCCACACTGTGCTGCCACAGGTATCAGGTCTGCAGAAACTCTTACCCAGAGGGGGAGCATGGAGGACTCATCCCTTCCCTAGCACCATCATACAGAGGTGCTTTATTTACTTTCCAAATGTCTACACTCAAAATACAGTCAGCACAGGAGGAGGGACTTGAAGGCACCTAACGAAGAGCTGTAATCCTCCTTGTGCTATGAACTAGCCCTGCAGCAGCTCTCCAATGTTTCAGATCCTTCATACTCATCCTTTCACATGGGATGGGTGCCCATGTGCCTCTGCCCGGATGCCTGCAGGCAGGGAACTCCCCTCTGCATCTGTGTCCTGCCTGCTCCAGAACCAGACTCTCACCTGTGTCTTCCCTACAGGCTCTACCCACAGCTGGGTCAGGGGGAAAGGCAAGAGGAGAAAAGCAGAAAAGTTTGCATCCCCGCATGCACTGCTCTACAGTGCCTGTATGTGCAGCAATCAGCTCCAATTAATCCCCCCTCAGCTTGGCCCGCCCGCTTCATTACCTCCCCTTGATGAGAACCATCAGTGGGGCCTGTAGGATTTTGCTAATTAGCCTCACTTCGTTTATCATTTCCATTTTCTCCCAGAGACGCTTGGCTT
>NW_005054347.1:2538785-2548362 GCF_000277835.1 Geospiza fortis
CTGCTGAAACAATGCGGCCCCTTCTGTGCCTGTCTCACTTAGCGCTGTCACCGCAGCCATTATGAAATTGGGGTTTCATTTACACACTAATTAAACATTACAGCTTGTTCACAATTACAACATGGGGATGAGGAGGTAACTAATTACTTAAGAAATGAGCTAACATTTATCTCTGATTCTTCCCCCCAGCCCACCGCCCTCCTCTCCAATCAAGATTAGAAATTGTTGTTGGATGGCGGCAGCCCAGCAGGCCCCTGCCCGTCTCTGCGTGTGCCTCGTCCCTTTTAGGGTTCCTTTTTAGGGTGCTGTACTGAGACCCTGGCCTGGGGACAATCCATCAACCCCTAATTGCAGCTGGGATTATGGGGGGCTGTGACACTGGGGTGTGGCACTGTGCCAAACGGGCTGCACAGGGATGAACTGCAATGCCTGGGGTGCATCCATCCCACCTAGATCTGCCCAGCAAGGAGGCATCCCTGGGACAGCCCAGCCACAGCGGGGACAGGGACTGAGGTACTCCCTAGGCATCACCTTCCAGGCTCTTGCCTGTTGGGTGAAGGCCTGGCTCTGCACAGAGGTTGGGCATGCCAACACACCCTCCATGTCTCTGCTGATGGGCAACTCATCCTGAAAAGACATTTTCTTCAGGGAGGAATTAACATTTAAAACTGAGAACCATTAGAGTAAATAAACCAGGCTGTCACTCAGATCAAAAGGCAATGTGAAGTGTGGGCTTGGGACAAAACAGGCCCTGGAGAGCAGGCAAGGAGAGAAAGGGGCAGGCATCCCTTCATCCGTCCTTGAAGATGGGGTGGATGAGATGGGCAGGCCAACACCTCGTGTTCAGCCCAGCATGGTTGGGTGCTGTCGCCAAAAGAGCAACAGCCTCCTTCCACAGGCAGCATGGGGCTGCCATGTGCTGCTGCTGCAGGCCAGCAGTCCCTTTGGTCCTCATCTCCCCGCAGCGCATGCAGGTGGCTGAGGCTGTGTGCAGTGACCAGAGAGGGTTAGAGGACAGTGGAGATGGGTGACAGTGACCAGGATCATCTTGAGATGGATGCATGGCTGCTTGCAAGGCAGCTAGCCTGATGGTGGGAGACAGGCTGGAGAGGCCAGAGATGCTGCTGCAGTGCCTGAACACTGCTGCAGGCTCTGGAAAAAGGAACCACAGTATTCGATACACAAGAGGCTCCCCCCACAAACAGCCCTAAGCACTGGAAATGCTTTCAGAAAAAAACATCTAGTTCAGCACCAGACAATTAAGGTTCTTTTGCAACTCTTAACCCATGATTTTGAGACAAAGAATTTGGTGCTGGCATAATTTGAACTGCTAATTGCTTTCCTGATCCTTAGTCAGTGAACTGAGCAGAAATGGACACAGAAAATCGCGTTCCCTGTCTGAGGGAAATTCAGAGCTGCTCTCCAGGGGGAAAGGGATGCGCTCTTCTTCCCTCTGAGCAGCTTAAAATATAATGATCAGGAAACAGTTAAGCCAAAGGGGGGTGAACTGGTGGTTTAAAAAAAAGAAAACTCACACCACTTTATAATAATAGAAACAACTCATTCCCATAGTTTTTATCCTTCCTGTCTTTAGCCCACAAAAAAAAAAAAAAGAAAAAAAAAGAAAAAAAAAAAGAAACCCTGAGCTAAACTACTGACACTGGCTGGGAGCTTAGAACTGCTGCATCAAACAGAGCCCTTGAATCTCCTGAACATAATTGTGCTGCCCTCTAACCTCAACCTTCAATCAGTGCAGTGTAACTATCTCATTTTAGCCTACAGGACACACCCCTCTGCTAACTAGCAGCCATATTCTTCTCATTAGGAGATTGCTCTGGATGGGAGCGCAGAGGCAAAGCTGGCGTCTCTCCTTTTCTCTCCCCTCTGCCTCTCTTGGCTGTTATGTATGTACTTTCAGAGGTGAGAGCATGAGCAGGGGGCTTTGTGGGTGCTGGAGATGACCCACCTGCCAAGCCCTAAGACTCCTGGGCATGCACATAGAGCCAAATCAGTGTTTCTTGGCTGAAAGCACACAGCATGGGAGAGGGGACCTGGCCCAGACACCCCCAGCACTCAGCAGCTGGCAGCTAAGGGCTGGAGTGGGCTTCCTGGTAAGGTGGTGCTGCTGTGCCCTCCTTAGGGCAAAGGGCTCGGGGTCCTGCTGTCTGCAGGCTCACCCCATCCACAGAGCCCCTGGGGAAAGGCTCCTGAGGTAGCAGTGCTAGGGCATAGGTCCCCTTCCCTCTGGGGCCTGGCTGAGAGGTGGCAGCAGGCAGGGAGATGCTTGCCTTGGGAAGCCAAGGCAACCAGCAGCACCAGTGCCACGCCTGCTGCTGAGGTGGGCAGGAGACAAAGGGCAGGGCAGGGCTGGTGCACTGCAGGAGGGTCTGTACAGAGGCAGCCCCTCCGGCTGCATGGATGCTACCCCTGCACATCACATGCCTGCAAGTAATTAACAATGAGGCTAATTATAGTGGGAAAAGTGACCCAGGACTACCAGGCGCTCTCCATCACTGTGGGGCTTGGATCGCATCTCTGGGTAGGGGTATTCCATGGTTAAAAATCAGCTCTGTGCCATGGGGGGATAAGGAAGGACAGTTCTGCAGCCCACCCTGCATGACAGCCCAGCCAGCTGATTCTGCTGCATCCCTGGGCCATCAACTGGCCAAAAACTCATAGGAGCTCTTGAGCCCCTTCTTCATGCCATCTCTTCAGAGACCTCCAAGCACACAGGACAGACACTCCAAGCACACTGTCAGACTACAGTACTGAAATGGAATCTTGGTCCCAGCAGCATGGACTAGTACACCCACCCTTAGCAGCGACCATGACCCTCCCCTCCTGCCTCCCCTTCAGGTCCTGTACACTCACAGCCCAGTTCAGGGCCCAGGCTGGGAGAAGCTGCTTGGGCTCCTCTGTGTTAGAAGAATGCAGCTCCCACCCAAGCTGGAGCAGGATTGCTCATGACTCTCAGGAGCAGATGGAAACACTGTCATCGTGGTGCAGCCCACTGCGGGTCTCTCCTGCAGAATAAGGAACAAGCCAGAACTTGGGTGATTAATGGCACAGCTGGGATCATCCTGTGCAGTGGCAGCTTCACCTTTGGGAAGAGTCTCAAGCTATGGAGGATATGAGCAGATACCCTCTAATCCCACTGCAGACCCATGAAAAGAGCAAGGCCGTGCTGGGAAAGGGCAACAGTTTGGCTGGTGCAGCTCTCCCCTCTGGCCAGTGCCCTTTGCCCCGGGATTTCAAAATGTTAGCAGCTTGGGAGTGAGGGAATTACACTGGTTTGTGTAAGGACAGGGAAAAACACAGTATTGGACAGACTTTTATGTGTGAATGCCCATCTTCCCTACCCAGCAGCATCTTCCCCATCCAGGCCTTGTCCCTAGATCCTCTGCTGAGCTATAGCAGCTATTAACACACTCTGAGTTCGTTATCTTAAACAGGCCGCTCAGGACATGGGGCCACGATCCTGAAACCAATTAATGTGATCCTTTGATATCAGGGGAGAATGAAGAGGGGACTGTCAGCACCACAGCGAGGCAGGAGTTACGGGTCAGAGCCTAACAGCACAGAGGTGCCCCTTAGCTCTTCACAAGAGGCGGGGGTGGAGGGCAGCTGCCAGACCTGGCTTCTGTCAGAGCTCTTCTCTGCATCCTCAGCCCTGGCCTGGTGCCACTGCCCAGGCTCGGGGTAGAGCAAAGGAAAGAAGCATCATAGCACTTAATGGGGGTCCAGATGCCAAAAAAGCCACTGCTGCCCTGTGCCTGGGTCAGGGCTGCCCAGAGGAAGGCAGTGGTGGTACCACATCTCAGCACTCATCTCAACACAGCAGCACATGGCATGGAGGAGGCTCCCCTCTGCCATGGTGAGAATGGCCACGGTGCTGGCAGTGCTCAGGCTTAAGGCTCCAGGTACCCTGGAGTGCCAGGGGCAGTATTATCCTGCAGCCCCCAAAACTTTCGTCTTTCTTTCTTTCTTTCCTTGCTTAGCTGTTTTTTAAAAGCAGAAGTTATCTTAGCCAAGTCTTTTGGGGGAGGTGGAAAGAGAGTAGGAAGTCAAAGAGAATCGTCTTGCTAGTCAAAGCCTTTAACAACTATTTTTAATATCAGGCAGAGGAGCAGGATTTTGAAATGAAACAGACAGTGCCTCTTTGATGGGCGAGCTATAGATCTTGAAACAAGGTCCATTCCCTCCTCCTTCACTAACTAACAGCCATATTTCTCTCATTAAAGACAATCTGGCTGTATTTTCAAACTTCTTAACAAGGCGATCACCGTAATTTGAGATTTCTATTATCCATGCTCCTATTACAACAGTCTTTTAAGCAGCCAGCTTTTTTTTTTTGCTTTCTTTCCCTGACTTTGTCTCTCCCCTCAAACTGCCATTAGTGGTAATGACGTGCAGGAAACGAGCGCCAAGAACCACCTTTTTTTCCCCCCTTCTTTTTGGTACTAGGTTGCGTGGGGGGAGCAATAAGGAAAAAAATAAAAAGCAAAATGAAGTTTGGTTATCTCTTATCTGGAGTTTGGCTTTTAATCCACCCAGGAGTGCAAAGGAAGCCAATGCAGTACCTTATCTCCCCTGTCGATCATGGACCCCCCTCCCCAAAGACCCCCATTTCTCTCCTCTTCCCAAAGGCGCGTGGTCCTGGCCCCCTCCCTGCCCCATTAGTCCTTTACTGGGCTCTGCCAGATGGATGCAATTTGCATAATATCACCAGTGGAGGCTGGCAGATCAACTGGGGTCAGGCTCTGACATCTCCAGCACAGTCTATCTCCAAGTGCTAATTTGGACTGCATTGATCTCTCTTTCTGATTTCTTTGTCATTTACGTCTGCCACGGTTTGACAGGAGATACAGAGACAGACAAGAAGGGAAAAGAAGGAGGGGGGGAAGAAAAGGAGAGAAACAAAGATTGTAGTTACAGATGTCTTTAAGCGAAAAAACAGATTAATCCAAGGACTCCTCTGAGGGTCGCAGCTTTGAAACATCCTAATTATCCTATTCTTATGAATTCCTGTACAGACTTCGAGGGGGGTCTTATCAGGGAACTCAGGGGAATGAAAACTTGTTAAATTGCAGTGGAGTCTCTCTGGCTGACTGCTACCCCCTGCCCTCCTGCACCTTGCAATTGGTTCTCATTAGGTGAAGCGGGGCAGCTCTAAACCTGGCATCCCTTGCTGACACAGCCTTCCCTCTGCACCTCTGCCATCACTCTCCTTAAAGGCAGATCCTTACTAAAACTTGGGCAGGAGTCTCTCCTCGCAATGGCAGACCACAGTGCTCACCAGCCCTGTACATTCTAGGGAGAACAGAGAGGGGACAATGTAGCTGCCCAAACCCTGGAGACAAGGGCTAACCTGAGAGGGACAGCAGCATGCCTGTGACCCCCTGGGATGCAGTCATGTAAAGGCAGATGTGGGGACACTGCTGTTGCAGGACAGTAGGACATTAAAAGACACCTTCCACCAAAGTCCAGTGTGGAGCAGGGCAGATAATCTGTGCCCTTAACTGAGATGTTTATGTTCATTAACAGGAAACTCTTCCCCTCCTCACAGGTAAGGGAAGACATGCCACCATTTAGCCTCGTCTGGGACATATTGCAGAGACATCAAGGCACCAAAAGAATCTACAGGAAATCAAAATGTCACTTGGTGTTTTACGTTGCTACTTTCTACAGAAAAAGCTCTGTAGAAAGTTAATGATCTTGCAGGGCTTCTCACCTAACACATCTCACTGTGTCAGAGGGTGCATCACGGTGCTTGGGAAGTGCTGTCTGTTACAGGGGCAGGGGAACAAATGCCAGCAAAGATGTTCTACCTGCCCAGCACAGTATTGGACAGGGCTTGGGCAGTGCAAGGGTTGTTCCAGTACTGTGTGAGGGGGATATTTTGCGATGCTCAGCCACAGACAACTGAAAAGACTGGACAAATAGCCAGGAGTGTGATGGGTACAAGGCAGTGTAAGGGTCATTACAGCACAGATCAGTTCAGGTCTGCACACTCCTGTTTTGGGACTGGCTGATCACTAAAACAGAGCAGACATAATACAAATATAATACAAACCATCAGCCTCTCCCGGTGCTCCCACTACAAACGTTGAGAGTGATATGAAAATATATTTGAAAGGTTTCTCATCTATCACTGGGACAGAAATTGGGCCAGGTGTTGGGCTGAGAATCACAGCTGGCATGGGTGGAAGTGAGGAAGGGAAGGACAGCAAATCTTGCCAAGGGAGACAGTCCCCACCTCTACTCCTAAAACCAGAAGCCAGAGGAAGAGGGTAGAGCCGCTGCTGTGCCAAAGGGCAGCTCTGAGATGATGGCAATGCCGTCCTGCTGGGGATCAGCCAGATCTGAGGCTTGAGACAGACTTGCCCTGGTTTGCAGCTGGGCCTCCCAGGCACTGCAGCAGAGCAAACAATCCAGAAATCCCTCTTAAATCTTCAGTCTAACCCTGGTGCTGCAAACAACTGCTTCCAGCCAGAAGAGAGGGACTCGAGCATACCTTCCACACATCCCCAGGGAGCAAGCACTGCCACTGCCTGCCTGGGGGCTGGGAGAAGCACATGGAAGCACCCTGACTTTTCTCAGGCAGTTGAAGTCCCTGCAGCCATAACACTTCCTCCAAAGGCTGCTCTCTGGGGACCTCGAGCCCTCAGCCAAGGACAAGGTGTGACAAACCCATCACACCCCTGTCAGGCAGTCAGGGGTCAGATGGGCACGACCAACTTTTGGCAGGGTAGGATGGAGGGGTGAGTGCAGTCAACACAAACACTCAATCATCCTTCCTTTCTTTCTTCTGTGCCTCCTTTGTTAACTGCAGGAAACAGCTGAAAGACCTTGAGTTTCCCATTGTAGCATGTATGGGAACAGAGCTGCAGTGATCAGAACATAACCCCTGCTGCTCCAGGGGAAAAAGGGAGAGCAGAATCCTTTCTAAAAAGGGTTTACGATTAGAAGAGTGTTCTGTCACTCTGGCGCGCAGTAATCCACTGCGCCACCAAGTCCCTTCAGAGAGATGTCGAAAACTTAAATGACTGAAAGCAAAAGAGCCCCGGCTCAGGTTCCCAGGCAGCCAGACATCCTAATTATCTTTAGATCCACTCCCACATGGAGGGGAGAGAGCACACAAGAGTAAAAAAAAAAAAAAAAAGGAGAAAAGAAAAAGAAAAAAGAAAAAAAAAGACTGTCACATTGCTTTTTTCTTTTTTTAAAAGCTTGTCTCTGCTCACTGCTTTTCCAGCTGTGACACCTCTCACGGTAGTTAATTAGAATCATGTCACCGCGTTAATGTGCTCTGACTGGACTCTGACAGTTGCTCGTCCTCTAACCGGCTGCCCCGGCCAGCCCTCCCTCCCCGCCGCTCCTCAGGGATGTGGGGCCCGGTGCCGCACCTGACCCCCCCCCCCCGCCAGCCTCGCTGTCCCTGTGCCCATGGCCCCACGAGTGGCTGTGCTGGTCCCTGCTCCCTGCCTGGTGCCGGGACACGCCGCCTGGCTGCGACACCCGGCACGCAGCCGCTCCACCTGTTCTGGATCTGCTTGACCTTTATGAGCGCTAATTTAAAATGACACTGCTCATTTGGTGACATTTCTGTTGATTTTTACTTAAGTCTCTTTTAATTATTTAATTCAGAGTCCTTCCCCTTCTGCCTTGAGCAGGGGCCACTGTGTGCAGGGCAGTGCCCCATTCCACAAGAGTGAGCCCCGTTCTCAGCTCTCCCTCTCAGGATCCCTCAGCAGAAGGATGGTGCTGTGCAAGTGTCACCTCTGCTGAGAAGTGAAGAGTTCAAAAAGAATGGGGCATGCCTGCTCTAGGGCAGCACAAGGTTCTCTGGGGCTTGTCCCACACCCTGGTGGGACTGGCTCTGCCACATGGGGCAGGATGAAAAATAGTCAAAAACATGAAAGGAAGTTTCACAAAATTCTGTCCACCTCCTTGTTCCCCCTGCCCTGATGCAGGGGAGGCAGGTGGGTACCGAGGATGACTGAGGATACCACAGATGCCGGGAGAGGCAGGAAAGACAGGAAAGGAAAACGGGGAACAGTGAGAGCAGGTGGAAATAAGGCCAGCAAGCTGCCAGGACCACACACCTCCAACACTTTGCAGGGTGAGGCACAGCCTCATCATCCCCGCCAAGCTCCAGAGGGGAGAGCTGGCGCTGACAGCCCCAGGCCCCGTTAGGGCGGGTGGCCCATCACCTGGCACCGCACTTGGCGAGCACAGCCCTCGCTGCCCTCTCCTGCAGCGTCGGCACGGGGAGCAGTCCAGCACAGCGAGACAGAGCTGCAGAGAGGGATGGCTGCATGGGCAGGAGGCACCCTGGCAGGCGCTGCCCCGGCTCCCCGCGGCGGTGGCAGCTCGAGGTAGTTAATTAGAATCGTGTCACTAAGTAAATGCGCTCTGACTGGACTCTGACAGACGCTCACCTATGACATTGGGGGCCAGGAGACAATCCACATCAAACTACTGCAGTGTGACCCTTTTAACACAAAGAGTAAACTCACTGCACATCGAGTTGAAGCTCATTAAAACTGTCTACTCTGCGAGCATCCCATTAACCTCACTGTTAAAAACACGCAATTCCTCTTCTTCTTTCCGAGGCCTAATTAATGCTCTGGATCAGGAACAATATCACACCCTAACCTTCCGAGATTTCCAATCAGTAAATGAAAAGAGAGAGATGGAGCCAGGGAGGCATGGTGCCTTGCTGGGTGGCTCACTGCATGGGCTGCTGACCTGCCCAGGCAGGTGGGGCTGCTCTGTTTGGCATGGGCAGAGATCCCCCCACAGAGGGAGCATGGCACTGCCCCGGCAAGGGAACTGTGGAGCAGGGAAGGTGGTGAAGCCATCTGTGCAGAGGCTCAGAGCTCACAGGATTATGACAGCTGGTGTAAAACAGCCCAGTGAGGGCACCATGTCAAGATGGGTGCTACTATGGGACCAGATCTCCTGGTCACCTGGATGGTACTGGGAGGGTTCATTAGCAAGAGACACAGCAGCCTAGTTACTGTCTTTCCCCTAAAAAGAAAAACAGAAACCAAACAAACCCTAAACCAGACATTTACATCTAAATCTAAAATCACAAAAATGTATGTGCGAAATCCTAAACTTTAAAGATTCAATTACATTCAATTAGATTCAAAAAAGATCAGTAGCAAGGAGTAATGTCATGTTTTAAAGACAGTCAATGCACTGGAGAGGGAAGCAGAGCTGACAAACAAGAATAAAACTTTCCCAGTAGGAGCTGCTACTTTTGCAGTTTCGGAAATTTTTGGCTGGTTTTGGTGTATTTTCAGCTCAAGAACTGGCTAGTTCAGAGCTGAGAAACAACAAAGGATTGAAAATAAAAAAGGCTTGTCTCTTATCTTTCCATAATAAGTGAAGACAAACAAACCAACCAACCAACTAAGGTGAGAGAGGATGAGATGTACTCATTCTAATACCTTGAAAGGCTGGTTTCCAGAAACACTCTTCCAGCCCACTGGTTTCATGTACCAGGGCTTTTTTTACCTAAAAAGTATTCTGAAATTTACATTTCCTTCCGTAGTGATTATTTGCAAGGGAA
>NW_005054347.1:2548372-2549928 GCF_000277835.1 Geospiza fortis
AGGATTTTCCTAATAAAATCAATTCTAACTACCATTGAGGTACTTTAGCACGGCATTACAGTTTTCATCTAAAAGAGCAATCATGAGTAATAATTTAATCACCAGCTCTTCAAGAACAAACAGTAATTCACCGTTTTTCTAACGTTAAAAATATTTAAAAACTAAGACTGAAGGCATATTATGTTACATAATCAATCAAAATAAATGTAGCAAAAATAGAGTATTGGATGAGTAAAAGAATAACCAGATTTAACAACTGGGCAGTAGTAAGGAAAGCTGCACTTGGTTTGATAGGTGCTGTTCAGTAAAATTTGACCTTTTTTTCAGGGAAACACATTAAAAAAAAAAAAACAAAACCAGAAGAAAATTAATTTCTGAATGTAGGTGATCTGCTATCTGATTTAAATCACAACTAAAACCTGAGATTTTAATCCTTCTGATTTGTATGAGTCTCTGATTCCCAGCAGAGAGACCCCAACACAGGTACCAGTGGTGTGAGCCTGTGAATGCTGATCTTTGCCTGCCAAGACTCCCATTAAAAGCTGCAGCTTGTTTTTGGCAAGCACCGCCTCAAACACATGTGTTAAGAATGGCAATGTCCCCATATATGTAAGACTGAGTAACTTCTTGGCAACACTCAACCTCATTTTGCTGAGGGCCAAGAAAACAGCAGACAAAGAGAAGTTCCTCACCCCAGGATTCTACAGCCCACTCTGGAGCTGACACATATCTAACCTGCGTTAGAGAAGAGATGGAAATTGCATAAAAATATCCTCTCTAGTCTCCAGGGACACATTCACCCCAGAAGGAATCCTTAGAGCTGAAACATCAACCTGGGAAAGGGCATGAAAGAATAGGCTTCATACCCTTTTTACTCCTTTCTGATCTCCCAAGGAATCCCTGCATCCTCACCCTCTGGAGCAGGACTTTTCTATCTCCTAATCCTGAAATATTTAAATTTTCCCCCTTCCTTTGCCTTTTCCCTCTCAAGAACACAATGGCACCACACCTGCACCCATCCCACCCCAAGGCAGCTGTATTTGCAGTGTATGCAGATACATTTTGGTGTATTTGGGAACAAAAATCACTCTTCTAGCCCCTCAATAAGCTTTGCAGCTCACTTGCTCAGGAATAGAAACCAGACAAAAGCTAGAACATGAGCTCTGTGCAGCAGCTTGCTGTATGTGCAGCTGTGTGTTCCAGGTGATGGAGGGAGACTCCAGCACGAGCCCATCCTGCCTGTATCCACTGGATGCCAAAGGTGGTTCCCATCCAGAATCTGGCCTTGGCCCTGCAGGGTGTCAAGCACCCTGAACTCTGCAGATATTGAACAAGATGAAGGAAAGAAGATGAAGCATAGAGCAGGACTGGTCCCAGAGCATGTCAAGTGCAGGGATTTGGAACAGATACCTGCTGAGACAGTGAAACAGAGACTGATTTGAAAACAAAGCAATACAGAATCCATCAGGCAAGACGGCAAAATTCCTTGCAAATTGTTTGCAAAAACAAGTGGCTATCCACTGCAATTTTTCTGTCAGATTTGAAGGGAAACATCC
>NW_005054347.1:2549942-2553142 GCF_000277835.1 Geospiza fortis
GGAAAGGAGTTGCACAGACACTCTTACACTTCATGCTACCTGTGAAACTGGTGAGGCTGGCTATCAAATCTCCTTGCTGCTCCCTTCTCAGTCCTCTTTGGCTTGCAGATTTTTGGCCATCAGTGACCCATGAGGGCCATGAAAATCAGAGGCTGACCCCCCTTAGATGACCCAGGAAGCCTCCTCTCAGCTCCCTAACATTCCCTCAACACTGCTGCACTCCAGGGTTGAGCACAAAGAGAAGGGAGGCTCTAGATGGCATGGGACCATCCCCAGATCCACAGCCAGCTCCGTGTTTCACTGTGGGCAGTGAGAGGCTGACAGCCCTTTATTCAGCTGAGAGGTAGGGCTGTGTTGGGATCAAGGCTCCTTACAGTCAGAGAGAGAAAGGAAGGGCAGCCCTGAGCAGGGAAAGGGATGGATGGCACCTCCCAACCCTGATGCATGGGCAGTCAAAAGCATGAAGAATAGAGAGGTAAGGGAAAGGCAGGTTCATTGGGATGGAGCGCTGCCAGAAGGGAGCTTGGGTGCTGGGCCTCGCTGCCTCACCCTGTACTGGCAGAACTCCTCCACTGAGGGAGTTTGGCAAAACTCTCCTAAAGGACTGGAATGAGGAGGGACATGAACACCAAATCCCAGAACTCTGTCAGGCAGAGGATTCACACCTGTGCAAGACAACAGTGCTGAGATAAAGGAGCAGAAACCAAGAGCAGACAGATGATACTCCAGAGAATGGGGACACTTTGTTGGAGTAAGGGATGACAGCAACAAGAGAGCTCATCACACAAATAAAATGAGGAACGATGAAGCAGAAACCAACTCTGCATCTACTCAGAAACCTCAGAAAAAGCCCAAGTCCCCAGAGCATGACATGCACACACAACTCCTGCAATTCCTGCTCCCTCCTCATGAGCCTCCCAACATGGCACACAATCCAGTCAAATCTGCTCCCAGGCAGGGAAGCAAATTTTAATGCTACCTCTGTCAATAATGCAACCAGATCCATAGTTCAAAAGGACCCTGCTAATTAAAAGCTGGTGAGCTTTAAATAATTCATCTCCTTAACTTGGATTGATTGGAGAGTTTAATGGTTAGAGTCTTGAAACAATATTAAACAGCCTCTTCAAGGCCTAGGTAGCCAGTGACTTTTCCAAGTAAATCTTACCTCCTTGCAAACTTTAATGCTCAAAAGTCACTGTGGATGAAGGGCTGGGAGGCAGAGAAAATACCTGATCACTGATCTCCAAGAGGTGATCTACTGCTCCACAGAGAAACAAGACAGACAAGAGCGATGCAGCCCTGAGTCACAGCCCTGAGTGAGCCCAGTAAATCTGAGCTCCTGCCTGTACCACAGCCTGCTGCTGTACCAGCTCTGCATCCCCAGTGTTAAGCAGCAGGCAGATATACGGCCTCAGTGTCCTGGGCCAGGTCTCCCTCATATCACTTTGATCCCCGGTGCAGAGGAGTTGGGGGATACATGGAGTTCTGCCACTGTTTATCTCAGAGCACTGTTGATCACTTTATCTTAGAGCACACTGCAGGACCACAAAGCTCATCATATGTGTTAACAAACAGGATGATGATTCAGTTCTCCAGCTGGGATAATGCATCTTCACTCTGCAGTGTTTCTCCAGTCAGTTCCCAAGCCAGGCAGCACAGCTTCCTTTCCAAGCACTGCAGCATGCAGAGCAACTGGAGGACTGGTCCAACAGGGAGAGCATCCCACCCAGCTGGGGACCCTTGTGCTGTGCTCCAGGCACCCAGTGCTGACCACATCCAACCCTAACCCAAGCACTGCTAGTGCAGTCTAGGAGAGAAGCAGCTCCCCAGCCAGAGGGACAGGCAGGTATGTCGGGCACACCAGCATGTGCAAGGGACAGAGAAGTCATCCATGTACCCATTCTGCCCTGACACATCTTCGTCCCTTCCACCAGCTGCGGTCTCTTCAGCCCTTTAGCTTGTTCTCAGCACCCCAGACTGGACAATGTCTTAGAGCTGAGGCACATCCCACACACGGAGCAGCAGCTGTGGAGATGGAAATGGCACGGGGCAGCATCACTCACCTATCCCGCTGTGAGGCCGCCCTATGTGCTGTAGGTTCAGTCCTTTGTTCATGTCTAAGAGCCCGTTCTTTGGCCAACTCCCCATGGCAAAGCTGTACGCCTGGAAGAGAGAAGCAGAGGGTCAGACACAGCCCATGTGCAGGCACGATCTGTACTTGCCCAGGTCTGACTGCTCCTGGGGCTGGAGTGGGTCTGTGTTCAGGGGCTGGTGTGTGTCTGTGCTCACCGTGTTCAGTGTGGACCTGCACATCACCCTCGCAGCTGCTCTTCTGGAATTGCCCACACAAAGTGCTCTCGCCCTGCCCTGTCCCACCTGATTCTCCTTAGAGGTGTTCAGAGCCTTTGGTGGTGTCCTGTACACATGAAAACCCTTGTGATGGAAGGATTTGCATCACTCAAGGCCACCTTTGCCATGCTGTGGGGGGCAAGCCAGGAGCTATAAGCTCATCCCCTATGTCCCTTAGTTGCTCCAAAAACATCCACCCACTCTGGCCTTAATAGGGTCACCAACAGGGGTCAGGGGGTTTGGAAAGGTGTGCTCATTCCCAGGCTGGCCTGGCCAGCAGGCTCCTTCTCTTCTGGCAGGCACAGCCCTCCCAGCTCCCTTTCCTTTCCACCCCCAAGCCCCAGTTGCCTCAGTTCCCTCCATCACTGGAACAAATCCTACTGGGAGCCAGCACTGCTCACCCCACTGCAGAGCCTGCAGCCTGGCCGGAGGGAGCCTGCTTCATACCCATGGCATCCCCTGGCAGGGCTTCCAGGAGGATCAAGGCAGCTGGGAGCCCAAGCAGCACAAAAACCCACTGGACAAGGCAAACATAAAAGCAGCCAGGCCTCCATGTCACACGCAGGGCTGTAATTACAGCCTGACAGCCACGTATCTTCTTCATCTTGAGGAATTAAGCTCGGAACGCATTGTGAGCAGTAAGAAGGGTGCGTGGGCTTAGCGTCGCTCATGCTGGCGCTATCTTTGCTGCTGTGAGGGCCATTGTCCCCAGATGAGATCAGGTCAATCCAGCAGCCCCTATCTCCCTCTTGCAGCGGGGGATCATCGCTAACCGCAGCCACAGTGTGGCAGGGATTGCCGACACCCTCCGCAGGCTGCAAATGCCAGGAAGGTGCTCTCTGCAGCAGGAA
>NW_005054347.1:2553320-2638009 GCF_000277835.1 Geospiza fortis
GTTAATTTATTAGTGGCCCATGTAGCCATTCATGCTGCTTTGTTACTCCTGCCTTAGCAAAACAGAGGGCTCCACAGATAATTAATAGACAGCATTGCTAATCCTGTTGGGAGATGATTAGCAATTAAAACTCCTAATTAAGTCTATGCATAATTCACTGAAATTACACTTTGTGTACACAACGGGGAGATTTCCTTCGCCTTTGACAAACACGCTCTGGTATGTTCCCTGCCACGATCAGGATGCAGGCCAGCCAGCCACGGGGTGGGGGGAGCCAGAGGTTGGGGTGCAGGATGGGACCCTGCCACCCAGCTTCCGGGTGGCTGAAGTGGTTCCATGTGTTGTTCCCTCTCCTGGGCACCATCCCACAGAGAAAATGCAGGCAGAGCATAGGAAGGCTCCCATGCTCAGCTCCAGAGGATCGACCGCAGTGGGGGCCATCCCTGGGGAAGTGGTATCCCAGGATGGGAAAGGACCAGGGTGTCCCTGCCCAGGGAGCTGCCATATTGCAGGCTGCCTTCCCAGCCCAGACATCCCTTGGACTCTGGCCAGAAGCAACTGAGGTAGCCCAGAGGGATGCTGGCAGGATCCCGGGAAAGCCACGGGGACAGCTTTGGAAAGCTCCTGGCAGCTGGGTGCTACTGGCAGGCTCAGCCTGCCTCCCCTGGCTCTGCAGCATCAGCAGCAGCTGCAGGGAGCTGGCAGCACGTGCCCCAGCCCCCGGATCAGCACCGGGCCCATCTCTGCATCGCCTTCTGCTTTCCTGATCAAGGTCATTCGGTACAGCTGCAATACCTGAGCAAACTACCTAAGCAGCTGGGGTGGAAGTTGGCCTGACCACTGAAGGTCAAGTGTGCACTTATGCATATTCAAAGCTGCCTGCAGGATCGATCGGGTTTTAATTGTTTTTCCTGGGGTTTTGGAAGGAAGTGCCAGGGGCATTGATCAGTCCCAGACAAGGCTGCTCACACTCAGGGGCTGGCAGGGACCATCACTGCTGCAGGCACAGGGAAGTGCCAGCAGAGATGATGAAGGGATGAAGGCAGGGGAGAGGTCAGCCACCGCTGGCCGAGAGGAGGAGCCACTGCTGGGCAGCACTGGAAAATAAAGTTTTTTAATTAAAAGTGGCAATTCTGAGCCGCCTGCTGGCAGCAGCCACACAATCAAGAGCAAGGAGCTTTGCTGTTTAATATTTAAAGACAACGTTTAATCTTTAAACAGGAAAGTTCTTCCTCTGACTGTTAAAGCGAGGCAGAAAGTGTCGTGGCTCCCCAACACCAGGGGTACCCAGCCTGCAGGGGTGGCTGTGGCCACTGGCTCACTGGAGCTGATGGGACACTGGTGTCACCCACTTTCCTGCCATCTCTGTGACCACACAGCCACCAGCAGTGGCACAGACCCCCGTCCCTTCAGTGCTTATTCCTGTGGCGAATTGTGAGAAAGTCGGAGATGCCCCTGGTTTGCTTGCAAGCCAAAGGATTTTTAAAAAAGCCATGAAACCCTTTCTGTGAGGAGATTGCACTACTTTGTACCTCCCTCTGGTTCAGTCTTAGTGTTGCAGAGACTGGGTGGCTCCCTTTTAGGTCAGACACTGAAGCAGGGCCAAGATCCTGTGTTTTTTTATTTTTATCTGCATTTCAATTGATAAAAATGCAGGCATCTTTTAAAAAAGCTATTTTTAAATGGTTCTGACCAAAATTCCAATTTAGAGAGAAACTCAGTGTTTCTGATCTGCTTAAAAACCACTCGAACAATGTTTACAGAATAATTTTCAAGCAGCCTGAATACAATTATTTTCATTCATACCGTCTCCTAGAAAGGTTTTCCTTTTTTCCTGATTTTGTTTGTAATCCTATGAAAGCTGCATTTACCTCCCTGCCAATGCTGCTCTGAAGTCAGATGATTATTAATTATATTTATTTACTTATGCAATCCCATAGGCATACACAGCAGTTCACAGACAAATACCGCCCTGGGTCCCTGATGGAGGGATCTCGAATCAAAGGTAAGCAGATATTCCTGTGATAAATGTGAGCTAATAGCAGCAGGAGATTAGGAACATACTGTGTTTCCATGCATAGAGCAAGCACCACGGATAATCCACACCTTGTTAAACAAGTGCTGGTGTGGGGAGCTAGGTCATTAGGTAACCTGCAGCCCACATATCCTGCACAAAATCCAAAAACCAGATGTGGGGATACAACATGGGGCATGGAGATGATGCACACACAGAATCACAGAATCTGAGGCTGGCTTTATAACAGAGCAAAAAAAAGGTCTGAAACCAACCTCCTGTTGTACCAGGTCACAAACCTTCCCAGTAGCTATGACACATCTGCCTCAGATGGCAAAGAGGTTGAAACAAGAGCTTTGTCTCCTATTTCTGACAGCACTGGGGTGCAAAGATGGTCCCCTGTGCTGGGACAGAGGGTGTGCCAGTGAGGCTGGGCAATCCCATGGTGGTGGTTGCTTGTGCAGTTTGGCACTGAGTTTAGCTCACCTGCCCTTGCTGCAATCCCAGTGCACATCAGCACCCGTCCCCAACAACGCTGGGGCCAGCAAGGCAACAGCACCAACACAGTTGGGTCCTGATGTGCTGCTCTCTGGAGCTTGTTTAGGCTGCACACCATGTATGTAAGCAGCACAGCTGCAGAGAAGATGTTCTGGGGGTCAGAAAATTCCCAGACCTGGAACCTGTCAAGCTGATGTATTGATCTAAGTGGACTGAATAATGCTCCATCATTTATTTATGGGAAGTGCCCAGCACACTTCACAAAAACTGGTGTTCAGCAGTCAAATTAAGGCAAAATTAAACACCCCACAGCATATAAACAGGCCCCTGTTCAGAAGTCAGAATAAGGGAGCCCCACAAATCTTCCCCACATGCAGAGGGAGGAACAGAGCTGGTTCTCACAGAGCTGCTGGAGCTCTGCTAGGGCAAAGCGTTGATGTCTGCAGAGCCAGCCTTGTTCTTTCCACACGTGTCCTGGCTGTGACCTGTTGGCCAGCTCCTGGCCCCTCTGCCCTCCCCTACAGCTGCTGGCATTGCATCGCCCTGGGTGCTTTAGCTGAAGGGCAGGAGGGAAATGGACCTTTGTGCTTTGCAATGGCATGAGCATGTTCACAAACCACAGCTGCAAGAACTGCCACGACTGGCACAGGGTGTCCTGCCCTGACCAGCTGGGAAACTCTGTCATTTTATGTTACATATCCTACCAAGAGGTTTTAAATGCTATGTTTCATCTGCTAATTGTAATTTTAATATTAATACAGACACTTTCAGGAAGGGAGAAAATATTTCCTTTTGGAAAAAATCCTCCCAGAAGCAAAGGGGCTTAAGCAGTCTGAGAAGATGCTGAAGGGTGGGTAGTAAGGAATAAGAAAAGTGGTGGGTTTTGCTGAAAATCTCCATTAAGAATTTCAAAAAGACACATGAAATATACATGGTTTTAAATACAGAGAAAGAAGGTGTGAGAACTCCCAGCTGCCCTTAGCTTCGGCAAGCAGCAGGTACCAGCTGTGCTCCCCCAGGATCAGGCCGGGCACAGCTGCCTACTGATCGAAGGTGAACCCCCTGACATTTCTGCAATGGAGAAAATGTCTTTGGAACAGCAAAATCATCTTCCTCCTCCTGTCATGTCAACTGTGCACTGCATCCACCCAAAATAAGCATTTCCTCTCTAACTGCCCTAATTCCACTGCTGCCACAATGAGGTGTCAAGATTTTATATTAGCGTGTATGCTGGGAAGAAAAAAGAGGTCATGTCTATGACTAAGTGGGCTTTTAAACATGGTTTGAAATGTTTTTAGTGACTGTAAGGTTTTGGGGCTGGGACTGTCTTGCAGGACATTCCTGAACAGCACCCAGGACACTGGAGGTTCCAGAGTGTTCCCATTTTAATTGCATGCCAGTCCAGGAATGGGAAGTGGACAATTCTTGCTGGGGTTTCTTGCCATGCAAATTTACCAGCACAACATGAGGCAAATGGAACACCACTGAGGAGCTGACCCCACCACCAAATCATTTAGTTGGAGGCTCCTGAACAAAAGCCAAGCTGACAACAGCAGAACTCCTCTGTCGCAGGGAAGGCAGAGAGGAAAGCTTGCCTGGCAGGATGGAGGCATGGAGCCTGGGATGGCTCCGGCAGCGCTGGAGCCCGCTACCCTCGCTGGCTGTCAGCAGGCAGGAGCTAAGCCCAGGTGTAACGTGTTCCTTTTAAGCAGTTTAGTCAGAAGTGTTGCCACATTCACAGCTTTTCAAGTATTTTTAAATCACTTACAAAAGCAGGATTAAATGATCAGGAATTCCATTTAATAGGACAAATAAAGAAATAACAATCTACTCCATCAGCCCTGTGAAAGGCAGGTTTGATTTAAGAAGAAAATAAATAAAAAAATAAGTATAAAAGAGGGAGACAAAAAAGGAAAGGGAGGTGGAAAAAAAGGATAATGTGTGTTTACTCAAGCAAAGAAAAAAATATTTAAGTGATGTAGGGGAGAAGATTGCAGTAACTAGTGAAGAATAACATCGTCTGCTTTGCTGTCAAATCACACAAGAATTTCAGTAATAGATTCTCATTCTGACACTCAATTCAATTCGAAGGTGATCCTGCTTTATCCCAACACATCAAATATTAAACACTCGTATTAGCCAGGGTGCCGTCGCCTTTCCCGGCTTAGACGCGGCAGGAAGCTTTCCCCCCTACTTTCTCTCACTCGCTATAATATTCTCAATGTTATCTAAACATGCCTTCATACACTGGGGTTCCTTATCAATCCCATTTGGGGAGGGAGGGGGGTGTACTTAAAACGGTATTAGTTTGGGGGGCTTTTATTATTATTATTTCCAAAGCTTTTCAATTTTGTGTGGAAAAAGCTTAGAAAAAAGAGGTGGAGGGAGGGGAGGCAGCGAGAGACGGAGAGGGAGCGCGGGAGCGAGAGAAAGTATAAAAAAGGGAAAAGCAGCCAGCAGCTCTTGTTTGACTGATGCCTTTCAACAAGGGCAGTCTAGCTTGTCAAAGCCCGGGCTCGAGATGAATTGGCATATCTATTCAGCCTGCCTCTGGATGTCATGCAATACAGTTTCATATTCCCAGATAAGGCACGATAAGCAATTGCTGCCCTGACACCAACTCCATCCATCCCTGCCTTTCTGTCCACGCATATTAGAGATCTCTGCTGCACCACTAACAAGAGGCATTTAATTTCTACAAACACAGTGGTGAGAGGGGCCTCCAGACTGACCAGGTACAGCGCCAACACCAGTCATGTTTAATTAGTCTCTCTCAGTGCACTGAGAACACTCATGAGTGGTACAGGGTGCACAAAAACAACTTTTGCCAAATGTAGGACCTGTGAACCTAAGCCTTGAATTAAACATCTGTGCCAATCATTACTGGGCAGGGGTGACAAAAGCATTTTGTCTTTTGCCAAATATATCTGCAGTGCCACTGCAGGACATGGTTTGGCTGGGGTTTGGACATGAGAGGATGCTGGGGAAGAAGTGAGCAGTGCCCTTTCCCAGGGAACATCACTCTCCAGAGCACAAACCCTCCGAGAACTGTGGGGGGAAGGAGAGCAGCTGACACACTGAAAAAGAGGACACCGTGCATGAGGTCTGGCCCCACTTGAGTCAAAGTAAGGGAAAATTGGAAATTCCTGTCAGTGAGAGAATGAGATCTGGACAAAATCCTCTAAGGTGCTGAGGCTTTGCCTGGTACTCTGTCTTCTTCACACAAGGGCTTCACGCAGATCAGTGCCACACAGCCAGCTTCCCTTGTGTCCTGGATGCAGGGAGCCTTTGGCAAGCCCAGCTGGTGTCCACTTCAGTCCATTTGCAAAGCTGCTTGTTAGAACAGAAACAACTTTATGCCTCACATCAAGGAGTAAATTAAACGAATAAAATTATGAATGGTTTGGTTTTTGAAAGGTGAGCACTGGGCACACAGGAGCTGTCTGGCTCTGTCCACCTTTGGGAAATGCTTTAGGGAGGGTGAGGTGCCACCAGACCATGGGAGGAGGACAGGTCAGTCTTAAGGGAAGATATCAGAGAAGATGTAGAGGATGCAGCATAATTGTATGTGCTTTCTCCTTACTAAAATAAGCAGCCCATGCCATCAGAGCTCTGTACATAGGAGCTCTGCAAAAGGGAAACTGAGGCACACTGTGATCTCTTGCCTTGCCCATTCCCATTCAGACACATCTGAGCAGTCTCATCCTGCTTGTGTCCTGGCAATATCTCAACTCAGCCACAGCTGTACAAATTCGCTACTAAAACTCATCTGAACTTCAGGAGGGGCAGAAGGGACCCTGCAGCCATTGAGAGCCCCCCTCCCAGGTGTGTTTGGATGCTGTGGTCCCATCAGGCAGCAGGAAGGTATCCCTGCTGTTGTGCCCTGGCTTAGGCTGCAATAGAAACACGCTGGTGTGCCTGACTCCAGGGTGTCAAAGTGCCAAGCGCTTTAGGCTTCACATTTCCCTGTGTTTGAACAAGAGCAGTCTTTGCCTTGCTCCCAGGTTACGGATTATCCTGGATAAAATGTTCTCTACTGCTGTGTGCTCTGCGGCTGGCGACACACTGGGTTAATGCCGTGGAGATCTGGGTCAGAGCCCTGGGTTTGGTCACAAGCAAAACAAAACTACAGGTCTGGGTTCCTGGAGGGCTGGGAAATAGAGCTGGGGTGTGCACAAGCCAGTGCTGGCCCAGGAGAGGGGACAAGCAGAGCCATAAACCACCAAGAAAGCAGCCCAAGGATGGGGGCTGCTAGCATGACCAGAGGGTCTGGGAGACACATGCCCAGTGCCTTTCCCAGGCACTGAAGTGGCAGAGCTGACTTCTCATGGTGTCCCTGTGTTCCTGGTGGCACTGCAGGGTGACAGACCCAAGCTGGGCTGTTCTGGTGTGTGCAATTGGCTCCCAGCACTAAGATACACAAGCAGCTCCCGATTAGTGCCTGAAAGGCAGAGACATATGATGACATGGCAGACAGCTTCCAGGGAGTACCTCCATGTGGCTGATTTACCCTTCCAGCCCTGGAAGGACAGGCTCACGTCCTGCAGTGCTATCCCCTGACCACCCCAGCCCCTGTGGGGCCAATTCAAGCAGGAAAGCAGCACTAAGCCTTCCCCTACTGCAGCTTGGTGGTCAGCAGAGCGGGAAGCTGGCTATGATACCAAGGAAAACCCACAAGCACACTTCATGGATGATTCACCACAGGCACAGAAGCCTCTCCATACAGACAGGAATGGATTGGTCCAATTCTGGCTGCTCCAGGGGAAACTGGGGGTTCACAGGGAGGGAGAAGATGCCTCTAACTGTGCTGGAAAACAGGAAAATGTTGACAGTGCCCCATAATCATAGCACAGACCCAGCATCGGCTCCCGTATACATGAACACAGAAATTAGCATGATGGCCCCAGCAGATACACCTTGCTGCAGAACTGAGATGTCAGGGCAGCTGCAAGGTGGATACATCTCACTCACCTTGGATTTAACTGGAGATGAACAACCACCAAAGAGAGCTGCAGTTTTGCCATATTACAACAGTGTGGGTAACAGTATCCATGCATTACTCTTCTCTTTCCAGGGTCAGACCGTGGCTGTGATGCTCAAACCTCCCCACACACCCCTTTAACCCCAAGCCTTTCCCAAGCAAAGCTGGCACAGGGCTTGCTGCAAAAACCTTCAAGCCATTCAAGAGGGGGTATTTTCCCCCCTCAATTTCTATCTTTACAGACACACACGCTCGCCTCTCCCTCGCTCGCTGTTTAATTTCCGTGTGAGAGGGAAGCAGGTGCCCGTGCTCCCGTGAGCTCTCCCTTCTCTAGGTTTTTTTCCCTTTTTGGATCCTGCCCCATTAGTTTAGTGCCCAGCCATCTGCGACGTCTCCTGTAATGCTGTCCCCCTTGTGTACCAGGGAGCTTTTCCATTAGCGCCTTTAATATTCTGACACCTTAGCACAGGCTGCTATTACATTCAAACACTGATCGCCCTGTGAAATTACATCGCAGGGCTTGCTAAAATGGAATTGTGTATAATCAGGCTCCTCCATGCACTGTCAGTCCCATCACAAATACAACGTAAAGCAGGCTTATGGATGGGCTTAGCAGCTGCTACAAGTGTATTTTTTTTAATAGATGAAGTATCCCTTATTTAAAGCATTTCCTTAAGAAAAAAAAACCCAAAAAACAAACCAACAGTGAAAGACAAATCAACAGCTGCTGCATTATGTTAACCATACCACTGGTCTCTTAAAACATGTTATTTAATAAGGTAGCTATCTGTTTATCTATAACTATATCAAACAGAGAAGGAGGGCGAGATAAAGATAGTTAAACAGACAGCCGAGGAGATATCTGCCACTGGGAAATAATAGCTAAATAAAAAGTACCATTATTTACTCCAGAGCGGGGAGGAGGGAGAACCAGCAATTTCCTCCCAGTGTTCCCAGCTTCTGGTTCGTGGGGCAGCCTGTGCCAGCCTGCACGTACCCCAGCTCACCTTGCTCTAGCTCGCTCATCTCCCCACTACTGCAAAGATAAATCTGTGGGGAAAAACCCAACTCAGCACTCACATACTGAGGGTGTAGTGCAGGAAAGGTGAGTGCAGGAGAGCCGTTCTGCTGCCAGGAGCTGGCCTGGTGGGGCAGCCCCCCACTTCCACACAGACTGAGACCAGCTCAAATTAAGACAAAATTGGCCACAGGAGAGGGTCTGGGTGCATTTCTGCAGGAGAGACGAGATTTTGTGTGGCCAGCACACAAGATACCAACTGCCCAGCTTATTTTTTTTTTTTAATTCTAGCTAAGGAAGTGATGGATTAGGACAAAGGTATTTCAGGGGGATGCAGGAACCGGCAGGGACACAGATGATGTGTCAGAGAAATGAGCTCTTGAGCTCCCCAGCTCAGAGTTCAAAACGCTGCCTCTTACCATGCCCTAAAGGTTATTCTGTCTGTCTGCTGTGAAATGCGACGGCACATCACCTGAAGGGAGATTTCCAGAGGCGCTGTGACCCTTCTGCTATCTCCTCCGTGAAGCCTCTGCAGGAATGATGAGATTGTAGCTCATTTCCACACACCTTGAAAGAGACGGGCTGGATCAAAGGTGCTGAAAGCAGAAGCAACACATCCTTGGCAGGGAGTGTGCTCTTGCTGTAACAGGCTGGGAAACTGCGTCCACCCCACTGAAAGACCAAAGACATTACCTTTGATCCTAAGCCAGGATGGAAAAGCCAAAATATTGGCTCATTTCACTGTGTGGGAACAGTTCTGCTTGGGAACCACAAAGTAAAAGCCTGTGACAGAACTGTTGCCCTTTGGAAAGGAACAATCTATTCCTGTGCAAAACACTGCTTTGACTTTTTGACTCCAGTTTTCCCAGTGCAAAACAAAGCCATTTGTCCAGAGCAGACACACTGCTCCTTTGCACCACACACAGCATGTTTCAGCATACGGTGGTCTGGACTTTTTTGGCAAGGATGCCTCTGGTGATGGTTCAGCTGCTGTGCACAAACATGCCAGATGGGGATGATGGGACCATAGAGAGCAGAGACCCACGGACAGGTTACCAAGAGAAGAGCACAGGGGATATGATGTACAACATCACATCCATTCACAGTGCAGGTGCCAGACAAGGCAGTTCAACTGTCTGGTTTCCACTGTCATTGCCAAGGTTAGGTGCTTGCAAGGTGGTAGCAAGGGAGGGATGCTGGGTGACCAGCACGTTCATATCTCAGTTTCATAATCTGTTTGGAAAACCCAGGCCCTGGAGGATGGAAAAGAAGTCAAGAGTGGTCCTGCAGGACCTTCTCACCACTTCTATCCTGCATGTCCTATCACACACCTCTCCCTCAGCTCACATCCTTCAATCCCTTCCATTTTCATGTTCACCAGGTCAGGTCTTCTTGAGACAGATATACAACCTTCTCTGAAACACCTCCAGTACAATGCAGAGAAACTGGTCCGCAACAGACCAGAGGGGCATGGAGATACCTGCCCTGCTCCTTCTTACCTCCTCGTCCCAGACAGCAAACACACAGGAGCAAAACCCAAGTTTTTATTGCAGAGCAACAATCTAACAGCTGTTCGAGTCTCTGTGTGCTGCTGCTGTGCAAGAATTGAAAAAAACAGTTTCTCTGCACTCCCACAAGATGCAAACTGCTCAAAGGAGAGGCAGCTGGAAGAACGAGAGAAAAGCAAGAAATACAATGCATGAGACATCAGGGAAAAGATCAATAAAGATTACTAGGGCAGCAGCCCATCCTCTGCCCGCATTGGAGGCTCTCATGGCTGCAGAAAAGAAACACCAAGGAAAGCTAACAAGGTGCTGCTGTGCCAGTGCCTAGGGATGATACCTGTCTAATCAAAAGTAGAGTTTACACTGGATCATCTAAGCATCAGCTCTTCCTCATGATTATTGACTCAGGTCAGGGTTAAGACTGAGCAGGTTAAAGCAGAGGCGCCTCTAAGAGCTGTGATGGATGCAAACACCAGGCAAGCAGCCCAGCTAGCAGAGCCTGCTGGGGCACCAGTGGCAAAATTGAGGTTTCCCAATTTCAATGGAAGAACAAACAGAAGGAGATGGTCTGAGGGGCTGGGCAACACATCATGAGAGAATCAGTTTGGAGAGAGGTTACGAAAGCAAAGAATAAAGGGACTTGCAAGGAGAACATGCCAAGGTCCTGAGAAGAGGTTATTTAAAGGAGGCATGGGGGGATGAACCAAAGAAGCTACAGCCAGGCAGGAGATTGGGGCAGGACTGGCTAACTGGACTGGAAAGGAGGCTCCAGCACCATGTTATAGTCCTGAGAAGGTGATAGAGAAGATCATGTCACAGTTGACAGAAATGAAGGGCTTTGGGTCCTCAAGAGCTCAACTCATGTCTTCCAAGAGAGCTTAAGGCACCTCCACAACTCTTTGGTGCCACCAGGCTTCACTGACATCCAGCCAGGCTGGGCCCCGGCAAGAACACAGGGAGCCACCTGCAGCCAGCCAAGCAGGGTCTCCTTACTGGGCAAGCGGGGACACTCTCTGGGTGTGGCCTTTAACCATGTCTGCAATTCACCTGTAAGGTGCTGGGAAGGGCTGTGACACCCAGACACCTGGATGCCCCTGAGTCCTGCTCCCTGTGGAAGGCACCATCACAGCTTGCCCACTGCTGGGGCCCAGATTCTGTAGCATGGCTGGCTCTTTGTGGCCAGTGAGCCTGGGAAATGCTACTAGGATTTGCCTTGCTGTCTGCTGGTGATACAAGACCTGAGGAGCACGTCCCAGGATCTCTGCCCAACGTTACTGGGCATGCGTAGCAGAGGGATGGTCCCTGTGCAGCCATGGCACAAGAACAGAGCTGTGGGGTCATGGAATGCTCATCCCACCCCGTCAGCATCCTCCAGCTGCCCTCTGAACCCATCCCTAACCTACATGCGCTGTCTGAGCTCTGGCTGTGGCTGGTGGAAAGATGAAAAGCAAGTAGGACCAAATGTCCCCAGAGAAGAGCTGGTCTGCAGCTGGTGGTTGCAGGGCTGAGATGTGATGAGTAGGTCCATGGGCTGTCCAGAAGGCACTTGGCTGTGGACCACTTGGCTTCCCAATGTGGAACCATGGCAGGCAGCCTGCCCACTGCCAGTGTGCCAGCAAAGAGTAAGATGCTGGTATGGAACAAGGTGTCCCAATTAGTTCACCACTAATCTAATTAGATCTCCATGGGGAGGAGTAGAGCTGGCAAAATGACACAGCTGCCTCCTTGACCAGACACTCAACCTCTCCCACCTGCAGCATTTTATTTTTCAGATTTTTAAGCTGCAGTACTGATTTTTGTCTGGCTCAGCAGAACCTGCCCTGCCTTGGGTCCTATTGCTTCTCACCAGCAGAGCACAATTACATGTGTACACAAACAGGCATTCAGTGATCACACACAGCATCCAAGCTCTCTGCTCCAGTGTCAGGGAACAGCTGCTGGGGCTGCAAATCACAGGTATAAGGAGACATGGGGCACCAGAAGGCAGAGCTGATCAGGAGGACATGGCAGAGTACACCAGGTCCCTCTGACTCCCTCCCTGAATGACAGCAAGCCATGTAAGCCTGCCTGCCCTCCCCACTGCTGCCCTGCACCACCCCAGAGAGCTGGCAAACAAGCTTCAAACCAGACTGCTCCTTGTAATCGGAGTCAGTCAGTGTGTGTGTTACGCTTCAGTTGATGGCTGGTGTTAAATTCAATGCCTTGAGTATTGATTTCCTTGCACATCCCGGACTTTGTTAAAGGGTTAGCTGTGAACTGAGATCAAAGGGAGGTTAACTCGTTTCTCATAAGTGGTAAAGCAGACCTCTAGCAAGCCGGGCACCAGGCCTCCTCCGCAGAGGATGCTCCATGCATGTTGTTAGCTACCCCAGTCACCTCAAAAGCCAGATAAAGCCACAAAGCTGACGCAAAGCAGGGAATAAAAATGATCCCAGAAACTCCCCATGGACCCCCAAGCTATTATGAGTGCACACTGGGGACAGACAGCATGGGTTAGCTCTTCTTCTCCCCAAACTGTCCCCCACCACAGGGAGCTGCTCCCCTTGCTCGGCCACAGAATAAAGGGGGGAAGCAAATCTTTTCTAGCTGCACCCCCAAAGAAGCTGCCCCTGGGGAGCTCAAGAGAGGAACAGAGCCCTCCCCAAGAAGACTGGGGTGTCCTAGAGCTATGGATAGTAGAGAGGGAAGGCAAAGTTGCTGCTCCCCGAAGGACCACCTGGCAGGGACATGGCCCCTCCCTGCCATGGCCAGGTGTAGAGGACAACTTGAGCCAACACTGCCATCAGCACCACCTCAACCTGTGTGGCAACATGCCTGCTCCATTTTACTTTACTCTCTTCTTGGCTTTCCCTGCCCCACATAAAGAAATTTTGGCACCAACAGCACCAAAATCAGCAGGTTTTGCCAAGGCAGTAAGAGTTAAGTACACAAATAACATGACACTAACAAGCTTTACCTTTGTAATTTTCAAGGGATGGAGGCAGGGAGAGAGGTGTAGGAGACAATCTGAAATTGTTATCGCTAGTATTAATGAATGCCCAGAGGCACCGAGCAAGAAGCATCCATTTCAGATGAACATCTGTCAACAGTAAGTGGTAAAATTTCAGAAGTAGCAAAGGTACTTCAAAGCCTGATTGCACCAGCGTCCCAGGAGGCTTAAGCACCCAAGCAATTTCTAACAGTAGGGCTCTGGCCCCTAAGTCATCTGGGCACCAAAGTTATTTCTCAACTCCTCTACTCCAAGATCTACTTGCAGCACAGTACAGCCTTCCAGCAGCCACGTTTTTCTTCAGACATTCACTGGTTCCACTGGCTCTGTACCTTCCACCCCAGGGTGGCAGCATGTCCAGTCCTCACCTCTCCCAGTAGCCAGGCAGCTTCAGTTGAAGAAATTACAGTACACTTTGCCCCCACAGCCCTAAAAATCTCAACCCAAAGCACCCTGCAATGCTGGTGGCATAATTCCCCCTGACCTGCAGCATTGGTAGGGAAGAGGGACCCATCACAGCCCATCTTGAGGGTGAAATCCTGAGTGGGAGCTTCATTCCTCAGCACCTATAGTCACATTGAACTATGAGGTCCTCTGTATAGTGCTAAGCAGGTAGTGCCCTGCCCCTTCTCCCCTCTCCCAAACTCCTGCCACCCAGCATTGCCCCAGCAGCCCATCTGTTTTTAAGTGAAAGGTTTATACCAAAGTGCTTAGGGAATATCTGCTCAGTGCCCAGCATACCAAGTGCTGAAGATTTCACTTAAACTCTCAGCATCTGTGTATCTCAACTAAATTAAGCTATTTGCTATAAAAGAGCCCAATGACAGTAATGGAATAATAACAGCATTAATAAAACACAACAATCCTCGAATGAGAAGTGGACGCATCAGCTAGCTTCAACCAAGAGAAGAAGGCTATTTTAAAATCACACACAAAAACCATCTGGGGGTGGAGAAAACCAACAAAAGCTCCGAAACGCAGAGGTCAGACTGAAATTATGTTTTTAACCTCAAAAGAAAGATGCTTGCCAGCGTCTTCCCAGCCAGAGAGCTCCCATGCCAGCTGGAAATTAATTTCCACAGCTCCCAGCAAAAAAAGGGCTTAGAATGGGTATGCTGGCTCCACAAAAGAGGGGTGGGAGCACTTTCTGGGGGGAGGACACAGAACTGAAAGCCCAAAATAGAAGTGATCCCTCAAGCATCAGCAAGGTTTGTTTTTGGGGACAGACACATTGGAGTAGGGGGTGATGCTGTGCTGAACATGTGAATGCTGAGCTAGTGACCAGGGCCAGATGCTGCTGCATCATTATGCAAACATCCAGATGTCTCAAGCTCACCACACTGCCATTCCCCTCTTGGTGGAAAAGTCGCCTTCACTCTATCCACAAATTCTTCCTCTTTCCTTTGTTTTTGATGAGGTCAATATTAAACACACTCCCTTCAGTTTCAAAGTCACCTAAACACTGTCTGTTGCAAGGATAAAATAGCCCTGGGACCTGCAGTAGAGGAGGGAACAGGTGTACCTGAGACAAAATCACATCTCTGCCCCCTTTACAGGATGAGATTTAGTACATGGTGATGATAAGAGCAATTAAAGAGCATTAAATATGCTGTGCTGTGTCTCTGAGGTCTTGCCACAGCTCCGATCCTGTCCAAAGCAACACCCCAAACTTGCTTTGTGGGGGACTGGGAGGGTGGGTGACCCTGGGAAGGGGAGAAGATGAAGGAAAAGGAGAACTCTGTGTTCACCACCAGCTTCTTACTGATCACCATCTTGAGAAGTAGCAGGTTTGAGCCAGCAGCAGGCAGCATCTTTGTGTTTCTCTTGCATGTAAATTTCTCCAGCTCAGACATTGCCCCATGGGCAGAGAAAGCCCAGTCCCTTCCCTGCCCAGGCTCTGTTGTAGCTGGCTGCCCCTGCACAGGGTACATGAGAGCTGCTCCTCTCCTCACCCCAGCTGCCCAAAGCCCATGTGCAGATCCACTCGAGGATAATGTGGCAGAGACAGATGTCACCTCTTCTCACTGACATGGAAGGAAACATGACCCAGGTCACAGTTGTGCAGGTGAGCTCACCACTGCCTGCCCCTCCTCTGTGGCACAGCCTGAGCCACACAAGAGGCAACTGAGTTATCCCTGACTCCAAAAATGCCTTAGGCAGATGGTAGGGAGTGGCTGTCTGGCTTTCCCACAGCACATGAATACTATCTTTGTGTCCACCTGTCATTTAAAAAGGAGCCAAGAGGGACCAAGAGGTCAGAGGCGTAGTGCCCATAGTGCCAGGCTCATGTGCTGCAAGGTGGCTGGAAGCCTTCTGGGTACAGGTCCATAGCCCAGGTCCTCCTGCTGGTCCCCTGAGCAAACAGGTTCAACTCAACTGACCAATCTCCAGGTGATCCTCCAAACTTGTGCCTTTCTAAATTCCTATGGAGAAAGTGCCGAAGCAGCCACTGCCCCACACTTGAACAGGCTGCAAATTTCTTTGTTTTCATTACAAATTCCAATCTTGATGCCTTTTTATTTTTTTTTAGCCATTTCTGCTCTGCCCCCCGGAGGTGCTGCTGTGATTGAATGAAACACAACCCCAGGCTCCAATAAGTGTATTTCAATTACATCTGTCACCATGTAACAATGTAATGATATATCATGTGATATTAAATCCATGGTAATCATATCAGCGATTTTTTTAATAGTGCACTAATCACATTATTACATCTCAATAATTAACAACAGAAGGCCTAAAAATCCTGGATACAAACCAGAAAGCTCAGAGGGTGCCCAGCTCCTGCCTGGGAGAGCCCAAGAGAAGAGCAGGATGGCAAAGTGCTGCCTGGTGGCCACGGCATGAGGGAGCAAGGGCACAGGAATCTGGCACCAGCATTGTCATGCAGAGCATGCAGGTAAGACCAGATTCTTTCCCAGTCACAGACTAAAGGAGAAGCAAGTATTTTGGAGCTAGGAAGAGACACTTGTACATGCCATCTTGCACAGCATTGCTCCTTTGACTTCTGCTCCTGCACTGCCACTTTTCCTCCAACAAACCAGCTCCTCTTCTCTGGTAAGTGCCTTGTGAAGGTGTCATCCTGAGGCAGACAAGCACTGCTGGTGTCCCACTGCAGAGGGAAGGACAGTGTCTTGAAAAGGAAGGATGATGCTACCAACACATCCTTACCAAGCTGCCAGAAGAATGACATAGTTTCCTTTCTCCCCTTGCACCAGCTTGAGACATGATTGAGAGAACCCCACCTCACAGAGCCCCTTGCAAAGCCTGAAGTGACTCTGATTTATTTAGCAAAGCAAATCTGTCAGCTTAAAACTGAAAACTGGTGAGAGCCCTTTGGAGGGACAGTGGTCCTCTGGCTCACCACCTCCACTCAAGCTCTTGCCAGAATGGCTGGAGCAAACTGGGGCTGGGGTCCAAAGCACTGACTGACATTCCTTGTGTGGAAGGGGGTCACTCCGTTTTGTGTGGCAAGCTGCTCCCCACAGCTCCCAGCTGTATTTTGCTCCTTGCAGGATGAGGGCAAAGGCAGCACTGGGCAGCAGCTGGTGCAGAGTGCCAGAGTGTGGGGAGTTCTGTGCTGCACCGTCCCCAGCTGTGACAGAGCTTTCTTCCAGTTGCAGCCTGGTCAATCTAGCACTTTCCACATCACAAGCTGATCTGAAGAGAGCCTCATTACCTGCCTTAAAGTTCCAGCCAAGCACTTATCTCTTAAAGACAGGATTTAAGAAAAATTTGACTGATCATTTCTCTCCTCATTTAGTTTGGCTGCTCTGAACCAATTCAACCTGTGAAGTTGAAATAGTGAGAACAGGAGGAAAAGTGTGGGCAGGCAGTCACACCAAACACTGCACACAGCATCCCAGCTCCCCTGCCAGCTCTTCCCAAAGGGTCACATCCTGGCTCAGCCTGACTGACACAGCCTTCTTCAGTGCCAGGAGTGGCCATGGAGCATTTACCAACACTAAAGTGGAGACATCTCTTCCTCCTCACCCACAATGGGACAGGTATTTGGGAGATCATTAAAACCCTGCTATCCAGAGTGTACCTTTATGTATGCTTGGAAATGCCAACTGCATCAACCCCAGACCTGGGAGAAAAGGATGAGGAGAGGGATGAGCCAGGACTGACAGCACCCCCATCCCCACATCTTCAACTGACCCAGTACAGGACAGTCCTGTGTTCTTAATCTCATTGTACATCTTCCTGCTATCCCACTTTTCAGCTGCACTGTGCCCACAGCCATGCCACACAGCAGCAGGTATGTGACACCCAGCAATGCCCTGCTCTCTCCCCACTGGGCCCAGAGCCTGCAGAGAGGCTGGGGAGAAGGTCACAGGGAGGTGAAGGAGCTCTCAGGGCCAAAAGGAGTTTCAACAGCAAGCAAAGAGGCCCTGCTAGCCATTTAAGGGTGATCCTGCCAAGGGCAGGCAAGACAGATGGACGCACACCTTGCTGGCCAAGGCAGTGCAGTTGGACTTTCTCTCCTTCCCTCATTTCTCTTCTTTTTTTTTTCCCTTTAATTTTGTCTTGGAAGCCACAATCCTTTAAAGATGTGCACGTCTCATTAGCTCTACCTTGACAATCATTACTGTTCCTGCCAAGGCAGGAGCAGAGCTCAGCCTGAGCGTGGGGGAGTCCATTACCTTGTAGTTAAAGGGACATTGACAACTCTGGGCTGCCCGGTGGTCTGACTCCCCCTTGGAAGCAGGATTGCTCCTGCACACTGCTGTTCCCCCTCCTCTACTGAGAAATAACCCCCAGACAAGATGCAAACCTTGCAGTGATGGGTTGTCCTGCAACCACCACCAGGCACATCCCCCTGGATGGGGACTTGTAGGGCCAAGTCTATGCCCACAGCCTCTGGAGCAAGGGGCACTAAAGAACCCAAACCATCCCAAAAGATTGCACATGGCCTTCACACAACCACATCTCACTTCAGCAAATGCATGCTCTAGGGTGGGACCACAAGACCCAAGCCCAGCCATGACCAAGCAACGAGCCCAAAACATCCACAGAGGCCATACTAGAGGGTGGAGTAGGGACTCCCATGAAGGACCCTGGGACAAGGACAGAGTCCCCACATATGAATGCCTGGTGGCATAACTTCAGCAAGTTCTGTCCTTGCTTCAAAGTGCAACATAACCTATACAAATGAGTTTATCCCTAGCTTTTCTGGCTCTGCAGGATGCAATGTGGGCCACCACATACCCAAAGGTGGGGTTGAAGAAGGGTTCAAGTGGGTGAGTATACAATGATGAGTGAACCCAGAGAAGAACCCTACTCACTAAAGATGCTCTCCAGAGAGTCCTGTTTTGGCCCATAGTTGGGGGCTGTTACTCTCTGTGGCTGTTCCCAGAACCTCCTTTGCCCCACCCCAAGGTTGATAACAGGAAACCCGGCTCATGTTATTCAAGGGGAGAAGAACCTCTCACTCGGGAGATTTCAGGGCAAAGACTCCAAAGCAACTTTTGATGAAATAGCCTCTGCTTTCTTCAGCTCCACAAGGGCTTTGAAGCCTGGTGCAGTCCTCAGGAGGCAAACACAGCAGGGTGCAGCCCTATGAAGATGATCCTGCTTCTTTGTGCCTTGCAGGATGGGAGCTCTGCTGCAGCCACACTAACTCTTCACTGCTCTCTGCAAAGCCACGGCAGGAGACAATAACACACGGCCATGGCTCCGAGCCACACTCCAAGGGAGGATCCCACCTCCACACAAGGCTGTCCAAGAACTTGACAGGACTCTGTTTGAAAAAGATGTTGAAAGAAATGATCTCTTTAAGTGCAATGGGAGATATTTGTCTCTGATTTACCCTTGGCTTTTTGCTCTGGTTCAGGTAGGAGCGGTGTGGGATGGCTGGCAGATCTGAGAGCATGGCACGCCCCAGCGGGCAAAGCGAGCAGTGCGGAGGAAGGCGCGAGTCAGTTTGGAGTGCTCCCCATTTATCAAACTCACGCAGCCCGCCAGCAGAGCGAGTCTTTCCATCATTACAGCTCTCAAAATCCGATTCATACCACTAATCCTGCCTTCATTCTCCCAGATTAATAACATCTCTTTCAACCTTCACAGTGTGATAAATAGACAAAGAGAGAACAAAAGGAGAAACAGAAGTGAGAGAAAGAGCCAGAGCAACTCCACATAATAAAGAGAACCAAGAAAGGGGAAAGGAAAAAAAAGGGAAAAGAAAAGGGAAAGAAAGGAGCCGGCACACTTGACTCTGCCATTTACTTTAGCAGATTCTCCCCAAGAGCACCCTGCCATCCTTAAAGAATGTAAAACATTCCTCAAAGGAAAGGCTCGTTAGCAACCCTGACCAGCCCAGGTTTGCTGGAAATCTTTTTACTTCCAACCTCTGCTCAGGTCAGCACTGAAAATGAGTTTGTTGGTTTCTTGTTCTGCTCCTCCCCAGACTCCCACAGAGGCAAAGCCTCCAGCACAGGCTTGCTCTCTCCTTTATTTAAGGCGCCAGCTTCTTGGAGGGGAACAGGAGGCCTTGGATGGTGTCTGTTCCAGGGGTGTCCCAGCAGCTCAGCAAGCCCAAAACAGGCTGGAAGAGCAGCAATGGGCTGACACAATAAGGGCTGTTCCAGAAGCCAGGATCATGGATGGAGCTTGGGATGGGGATGAGGACTAAAACCACGACGACATGGAGCATCATGCCATCAGTCTGGCTGGAGGGCCAGAGGAAAGAAGATGCCAGCATGAACAGAGCAGAACTGCAGTGACGTGTCACAAGCCCAGCTCCCCAGGCTACGCTTCTCTGTCCCCTGCCTTGCTCCCTGGGAGGGAGCTCCTATCCCTGCCTGTCTTGCACATCCCAAATTCATATTTAGGCCACTGGAGTCCTGCTGATGATTGTGGAGCCGCAGTCCCCCTGGTATGCTCATGCCTGCTCCAAGAAAGGGAATGGCACTCACAGGTATCCCATCCCCAGCACTCCTCTACTCTTTGTTCAGAATCAACTGAGCCCTGGGAAATGCTGATCCTACAGCCCAGAACCCCAGAAAGCCAACCTCACTGGCCCTGAGGCACATGGACAGAGACATTTAGCTATTTCCCACCTACAGCCTTCACAAGAGCTGTGCTGTTCAGCTTTTTCACTCTGCCACGCTGTATTGAACACTCCATACACTCTCCAAGTTATTTTAATAATTAAATGTTTATTGGCACATTTTTCCCATACTGCTTCCACATTTGCCTGATTTGCTTTCCAGTGAGTGACTTCCTTCAGTTCAGTCCTTCCACAGGAAGCACACCTGCAAAACATTTCCTCTGCTTTCCCCATAAGGAGCATCCATCCCCCTTGCAGCCCATCCCTGTGGACTCCTGGCAGGTGCTGTGCATGCTGAATTCCACCATGCCAAGCCCAGATGAACAGCTCAGGCACAGCTCTGGATTTCTGGCCAGGATGGTGCTCTATTATGGCACTCTCAGCCCCTGTGCAGAGGCAGGGCTAGGTTGTTTTTTTTCCCCTCTCTTCCCCTCTTCTTTTATACTGTTCCATATTACTCCAGGCTTTGAAGTACAGAGAAAAGCAACACTCAATGTGCCTTTTTTTTTTCTCCTTAAACCTACCTTTATCATAGCAAATCTTTTCCTTCTCCGCTGTGTCGCTGGAGATAGATATCAAGCAAAAAAAATGTCTCCCCCTCTAACAATGGGTTTCCCTTCCCTTCTGAACTTCAAATAGAAAACTCTTATCTACAGCCACAGTTGACCAGAAGAAGAAAAGAAATGAAAACAGACATATGAACTGAACCCGGGCTCTCTTTCTATTCACTCAGAAAAGCTGTGCTGGGTTCTTCACACAGAGATGCTCTGAACATGTTTATAGCAAGTATTTACTCACTTCACTAGCCATCCACCCACCATGGAAACTCACCTTTCCTCAAGAACAATTGTCCTCTGCTCCATGTACCCTTTTCAATCTCTTCCTTGCCTAGCAAACTCCATGCACCTGGGCCATCCAGCACAACACCTACACCTAAAGTTGGGGACAGCAAGAACTCTTCAAACTCAGCTAACAGAAACTGCAGTGGTGCCCCTGGCACACAGAAAGCATCACTTCTGTATAGTGCAAGTGCTTTAAATGACAGGATGGATCATGGGTCAGACCTTGCTGGCTGTACTTGCACAAGGTGCCTTGCACAGGCTGAGACCAGGCTGCTTCAGCCACCCATGACCTACCCACACACCCCCCATGTGCAGCACCCGTGTGCCACCGCCGGTGCCAGCCATTTCCTCCATGTGTTTTAACACTCCCCTTTGAATAATCTTCTTGCCTGTGACCAAGCTGTCCCAAGGAGAAACATACAGAACCACAGAACTTATTTTCCTTCCCCACTTTGGACCCTGGGTACAGACCTCTCCTGTCCTGGCTTTCCTCCCCTGCACTGGCTTCATCTCGGGAGAGGCACTGCCAGGTCCCAAGCTGGGTTGAATACCCACACACTGGGACTCACTGAGGTCCAGCTGCTGTCAAGCCACCCCTCTGGGCTCTCTGCCCAGTTAACAGAAGTTAAAATGTGAGCACTGTGCTTGATAGATGGTGTTTCTCCCACATCACAGTGCCAGGACCAATACACATAGCATGAAACACAAGGAGGCAGGCACTACTGCCTTCCCCACCTCCCAGTGTGTCCTGCTGGGCTACATGTGCTTCTTGAACCCTTCCCTGACAACCTTGTCACACAAGCCTTGGGGAACCTGGCCTTACAGCCTGGAGCACCTCCTGGATACAGCCACAGAGCTCCTGTTTCTTCTTACCCTCTAAAACCCACCCTGAGTTCAGTCAGAAATTCATTCACAGGAGACTGCTGGACAGACAAGTGTCTTCCTCACCACACATGGCATCATGGGCTCTGCCACCAGAGATGGACACAGCTACTGCCACATGTTGTCCCCCAGCCTGCCAGGGGGACCAGAGTCAAAGAGACTCATTGCTGGAACTGGAGTCCAATTCCTAAATCGGTTGGAGCGGAGGACTGGAAACTTTGCAGATAATTCTCCATTAGAAAGAAGAACTTTCCTTCATCAAAACCCAGATCTCATTCTCATCCGGGGAATTTGGAGCTCCTGGCCAAAGGGAGGATGAAATCCCACCTGAGACATGGGCAGAAATGCTCCACAGTCACACTTAGGGGCAACATCCAAGTCCAAGCTCTAACTCATTTGGACTGGGGGTAACTACCTGGTTTTGGTAACTACCTGGCTCAAAGCAGCCCTCATCCAGGAGGGCCCATGCTGCGGCCCCAGCTGCCCAGCATGCTCTGCTGTGGTACCCCACAGAGCTTCCCAGGCAGCAGCATTATTCCCTCCATGTTAAACTCTGTAAGAGTCCCCAGTGCTCTTCCCATGGGGCAGTCCTGGTGTTGCAGAAGGCTCCTCCCTGTGGGGCTACAATGGGAAGATCCATCAGACAAAGCACCTCTCTTCAAGCTGCCTGATGACAGATGTTCAGTCAACAGAGCAGTGGGATTGGCAGAGCACTGCAGAAGCGCTTTATAATTCCTGCTCCTCTCCTCCTTGCTCAGCCTCTCCTGGGAGCGAGGCGATGATGAACGGTGACATAACTGACTGTTCCCAATCAAGGTAATGTAAGTAATGACAGCTGACGTGATTCCTGGAACGTGCAGGCGCTACTGGCCCACGTGCCTTGCCTACCACAGGCAGCACCAACAGAGCTTGTGGAAGGAGAGGAGACCAGAGCATAAAGTCTGGCTGGGGTACAGGGGAGAGAGTCCCAAGACAAGAGGTTGTCTCCATACCAGCTGCAAATAACTCATTACATCAGTCTGCAAACAGAGCAGGAGCCAAGGGGAGGTGGATAGCATCTATGTCATGGATCAAACCCTTCCTGGCCTGTGTACAATGCCTGCCCCACACCTGGACACCACACCAGAGTGACACCCGAGACTGCAGCACCCCTAGTCCTTAGGAGGTGGTGTGTGGGGGTCTTGCTTGGTCTCTCAAGGTTCAACAAGGCTTTTATTGCTCCAGCCCTGCCCCTGCTCCCCCCATCATCTGTGACTATCTGGAAACAGGAACATTACGTCAATAACCCGGACCTCACCTCTCCATGCAGCTGCTGCACAGGCAGAACTATGTCATCTGAACTCAAAGCAAGGGGGTGCAGCAGCCACAGATTGCACACATGGGTGTTCAGAGACTCACAGAGGGAAAGAAAATACTGTGCAATCTCATACCCACAGTCCTCTTCCAGAGCCTTGAAATTAGCAGGCAAATTTAACATGCAGAGAAACGACCGATTAATAACCCAGCATTGACTTAAGAAGACCCTGAATAATACATAGTGCTTGTACATGGAAGGGGAAGAAGTCAAGTCCTTCTGCCTGTCAAGTGTATCTGCCTCCCAAGCACCGACACCTGATGAAAAACCTCCCTGCCAGCCACACACAATTCTAAGCAGCTCTTCAGAAATGGCTTTTGTTAAGATGAACAGCAAAACTTTGCAACAAGTTAGGCTGGCACTTGCACAAGTCCAAATACGGTGTTATTTTAAATGCAATTAGTACTGCCTGTTAATAAAATACCTTTACACTCACCAAGCAGAGGATGCCACTGAGCATTTGGAGCCTTAACCATGAGGCTGCCCAAATCTCTCCTCCACCCTGTCTGCACTGCAATCTTCCCAGCAGCTCAGCCACGTCAAGAAAAAGTCAGATCCACATAGACAAAAGACTGGCAGAAGCTCAGTTGCGGGTGCTGGGCTCCACCACACCATAATGACAACAGATGAAGCTATGAATGAACTATTCCCTTTCACAGCTTGATTCCAGCTTCTGGTGTTTAATGCTGGTTTTGGTGTGAGCCACTTGAGCAGTGGCATCAGTATCCCTGTGTGGTGCTGTCAACTTTCCTAAATAATGATGGCTGGAGAAAAATTTGCTCCCTTTTTGAGAATATTCCAAACCAGATCTAGCAGGAAATGGTGTTTACCTTGGCAACAGCCGTTTTTGTGTAGGGACTACATATAAAATGCCCATTCTGAGAGGGGTGAAATGCTGCAGAGCACCAGGGATTTGTGTAGGTAGCATCAGGGAAATACTGTGTATCTCAAGTGCTTTAATTTTTGAGATGGGGAGAAAACCTGAACAGCAGCTCAGGCAGAGGCTCCCAGAAACTGGTCTGGTTCTGACTCTTGTGGCTGCGTGACCCTCCTGTGCAGCCAGCTCACGAGGATGCTGCATGGATTTAATGCCTGCAAAGCAATTTGAAAGTGAAAAGCCTCACAAACAAGCCTTGTGGCTGAAGTCCAGAGGCAGGAGAGATGAGATCTAATTTCTGTTTCAATCTTTGATATGGATTCACAGGAAAATCATCCAATCCTCCATGCCTCAGTATCCCCACAACAACATCTGTTGAGTGGTATGAGCCTGAATTCATTCATGTCCTTAAAAAGCTTTAACATCTACTACCTGAAGACCAAAGGACCATCACTACATACAACATGAGCTGTGTACAGCACAAGGTCAGAAGGCATTTTAAAAAGAAGCCGCCCAGTGCAAAACATGATGGAGAAAAGTGAGCAGGAAACAAGATTTGCCTTCTTCAGATGTAAATGAGTGCCAGCTAGCAGCAGAGCTCCAAAGACACCCATTTTAGCACCAAAAAGAGTTTCTACAAAGGGACCCAAGAAAAAAATGTGATAAACAGGTTCAGTTCTCAGAGTTTGATTTCCAGAGTAATAAGCACAGAAACTGAGCCCAAAGAAAAGATCTGTATTAGAATCCAAATCCAATCATTCTGATAATAAAGAAAAGACATCTGAACTGGTGCAGAACTATTTCCAGAGAGAAGTTTGTCTCCCCATCCCTTTAACATCCTGCAGTGGCTCAATGGAAAAATAACTTAAGAAGTTGCAAGTTTGGTCATAATGTGTAAAAAGCCCCTGAAATGCGACATCATTTACTCTTCTGTGGTATTGCTCAGCAGAGCTAATAAATCTTGCATGAGCAGAGCTGATTCTAATTTTCTAATATGAAAAGGCATTTGGATTGAGAGAGAGGGGAAGATAAAAGTGATTGAATCTCCAATAGCCCAGTGTCAGTGACAAGAAACATCCTGCTATGGACCCCAAGGAAGAATGGCTCCCCCTCCTCCCTGAACCACAGGCACACTCACCTGCTTGCACATCCAATTCTCCCTGCTTTCTGCTCGCCACGTCTGAGTCTCCCCTATTGACAGGACGTGGTTTTAAACACAGTTACACAAGTTATCATTTCTGCCTTTTGATCAATCTGAATTTTCAGGACAATTACCCTCTTAATCAATGATTGCTATCAGCAGCCCCTTGGATTCCTCACCAAGGCAATCGTGCCGCCGGGCAGACAGCGTGTGCATATGCAATGAAGCTGGGGGAGGCACAAGTCCATCTTCCCCTGACGTAGCCATCGCCTGAAAGGGTGGAGAACTGTGAAGGCCACTTCAAGGAACACCTGACTTAAAAAATAAGTGGAGGGAATGAAAAGGGACGTTATGTGAGGCTAAACATAACATCGAGTTGAAAAATAAGCCAACTAACCCAAGAGATTTAACATCCACTGAAACCATATATTTAAGAGCTATCTATAGCCAGTACTAACCATTCCTAATGAGGCTAATAAAGTCAGTTTCCAATTAGAAACTGAAACACTAGAAGAAGGAAAGGCAGAGAGGCAGCTTTTAAAAACCTCTGAAGACGTGGGATTTGGATATGGGGCTTTCTTTATTTTTTTTTCCGTCAGAAATTACTTAATATCACCAATATGCCCCTAGGATTTACACACACAAAGCAAGCCCCCCGCTGCTGTTCCCTGGCAGGGTATGTGTTTCAGTAATTGATGTTTGCACAGAACCTCAGCTCTTGGAGGATGTGGCTCCTTTGAGGCATCTCAGCACCACAGAAACATGGCCTCAGATATTTAGACACCGCAGGAAACCTCAAAGCAGGCAAAACCCAATTGCAGGGGCTGTGGGCTGGCTGGGGTATAAGGCTTGGGATCCCTGCTCTTGCAAGAGCACCACTAGGCCGTTGGCAGGTTCATGACACTTGGCTTGTGTTTCCAGACGAGGGAGGGCAAAGGAATGCATGGCTCCCACACACACATCTCTCTGGGCTGCTCCCTGGACAACCTTAAGTGCTTCCCCATGGCATGGGACTCTTTAACACAGCATTCTGCCCAAAAAATACCTCAGCCAGACCTAGGCACCATTGTGTCTTCCAGAGCAGGTCAGCAGGTACAGAGGCTGCATCTTTTCCCAGGCTTGGAAAGCATCCTGCACCTCTCATGTGCTGTGTCAGCAGAAGGGAGCTTTGGGACCTGGATGGCAGCAGGAAAATGCTGCTGGAAAGCAGTCGAGCTCCTGCAGAGGAAGGCATTGTGGTGGCTTCACCATTTTGACTACCAGATCGGGCTGGCAGAAAGCAACAGAGGCAGCGCCAGGTGAGGCTCGTGGGCCAGCTGCCTTTGCAGGCTGCTGGCTGGAGGAGCTCTCTGAAAGGCACAGTATTTCACTAGCTATTTTGCATGGAGAATTGCCGACCAAAGATATCCCCACTGTGTACTCCAAAGCAATAAAAATAAAAAAAAACCACAAGAAGAATTCTTTAGGCGGGTAATGGGCATTTTATTCCTTTTTATGACACTAAACATAGGCAGCTGGCATAATTACACCACAATAAAGGCATAATGTGCACCTAGCAGAACAAACTCATACTTTTGATAATTAGGCAGAGCAAACACAGTCTGGTATGCAGTCACATGGCTTTACTGTCTCCTGGATGTGTCAGAGCCCCTGTCCCCACAGCACATCAGCCCCATTCTTACAACTGGATTTAGCTGGGCCCCATAGGGAAGGCTGAGCAAGGAGTGTGCCGCTAGAACTCGCCTGCATCAAGAGGAATGACCGTGCACCTGCACTGCTTAGAGCAGACAGTCCATGTGCAGCTCCTGGGAGGTTGCTGGAAACTGTGTGTGGCAGAGTTACCAGTAGAGAATCAGTCACCTCTTGATCAGCACGGACTGTCCCCACAGGGGAAGGAATGGTGCAGCAGAACCAGCTCCATATGGGCAAAACATGCATGGTACACTGGCAAAGAGAGACCCAAAACACAGGAAAGACTCAGAGCTGTGTCTGGTTTGGCTGCTCTGGCAAAACCAGCTTCTTCTCCCTGGAAGGGCTGAGCAGAGGTGTGGGGACACCCCTCCACTGCAGTGGCCAAATACAGTTGGTGCCAAAAAAAGGCAAGAACAGAATGACATGTCCCAGGGAGGCTGAAAGACCTTCACCTGCAGAAATAAAGGTCCAGTCTGGACCTGCTGGAGGCTAGCAATTAGCTCTTTGAAAGTTTTGTGCTACCCTTAGTCCTGGTAGACCTGCCTCCTCCAAAACACACTGTCGGGCAAGAAGTGCACTCCTCTGCACTGCAGCTGCAGCATCCACACAGGACAGCTCTACCCTGAGTGAGGAGCCAAGGCAGAGATCCCAAACAATCTCTCAGATATTAACAGCATCAATCAGGGCCAGGCTGACAGGGGTTACCACAATGGGAGAGCACAGAGAACAGGCTTTCCTGAAACTGGCACAAACCCATACAATAAATATCTACAGTTTGTTTAAAAACACATCTGCAGGTTGCACACAGGAGGAGCACTGGCAGAATAGTACACTGACATTTCATCTCCACACCACTAAAACCATCACGGATGTCAACCAATGCTTGGAGGAGAGACAACAGCTCAACTACACTCCCTTCTGCATGGTTTAATGTAAGTCATTTGCTTTAAGGTATTTTGAGTGCAGTGTTGAAATGCCAGTGTCCTGGCTCAAAGAAAGGTGAGGTGAATGGAGCTGATCCATCAGCCACAAGTGGGACCTTCAATTTCAGCTGTGGATAGGATGTCCAGGAAAACATCAAACAACATGATTATGAGCTTTTGCAACACAACATTGAACACAAGGAAGGAAAGGTGCATGTTTGTCAGTAAACAAAAGCATCTTGCCCCACCACACCTACTGACACCCAGAAGGGACTGCTGAGAGCTTGATGGGTAGTGAGCAAGCTTGGGAATGACCATTTGCTCAGGAGCTTTATGCCCTATAAAGATGGCAGCAGGACTCATGAGAGCACCCAAGGAGAAGATGGTCCTGGTCTTTAGGAGACAGTGCCTAGGCAACTGGGACAACCAGTCACTGTGGGATAGACCCTGGCTGGGCTCATGCTCCAAAGTGATGAGAACTGCCCTCCCCAGCAGGCTACAAAATAAGAGAAATTTATGCCCAGACAAGGGCAAAAGATGTGTTGTTTTCTAAACAAAAGCAGATCATATCTGTAGACTTTTCAGCCAGTTCTTAGAAAAGCCACTTTGATAGGTTCAATCCTGGGCTGCAGGCAGAACTCAAGCACGGAAACCTGCAAGTGGAAAGAGCAAAAGCCAGGATGAAGCCAGAAGTGCTATGGCAGCATGGGGGAAGGGTGACAGGAGACTTTTAATCCTAACTCTGAAATCAACTTCCTTAGTAGCCTTGGGGTTCTGAGGGATTTAATTAATTAATTTAATGAGTGTGAAGTACTGCAAGTTATTAATATACAAATTCCACTACTGTATCTCCCATCTCGCTGCTCACCATCTCTTGGCTGCTTTATACTGAGCCCACAAGAAGCCAAAGCCAAGCCCTGGTATGCTTCTGTGCAATGGGGCAGAGGCTGCACACCCACACCTTACCAGCCAAGACACCAGTAGCAATGTCCCAACCCTTTCAGTAGGACAGCGCATCACACACGGCACAGGGCACCAAGAACATCTCATTAAATTAAAAAAAAAAAAAGGAATAAAAGTTCTGTTCTGTTCTTCCCACTTACAGGTAAGCCAATAGCTACCATAAACCTGCCTGGTTGCTGGTGGTGATGGCAGTAGCCACTCTCCCTTTTGTAGCTATGCTGGCTTGGTAGGACAATGAGGACCAAACGAGGTAGTGTTTTAATCCCCAAGGCTAGAAAATCTGATAGCCAATCATGCCTTCCTGGAGAACTGCAAAAGCCTATTTTCATGCTCCTACATGGAGCTCCTGTCTTTCAAATAAATGCTGAGAAAACCAGGTCTTTTCCCAGGCACTGGGCAGCTGTGCTGGTACTCAAGTAAAGCTCCAGATGAAGGACTGGGATGCAGGGATGCTCTGTCCCTTGCCTTTCCCATGGGACTCTAGGAAAGGCCATTTTTCACACATTTGTGCCTTCAACCCCCAGCTCCTTCCTCAACCTGCAAGCAGCAACCAGACCCATGGAACAAAGGTCTGAGCAGTATGTTTAACCTCAGCAGCAGCAGACACACACAGCCAGATGGAAACCAGGAGGCTCCTCGGTAAAGGGGACAGATGTTAAATCCCCAGCACGGGGATTGCAGGCACAGTGAGGTGCAGCTGAGCAATCTGGCACTCAGCAGCAAGAGCAGCACACAAGGTCTGAGCAGCTGCCCTTCTGCCTTTTGCCTGCAGCTAAAACAATGTGCATAGAAAGAATCACAAATGCCAACCTGCCTCCAACCACTTGCATAGACAAAGATGTTTTTGGTAAAGTGACCATGGCAGTGTGCTCAGCAAACTACTGCTCAGAATTTCACTTAAAAGGCAAATCTTTTGCCCTGGTTAAAAAAAGGCTCAAAGGAAAAAAAAAAAAAGCTCAAATTCTCCTCTCTGTTTTGTCCAGGAGCTGCAGGCTACACGAGGCCAAGGAACATAATTGTGCTCCTCAGTTTCTCTTGAATCAATACCTTCTGACCTTACCTGAGAGCCCTCTGTATTACATGTGGCTACAGGAGTCCCTGGTTCTTACCAAAATAATAAAGTCTGCCTTGGGATTTTCCTAGTGCAAACATCTGGGACTTGGGCAGACAGCATCAGGAGGGGGGTGGTGACTGTACATGGCACCCAAGGGAAATACCCCTTCTTTCCCTGCTCACTTTCTCTTGAGTTTCAGTGATGTGTCCCAAGGAATGCAGACAGCCCATGTCCCAGTGCAAGGGCAAAGGAAGTAGTATCATAGCACACAGGGCAAGGAGGAGGGGAGAAGTGATGACTGACTGTCTGCTTCAAGGCAGGACCAACTCTACCCAAACCATCCCCATCACATTCTTCTGAACTCACAAGAGCCAGAGGTTCCATACTCCTGCTGTCATCCATGGGCACTGCTTACTGATCTTCCTGCAGCAGGTGAGGATGTAGTTGAGAGCCATACACCAAAACCAGTCAGAAATTGAGCACTTTCATTCCTCAAAAACAGTTTCTTCTTAGTCTTCTCTAGGCTGAATATCCCAGATCACAGAAGCAATTAGGTTGGAAAAGACCTCTGAGATCATGGAGTCTAACCTATGACCTAACATCTCCTTGTCAACCAGACATGGCAGACTGCCACATCCAGTCTTTCCTCAAACACCTCCAGGGACAGTGACCCCACCACCTCCCTGGGCAGCCCATTCCAATATCTGATCAACCTTTCTGTGAAGAAATTCTTCTTAATGTTCAACTTAAATGTCCCCTGATGCAGCTGGATCCCCTGTCCTCTAAATCCCTCATTCTTCCTCTGGAGGTCATGTCTTCCAGTTCTCTGACCCTTCTGTTCCCAGGCTAAGATCAGGCTGCAAGACACCCTGCCTAGGAAAAGAGGTGAACTTTAACATGCACCTTATGCACTAGCAAAAGAGAACGTAGGAGAACCCCTGATGGTAAGGAAGTTAAGGTGTGTGTGAGGTGCCATGAGAAAACATGCAGCATAGCTATGAGAAGGACAGAAGGATGGAAGGAAGTTCCAGGAAGAGCTTGTTGTTAATAGGACCAAAATACTAAGGCAACCCCTTTACCCTGGAGTAGATCTAAGTAGCTTCCATATAACTTACATGAACCCTCAGGGGATCACATCTTTCCTGTCTCTTTGTACAGACACAAGTTCCACAGAAAATTGATCCTGTGTTTTGATGATGTAATTTACAAAAAAACCACAAAACCAAAAACCAAAGGAGAGGGAAACACAAAATAATTTGATTTAGGCAAAAATGGATACTCTATTTCTGCCCTCCTGAGATGGGCATGTTATCATTCAAGTCATCCAAAACCAGTGAAGCCTCCATGCTGCATCTAGAGCCCCTCTCAGCTGTAGCAAGACCAGCTCCTGAGACTGCAAGGAAAGGAAATGAAATGTGAGGCTGGGATCATTACTTTGAAACTATAAGCTCATGCCACTGAGCCAAAGCCTGTTATATTGACATGGGTTTGTGTCACCCAGCAGCAGACATCATTCTCTGTCTCTGCCTGCTCAGTTCCCCTCCTCCCAGGACAGCTGGCAGCACGGTCATCCACAATGCTCTGCAAAGTCTAGCTACAGAAAGCTCCCAACACCTTGCCCAGCACGTTAAGTTATAGGACCGAGCTACTTCCATCATGTTTGGAAGCTGCTGGAAAAGCACAAAGTGTAGAGGAGTAAATAGCAAAAACCTTAAGTTCCCTTCCCTGGTACAGAGAGCCCAGAGGGAGGTGTTGTTTAAAGCCTCCAATGTTTAAAAGTCACTTTTTGTACCTCTGCTGTCACAGAAGTTACTTTTACTCTGTGTCTCCAGTCACCAGCTTAGGCAGCAACTCTGAGGGAGGGAGACAGCCTTGCCTGGCAGTGAGTCCCAGGCTGAGAACGTTGGGGGCAGAGCCCTGAGCAAGAACAACTGTCCATGTAGCCCACATGCCGTGCCTGTGCTTTCTTTGTTTTATGTGAAAGAGGATGTCAAAATCAACCCTGATGATTACTCTGCATTATGTGAGCATTCTACTTTAGCATGTATTGCCCAACCCTTGGTCCATTTGGTTACAAGTTGTAGGGAAACTGAGACCTCAAACCATGTATTCTTCTAATGAATCCAGGAAGACAAAAGGAAAAGACTGCCAAGAACTTCCAGAATCGCCTGCCTATTGGTTTTCCTTGGAAGTACGTTTTTACTCAGCACTCCTTATTAAGTAAGAAAGGAAGGACAGGTTGCTCTGCAGAAGGACAGAAAGGGCTGCTCCTTTAAGGCCTCTCCTGGATGCCCTTTCCCGTTGAGATGACTATCCTCAACTCCCTCCTCATCTCCCTCCCTTTGATTTAAGAGTTCCTCTCCTGGCCCTGACAGTAAGGTATTTCTGTCCCACAGATTATAACTCACTCTGGGCTATTATTCAACTCCCAAGCCCTGGCCCTGCTGCATTTAGTCCAAACATAATATCCTTCATGCATATATTATCTGTCTCCCTATTATCTGGAATCATTTCGGAATTAAATTTCAGTCCCGCAATATTGGCTTGAAGAGCGGCTCGCTTTATGGGCTAGTCAAAGGTTAGAATACCAATCAAAATAACACTGCCGATGCAGAGAGACATTTTAATATTCCAAAACCCGGTAATTGTAAAAGGACATAATATTTTTTCCCTGATTACCCCAAAGGCAACACATGTTAACAAGGCGAGGGAGAGAGTGAAAGAAATTTCAGAGTTCAGACAGCTGCACGACAGATTTAAAGGAGAAGTCGTGGATGGCTGCTGGGCTCCAGCCCCGGAGCAGGAGGGCTCCTCTGACCGTGCCAGAGGTGCTGTGTTGCCCAGGATGCTTCCCCCTCCATTCCCAGCGTTGTGTTCGTGCTGTCTGTGCTTCCCAAGCCAGGAGCCCTTGAGAGTGCTCCCACTGCAAGGGAACAGAGGCCAGAGCTGTGCAGGACGGACAGGCAAAGATCATCACGGTAGAAGAAACAGTCACAATCAGCTGGCCTGACCTGCACAGGCCACAGCACCGCCCCAAATTCCTGTCTGAACCACAGCTGTTGTTTTTAGGAAAAAAGCCTTCCCTCCTGAGCTGGATTATCCACCACAGCCCTCGGTAAGTTGTTCCAATGGTTAATTACCCCACACTGTAAAGATCTGCACCTAAATTACCTTGCTTTGGCTTCCAGGAACTAGAACTGTTTATGCTTTTGTCTGCTTCCATGAAGGAACCTCTTATCACATCTTGGCTCTTCCTTTAGATATTTGGCAACTACAGCCCCTATCCTTCCTTCTCTGGTACCCTAAACGGCTCCCAGGGTTGTTACTGCATGGCGAGTGCTCCTCAGGTCTTGCAGTTCTCATCCAGTCTTCAAGTTTCTAGAATTCTTTGTGATGCAGATGGAATCCAACATCCCACTGGCCAAACCAAACCCAAAGAAAGAAATGATCCGGCCCCTTTGCTCCTCCTCACCATTGCCTGTTTATAAAGCCAACAGTAGCCACCTTCTAGATGCAGTATCTGCACATGTTATCGAAAATAATTTTTATGTTTTCTTTCAGGGCATTGACAAAAGTGTTAAATACAAGAGGTCTGAGAAATAGATCCCTGTGGGACCCCACTAGGAAGACATGCACTCCATGATGATTATCCATTTACAATTAAATGCTAGGAGCTGTCAGTTTGCTCTTTCTTAATCAATGTAATGTGTGCCATGTTGATTTTGTATCACTCTTGTTTCTTAATCAAAATGTCATAAGGTACCAAGTCAAATGCCTTCTAGAAGTATATTACATTGACATGGTTACCTTTATCAACCAAACATGTATTCTCATAAAAAAAATATCAAGTTAGTTTGAAAAAGATCTAGTTTCCATAAATCCACATTGATTGGCATTATATTACCCTCTTTTCATTCTTTATTAATCAACTATGATATCTGGCTTTTCATTACTTTGCCCAGAATTAATGTCAAGATGATAGGGCTATAATTACTTCATCGGTCATCCCATTTGCCCTTCTAAATTACTGGTACAACATTAGCTTTCTTCCAGTCCTCTAGAACTTCCCCCATGTTCAAAGACTTATTAATAGTCCAGGGCATCTCAGCCAGCTCTTTAAAACTCCTGTAACCAGCTATGCAAAATGCCAACCAATTCACCACTTGACTTGTGTCAGAAAATTGTGTTGTAACAGCAAACCTCTTGCTCAGCAATATGGCAACCTCTGCCTTTCTGTAAATACAGAGCAAAGTATTTATTAAACACAGTCATTTTGCTGTTATAAGCAATTCCTTCCATTTCCTTCCAACTATGAACCAGTGCAATTCCACAGACACTTTCCTTTCCTCATCTCTGTGAAAGAGATATCCTTACTTCCCTAGCCCTGGAGTCACACTTCTCCTTGTGTTTCCTTTCACAACCTCTCCCATTTCTGCCCTCTGAGCCTTTCCAAAGCCAAGAGCTTCACTGATGGGGCGAGGAACCAAGCAAGCCCAGGTCCCACTGAAGGAAGGTTTGTTTGACAGGGTGTCAGAACAGGCACCCATGCTGCAAACCAGCAAACCCTGGGCACAGTTCTTCACAGTTAGGAGGCAACATTTATTCACGTGCTTGGTGCTCTGGCCGTGAAGCACTTTGCCTGAGGAGTCCTCCTCTGGCATTTCTAACCTTACCAGGCATTTTTATATTCCCTGCAGCCAGTAACTCAATGAACAGGAAATTGATAACAATCACTCTAAGTCCTCAAGAAGTTAGACCCCGCAAAAACAACTTCCAAATATATGGGTTAACAAATAAACCATTTCTCACCCATTTCAATGATCTTCATCTAAAGCACTCAAGACACTTCAGCACCAAGTGCCCGAGAAGTACTCGCAGCCCTGCCTCCCACCCCAAAGGCAGAAGGAATTGTTAATTCAGAGGAGAGACAGAAAGCTGTTAGCAAATCTTTGTTTATTTAAGATGTGTTTATTTCTAGTAGCCAAATATTAACAAAAACATCCTATTACATGCTTCCTCTGACAGATTTCACAATGCAAGTAGGTGACCTTAATATATTTGTGGATGTGTATTAACAGTTTGCTTCCAAACAGGAATATCTGCAGATCAGTAAAGGCTGGCCCTGGAAAAGGCCAGCTCTGTGCACAGCCACAGCACCCCAGCATGGTCACACTGTGCTCCCCAAGACTCTGTCAAGCCTGTTTCATCATGCCCAGAAAGGGACAGCTGCATTCCTCCACACACATCATTCAACTCTTACCTTTCATAAAAACTCCCCTGAATTTCAGGAGGATGTCAAACTAAGACCAGTGTTCTTTCACTCCTAAAGCAGCCACTATTACTGTATCTAAAGACATGCTGCACCCTCTGAACAGAAACCAAAGATGGTCAAAAATGCCAGGAGAAAGGGACAGCTCAGTGATGGGTATGAAGATTGTCTTCTTTTAAAAAAAATAAAAGAAATATAATTTGAGAAACAAGGAATAAAACAAACCCTTAGTGGATACATAAACCACTCATCTTTTAATTGCAAAACATCCAGAGAATAAATGGAAGACCAGGAAAGATAGTGCACACATGTTAAGAATTCCACAAGCCAGTTCTAGAGTCACAGAGCCCACAAGTGCCTTTGTGCAAGCCCTCCAACAAGTTTTGCTGTGCTGGAAAAGACAATTCAGCAAGAATATGACTGAGGTCTCAAATCAAGACTAACACCATGAAGAAGAACTTCACACAATGCAAGACCTAGGTCAAAGAAAATAATCTGACAATAGGTTTAAAAGAAACAAAGGGACCTGCATTTTCACACAATGTATGAGTAAACAGAGTATAATTGATGCATAATTAAATAGCAAAAGTCATTGCCGCAGGATGCTGTAGAAACTGAAAGCATGAGCAGATTCAGAAAAGGGTGTACAAGTTTCTGGTAGACAGACTTTGCTAGATACAGTGGTCTAGGGACAGCTCCCAGTTCTTGAGGAGACAGTTGCTGGGAATCAGAGAAAGCTGACTCAAGCCATGCTCTTCTTGTTACACCTGGCCTCTGGCATAAAGATCATCTGGGTTACATATTTGGTCTGGCCATTTTGATACCCTCATCATCTTTCTAACATTCTTCTTGCACAAGCTCATTGTAAGAAAATGTATCTTCACCTCGCTTCTTCCACCTCCTCCCTCCTTTAAATCACTCTCCCTTCAGTGACATGCTCCCAGCCAAATGTGCTGACAACTCCTATGCTTGCGGGGTTTCCCACTCCCAGGCTCTTGGACACCCTGTGATTGCAGGCACTGTGTCCTCAGCCAAACACAGCACTGGTTCCACCCCCATGGGTGAGGATTCATCATGGGACAATGCTAACCATGCTGCTAGCTCTAGTGGGACCTGGAAAACAAACCACAGAGGCTCCTGAAAGAGCAGATGGCGCACAAAAGAGAGTTCATCCTTGTGTTAGAATAAGCAGTAATGGGTTTACCCAGGCTACCTGAGGATACTCTTGGGGCAGCAGCTTGGTTGTAGCTTGCTAGCTGCAGCAGCTTTCCATTTTGCATAAATCTTGACCCATGGCCTCCTGCTTTTTGCACACATTACTCCACTGGTGCCCCTCTCTCCTGACATGAAGCCCTCTCTGTTATTTCCACCCTGAGTATCCAGCTCCAGTGATGTAGCTCAGGTTCTGCACCTCAGTCCTAACCCACGGGGCCTCTGCAGATCAACATGACAGGTCCCTAAGGAGAACTGGCAGATGGGATGGTGGCTCTCTATTGAGATGGTTTAGGGGGATATCTGAAATGTTGCAGCATTCAAAGAAAGCCTCCTCTGCTTTCTGCTCCCCTCCCACAAGGCTGAGCTAATCGAAGTGAAGAACATGATAAACTCTGTGCCCCGAGTCAGCTCTACACTGACAGTTCACCAGAGATACGAGATCGCTCAGTGACATTAAAAATGTCAGCAAACACCGACCAGGCTTGACAGAAGGTATGCATTAGCAGGCTGGGGGGACACAGGGCAAAGAAAACTTCAGCAAACATGGTCAAGTGCACAGGCAGCTTTTCCCCCCCATCTCCTCCACAGAAGGCTTTTTTACAGATCCCAAGACACTGGCCACCACTGCAGCAGTCAGATGTGGAGCTCACCACCACCTGAACGGCCAGATCAATCCAACAAGGTTTGCCTGAGGCAAAGTAATCATGACAGCTACTGGGGGCAATTCCTGTCTCCAGCTTGCCCGAGAGGCAGGTCTTGGAAATTGTGAAAGCTGCCTGCAGGCACAAAGTTCTCACTTCAACTGCTCCTGCAGCACAGCAGTGGAAAGGGATGTTTATTGGCAAATGAACTCTGAGAAAGACTCTCTCACCACTACAGGAAGAAGATCTGCTGAGCTCTGGGGCATCCCATGCTCTGGCAGAGGGAGTCCAGACAAGGATTGCTTTTTTAAATGATACAAAACAAGAGACAAAGAGGACCTGAAGCTGTGTGTGCCTTGGCAGAGGAATCTGGAACCTATTTTGTTGCTACTGCAATACACACAAGTACACAAACTTGTCTGTGTGTAATCCTACTTCAGCATTGCCTGGTAGTTGCAGCAGGAGCTCTCTAATTCAGACAGGTCCTCTTGTTATCACTGCTCATAAGCAAAGACTCAAAGAAGATCCAGCAGGTGCAGGTGGGGCCATCCTTCAGGAAACTGCTCTCTGTCATATGTGTCTGTTTTCTTGAGATCTGAAACATTCAAGTCTCTGCATTATCCATGACCTAGAAATCGTCAGTTTCACACTGCAAGCCCCACCCACCCTCCAACACCTTCACTCACTTCATGGATCAGGTCAGAGGCAGATTCAGCTTAGGAGGTATTTCTAAGTCAGGAATATGCCAGAGGGAGGGGAAAAAGGCCACCTGAGCTATGCAGGGAAGAATGGAGGGGCTAGTTGCCTGTCCACTCCTATCTGTCTCACACCGGGAGCTCATTCAATAGAGACTGAGTCTCCACTGGGTCCATCTGCCTCAACAGAATTAGTTACCTAGGCAGGCAATTCTCTCTTGTGAAAACACACAGGCAGCTGCCCCACAAGCACCTGAAAGCAGTGCATGGCATAGAAGGATCACCCCAGGGTAAGAGTAAGTCCCAGGAGAAGCAGCTCTTAGGCACAAGACAGGAGAGGCCTCTGCTCTTCTCTGCAACATGGGTCATTTCCCAGAGGGACACAGGGTCCCTGGAACCATTCTGTGTTCAAAGGGTGTCAGGTATTACAGTGTCAGAAAAACTTCATTGTTTTCAAGGGACTAGAGGGGCTGGAAGATCAACATTTCTCTCTCACATCCCCTTTCCTGCACAATCTGAAGGAGGTTGAAGTTTACTTTCCAAGTAATACATATGCAGAGGAGGACAACCAACCCACATGCCCCCATCCTACATGCTCAGCATATGAACCTTTCAGGGAGCTGGCTAGGGGAATATTTCACTGTAACAACTTCCCTCCTGCTCCTGCCTTTAGCTCTGTGCTTGGGACTTCATGGATGCTTAGCAGCCCTCAGCTTAGTATCGCAGTATTTGCTGACATGCAGTACATGAATGCTCACCTTCAAGAAGAGACATTTGTCTGGACATCTACATAATGAGGAATCCCAGCTCCTAACACACTAAATCCAGAAGCCTTGAACTATGGGAAAGTGCCATAAGTCATTCATCCTGAGGCTCAGAGGAGGAGCATGGCTGGATCAACCTACTTCTTAGCAAACATCCCAGTACACAGGGATTTCTTTTTTTTTTTTTTTTTGAGTATTATTATTCTGCAGCCATCAACCTGCTGGTTATATAGCTGCTATCCATTCACCGGAAGTTTAGTGAACTTCAAATGGCGATCATTAATGGTCACTGAACTGCAGAATGCCCCAATGTGCTTTCAGATTTCATTTACCAAGGACCAGCAATCAGCCAAAAGATTTGCTCTGACAGCAGGGAAATACAAGACCCTTTGACAAGTTCAGCCAGGAATGTGCTGCCAGCATCCCTTGTTAAGTTCATGTTCTACCCTATTTGACGGAACAGATCATGCAAATTGTCCTTCTGCGGCCGCTCAGCCTGTCACTCACGCTTCCATTTAAAACAATAAATAAATAAAAGAACAAAAGAAAAGCCCGCAAGAACAACGAGCTGTTTATAAGAAAATTCGCTTACTGAGACCCTTAATTACCAGGAAAAGGCATAGAAACCCAAATAAAGCACTAAATTGGATGGGGGAAGGGAATCTTACTCATCTAAAGGTTTACCCAGGAGGGCCAACCCAATTTCTCTTGTGCACAGACTGCAGCCTCCTCCCTCACCCTGTTCCTGCTTGTAATCACACTTGCTCTTTCCTTCCCACTTTGGTTTGTGACTTATGGCATCACTGTGTTTTTCTGTGCAGAGGAGCAGCTGTGCCAGGGGTCCTTGTGGATGCACAGCATGCTGCTTCTTAACCACCCAGTGAAGGTGTGCAGCAAAAGACAAGGCGCCAGACAGTGCTCAGTCCGAGGCATTTTGCTTAGCAAAGTGATCACTGATCTCTTAGGTGGATATGCTGCTGAGACAGCTCCCTTTCCCCTTGCCACAAAGAGAAATACTGATTTTTATATTGGAGAATTTCCACATTTATTAACCGGAATTTCATCTGACGGGAACCATGCTCCTAGGAGCCTTATATGGCTGCAAAACAAAACAAAGTCAGCAATACTGGTGACAACACAACCTTCACTGAAAAGGGGTCTCACAGAGTCCCAATATTATGCAGATATTGCACTGTGCCTGCCACAATGGGATTCTCCCCAGCTGCAGAACACATCCCATCAAGTACAGTAAGACTCTATTAGAAGAGATACAATAGGGAGCTGGAGGACTCGCTCAGCCCAGCTTCTGAGAAAATAACTCATTTCAATGCAAAACAGCAGTAGTTATTAGACACCTCCTTAAAGAGGAAAAGTGAAGGACAAGGGGAGGAGGGAGACAGGGAGATAGAGACCAAGGCAGTTTGCACAGAAGTACCTTTTTCAGATTAATCCACTGTTTGAAGTAATCAGCAACCGGCAGCCCTAAGTACTGGCATTGTCCTGGTAACCTGTAAGAGAGAAGAGAGAGCAAGTTTGATTTAATCAGTGCCTTGACAACACAAACTCTGTTTTCTTAAGTGCATTTTGTTCAGAGATGGAAAAGACTCTCAAGTCTGCTGTAACATCATGCTGCACATCAGAAACACTATAGCTCTTGGCAAAAAAATCTCATGAGAGTACAGCTTGGCTTAAGACTTGCATACATCCAGGCTGCTGAAACCTTTTAGACTAAACACTTTGAACAGTTCTGTACTGAGCAGCACTCAGCTCTTCTCCACACTGGCTAACACACAAACACAACTGGAGTATCTAGGCTCTCCTTGGTTAAGTAAACCCATCACAAATCCCTGCAAAACCATCCTGCTCTGCCAGCAGCTTACAGGGCAGACAGAAGGACTGACAATTCACCTGTCATGCCCTGGTGCTTCTCCATTTGGCCTTTATGGTTAAAACATCAAAAGAGATATAAGGGAGGGAAGGAGGCACCAAATCATTCATTTTTTTGGACAGCAGTGGTGAAAGGCTAAGAAAGCAGAGGCTGTTTTCCAAGCAGGTACTTGGAAGAAGAGAGCAGACACAACTCTTAAGATACAAGGTGGTGCACACTGTCTCATTAGGGATGTGAGCACAGCAGCCAGAGCTGTGAGCACACAAATTGATTCTCCCCCTTCCTACAGCAAGCCAATGGAATAGGGCTCAAAACAAAACAGCACCAGTAAGGGAGGTGGGTTGCCTGAAGGGACAGCAGCAGCTCAGGAAAGCTGCTTCTCCCACTCAGTGCCAATCCCAGTGTGTTTGCAGGGGAGTGAGGATGTGCCCCTCATCCGGGGAACGCTGAGTCGCAAACCGTGTGGCTCCAGCCAAGCCTGTGCAGGGACATGAGTTATGGGAGTATTTCCTGGCCACTTTGATCTGATCAAGAGTAATTGATGGATCTTGTTCATTCACATACTGCTGAGCATGCCTGGGGCACTGGTCACAGGATCTTTAAGTGAAGCAAAGGAACATCCCAAATAAATATGTCAACTAAATAAATGACTAAATTAGCACTGTTTGTGCATGTTAAAAGTCACAACCCCAGGAATCAGCTTTTGCAAACAGAGAGGGTGGGGAATCTCAACTTCCTCAGGCACATGGGGGCTGTAGGAGGAGATTGTAGGGGAGGAGGAAAAGCTAGAAGTGCCAGCATCAGCTGATCATGTCCAGGGCAAAGTCTTCTCTTGCTCTCCAAGGAGGAAAGCATGAATAGTCCAGACTAGCCTTCAGACTCAAGACTGAAATACAGGAAAAAGCTCTGGTGAGAAGTGGATACAAAGTAAACACCCCAAGGGGCACCATCAATATCCCAGGCAGTACCTGAGTGGTCAAATCCTTTGGTGAACAGAGAAGCATCTCTCCAGACATTTCCCGAAGTAAGGAGATGAAGGAGCCACACAGATAATGCACACGCAGATAATGTGAGAGCAAGGGTAGTGCAGGACCAGAGCAGTCTGGTCTTGGTGACTCCTCCATTTCGAGGCAAAGAAAAGGAAGGAAGCTGGGAAACATATCCAGAGGAATCTCCTGGGAATATGTTGTCAACAGAGCCAGCACACACTGGGACCCACCTGTGTACTACCTTTGCCCTGCTTAGGCTAAGAAAGTAAGAGACTTCCTGTGCCACAGTCAAATGCCTGGTCCTGAGAAGATGTACATGTGATGATTCAGGACCAATCATTTAAATCATACAAACACATTTGAATAAGAATGTGGAAACTCTTTGAAAGCAGGAAGGCTATCAAAAGAAGGAGCTTGCAAGGAGCAGGGCCACAGCGATTTGCAGGGCAAGTAGTGCAAGTTGACAGCGCAGTCCCATCCCTGGGCACAGCTCATCTGACACCACTGTGCTGAAATAAAGCACCTGGAGTCACTCTTCACAATTGCACATTGCCACACAAACAGCAGCCTGGCCCATGCACTTTACAGCCATTACACAGATGTCCATGATGTCCCTTAGTCGAACAGACCCAACCAGCCCCAAGCAGCATGCTGAGAAAGCTCTTTCTCCAGGAAAGCTGCTTTTTGCTGGTGCCCAAATAAAGAATCACAAGAAAAGAAACCATCTAAAACAAACAACTGGTCTAAATAAAGGCACTTGATTAGCTCAACCTCTTTCAGTCTGCTCACATTTAGCTAGAGAAGATGATAACAGAAGTTAGCAAAAGGTATGTTACAAAAAATTAGTTTCTCCTCCAAATCCAAGCGGCTTTCATTAATACAGGTCTGAGCCTAGCTCCACTGAGAAGAAAAATTATCCATTTACCTAACTTCTGGATAGGGCCCAGAAGAAGTGAGAGCAGCATTGTTCTTGTTAGCCAGAGGAATTGACAGCAAACCACCCATGCAACGAATGACATCTAAAGCACTGCCACCCCTGTGGGACCAAAAGGCCCAGCAAACTGGACAGTCTGGTTCTATTTTCACCCTGAGACTGATGGCAGAGTGCCCTGGGCACTGGACAGTGGGTCTTTAATTGGAGAAAATAAATGCTCCAAATAAATATGTCAACTAAATAAATGACACATTTTTGCAAACAAGTAACAACCCCAGAAACTGCCTGTGAAGCTGCGTGACCTCAGGACATTCCCCCTCCCCCTCCAAGCTTGTGCTCCCCTCATTTCTTGTCAGATCCAGAGGGGCTTCAAGTTTTTCAAGCACCAAGAGACCAACACTGCTGTTATAACCTGGGCGAGCTGTCAGCAGCACAGACCAAAACATAAGTCTATCCCTGAGCTGAAAGGTGCAGTCCTGGTGGCTCCAGGCCACTGGGGTCACAGCCACTGAGCAAGGATTAGCAAAGGATTGCTTTATGGGTCTGGCCTAGTCTGAATATACAGCACTCCTGGCACAGGGAACCAGGGGCTTTCGCTGCACAGGTCCCAGGTTTCCTGGTAGCCACGGGGAGGAAAATACCCCTGCAAAATCTTTTCCCCAGCTCCAAGACTATCACCTGCAGTGGTGCCCCCACTCTTCAGCCTGGAGAGCAGACAGGAGTTTCTCTATCATCTTTTCCAGGCTGGACTGAATAAGGCACATCTGTGGCTGTCCTGGGGAACAGAAGTACCATGGGCTGTAAGGAAGTATGTCTATTTATCAGAGCCACCATTGACCTGAGCATTCACTTTTTTGAAAAATAAGCTTTTATGCTCAGTCGAGCTTCTTGCTCTTGCCAGAGCCAAACTTACTCACTGAGAGCAGCTTTGCTTTAGCAGAGAGCTCAGGATTTGGCCCTCCCTCAGGTAAGGGAGAAATGATGGCACATTTTGCTGCATTCAACATCCCATGATCCTTCCAGTTTTTGAATGAGTTCTAACTGGCTTCCCAAACACTGAAGCTCTCACTCCTTGGGAAGGAAGCTGTCTTTCAAAAACCACCCCATCAGCCAAACTGCATTCAGGATAGAGAAACTTGAAAATGGCTGTGTGATTTTCCAGCCTCCAATGCAGCTCTGGTGCTCTGTCCTCCCAGGAGCAGAGATGGGAGCGCATAACTTCTGCCTGCTCCCAAAATGCAGATCACTTTTGCTCAGAAGAGCAAGTGACATCAAGTAGCACACTCTCCTCCACCAGCTAAGCACGTCTAAGTCCTTCTTAGACCATGGTCAGCAGTGGCAACTCTGCACCATTTTCAAAGAGCTTTCTCCACCCCAGGCTCAGATTTCCATCCAGCCCTGCCTCACCACCCTGCAGGGTAAATGGAGCCTGGAGATGAACGGGATGCAATAGGAGGTGAGGTGACATGGCTGCATTTCTGCTGTTGAAGCCAGCTCTCTCCAAGGCAGCAAGAAGCGCACAGCTCGGCGGTGATAAACGGCCTTGCTTTAGTTATCACTTTCCTTAAGTTAAGGAGAGCAGCCTGGTGATGGATGGGCTGGAATTCGGTTATCAGGGAAGGCTGTCAGCCAGAGTTGCCTATCTGCACACACATTTAGCAGGGCGTCATTATGCGATGGCATGGAGTTAAAATATGACCAAGGGTACTGAAAGAAAAAGAACGAGATTAAAAAAAAAAAAAGGCAAATTGAGCAACAATAAAGGAGCATGAGGCAAGAACGTTATCATACTAGTGACACCTTTTATCTCAGTCTGGTTAGCTAAAGCAGGGCACAAATTGGTCCTTCCTCCACTATTGTATCCTCTTGTACAAACAGAGGCAGATAAAATGTGTCACCAGTGCGATAGCATATCAATTTAACCCTAATTATCTAGAGGGTCAAATGAAGAAATGGGGGTTTCTCGTTTCAACAGGTCCCTCCATCTCTGTTCAGAGCCAACACATTAATATGGAAGGGGGAGGGGCAGCTGTAATTGATTTCCGTCACTCAGGTGGTTCTGGCGTATAAAAAATTAATGCTTGATTCTCCCAACTAATCAGAGCTGGTTAACGTCCATCTGCTTCTGGGTTCAGGATGTCAGGAGACAAAGAAATTGGGCCACTTGCTACACACAGGGTGTATTGATATTGAGGCAGTTAAAAGAACAAGTTCCTCCATGGGAAGATAAAGGGACATTAAATCTTGGGGTTTATAGACCTGATCTTAACCTTCCAAAAAAATCCATTCCCTGGAGACCTTGCATTGTAAGAGATGCAGAACATTTTAATTGTGTCCTGGCCAACACTTGTGCATTGGGCTGCAAAGGAGAGCACTGGCAGGCTCCTGGCCTGGAAATCCTTCACTGATGAAGAAAGCTGCTTGGATGCTTAAGCAACAACAGCACCATGGTGAAAGAGAGGAGCTGTCAAACCACCTCAGCTGGGCCCCTTTGTTCAAAGCTAGGCTGGTCAACACTCTGGACCACACAGCTCAGAGGTGCTCCTCTGTTTTGATGTAGAGTGGCATGTCTGCCCAGCCAAGAGGCAAGCTTACGTGTCCTCTCCCAACAGGACAAGGTCGCAAGGGAATAACATCCTATGCTAAGGCACCTGAACAGATTTAGCAGAGAAATGGTACTGCAACAGGCAAAGCTGCACCTGTCTGCACTTAACCTGCACTTACATGAGCTGGGGCCAAGTTAGGCATTCAAAGCAGTTCAGGTAGGTCCATACTCTCCCAAAGAGGCAGCTGCAGACTGCCAAAACCACAGTGCCAAACCAGAAGGCCTCTGTCAGGGTGATGTCACAGCATCCACACACAGTAGACTGGCCCACGTACAAAGAACAGCCCAAGCCACACCACAGCCTACAAAAACTGAAGCATGCTGACATACACCTCCACAAAAACCTGAACTCCCTCATCCCAGTAATTCAGTTTAGACTGGGGCTACCTTCCTGTGTATCCGGAAGCTTTGGCAGGGAGGTGTCTCCTCCTCAGTGCTGGAGTCACTTTGCCACTCAGTGCAAACATGCTTCTGTCCAAAATGAAGTACAAACCCTGTGCCAGACCTCTGGCTCCCCACTCACAATTTCTCAGCCCCACAGACCAGCCAAGAGGCCAGAGGAGCCCACCTGCTCTTGCTTTCCACCAGGTAAGCACTCATCAAGCACACACAATGCCATCTCTCTCTGCCCCCCCATCAGTGCCGGACAAACCACACCTGCCTGGCTGCTCTTAAAATTCACAAGCAGTAGCTGTGGAAAGACAGTACATCCAGAGAGGGTCTGAAAAGCCCTGGGCTTTCACAGAAACCCTGAGACAGGTCCCATCTCTCTCCCTCTTTGCTTTCCTTCCACCCTCTCAGTTCTCTCAACCACCCCCAGACTTGTCACAGTGCAACAAGCGTATGAGCCACACATCAGCTTTAAATATCAGCGTGCATGAAGCAGGGACATGAGAGCAGGGAAGTGGGAACAGACAGAGCAAGCCTCCATCGCCTGTCAGGTAACACTAATGAATTTCAACACCAGCAGCCATTGCCTCAGACGGGCTGGTGAGAGGAGACAGAGTTACAGTGAGAAGCCTTTGCAGGAGCAGCCTGCCTTTTTTCAAAGCCCCCTCTGTTAATAAATGTCATTCTCGAGCAGGCTGCAGCAGTCCTCAAGCCAGGACGGCGTGGGCTGGGGGAGAGACAGGCAACTGACAGCACTCAGGATGCCTGGGCAGCACAGCCTTTTCTTCTACTGCTTCCCCAGACAAGAGCCAGGAAAAGGAAGAAGACAGGTCATTGCTATTGGCATAAAGCTGTGTTCCATTAAGTCCCCAGCTCCCAAATAACAAACCTTCACAAGGAACCACAAGTGCAACCCCAACACCCTCTAGTCCTGTTCACTGGGATGGATGGATGGATGGATGGATGGATGGATGGATGGATGGATGGATGGATGGATGGATGGATGGATGGAGGCTCTACAGCAACCAGTCCTGGAATGGGCAGAGGGATGCAGAGACATCCAGCCACACTGTCTGCACTCCTGACAGCAGCAAAGGGTTACAGAGCAGTCGGTCCCTTTGCTAACACAAATGCACTCCCGAGGCAGCACAGGGAGAAGCATCCAGCACAGGGCACTGTACGGCAACCGCACCGATGCACAACATGAAGGTCAATGCAAGTCTTCTTTACAAATGTCAACCTGTCATCTCTGGATATTAATGAGGGCTGACCAGCAGCTAAAATGCATCCATGCTCCATTAGTAATAAGAGAGACACAATGCAGGAGAAGAGCACACACCATGGCACATGGAGGCACCAGTGGGTCTGCAGGGCCTGAGGAGGTGTGGTGATGCACAACATAACTTAGGCCACTCCAGATGCCCAGGAAGGAAAGAAATTCTGTACAAACCCCTTCACTGGAGTGTGTGTTATCTTTTCCCATCAACCTTTAATTGGATTAGTGTAATGAGGCCAAAAACACAGGCTAAGCAGCAAGGTTAACACCTGGCACTTCCAGATCTTTTCTTTTTCTGTGATGCCAATTCTGGACAGAGCTGCATTCTCCCTCTACCAGACAAATTCCTGCCTAGGAAGCCTAAAAGGCAAACTGCAAGCCTTAACACTAGAGACTCATAGCAGCATTGGCTGAAATATCTGAACACGCATCATATGCTAACAGTGTGATCCCTATTCTTTAAATTTTTGCTGGGTACTAAGAAATTTGAGAGAACCTCAAGACCCTTGCTTTCCAAGCCACTAGCCAGTGAATGGAAAAGAGTGTTAGCCTTTTGCAGCCAGGCACTAGGGACATAATTCTGCCACAAAAAGCACATAGGGCAAGTGGCTTGTTGTGACTCGCTCGTCCTGCAAAGCACTGTGTGCCTTCCACTGCCATCAACCTTAATGAAACATGAAGGCATTTAACACCAAGTGAGATCTGGCCCTTTTATGAGTATCTGTCTGTGCATCAGCAAGATGCTGGCAGAGATGCTATCTCAACATTAAAAGCAAGGCTGTAACACAGCAGGTATTCAGCCTCCAACAGAAGATGTTCATCAACAATTGCGCACACATGATGCTACAATAAATCTATGTGCTACTTCTTAACAGCTTCTCTTAAAAAGATTCATAGCTCTATTTACTGGGCCTGATTCTGCTGCTAGGCATGTGGGAGTAAATCTAGAGTAACTCTACCTGGAGTTTGTAAACAGACAGGGATAGTAGGATCAGAACTGAGCCTCTTGATTTTTAAATAAGTACTTAATTACCATGCAGGAAACCAGAGCCTGCTGGCTCCATGGTTCAGCTGAGATTAAAAGTGCAGCAGGAGGAAGATTTGCACTACTCCAGATTGGTGGAGGGGTAGAGCAAATGTTCTCACCATCCCTTCCAGATATGGAGAACAACTAGGTGGACTTGCCTTTGACATGAGAAGTGCATGACACTGCTCCCAAGAAAAGAGAAACTGCAAAGTCTCCAAGGCTGAGGTTGCCTCCCCAGCCTTGGGAACCTGATCTTATGAAAAACCCCTACAAACAGATTTTTACACATAACCTTGGTGTGAGAGTATGTCTGCTTACTAAACGTGACATTATACAGCATCTTTATGAAGAGAAGTGTACAAATTGCATACTGTATTCTCAGTGGAAGTCATGCATCACCACCACAGGCTGCAGCAGGTCAATGTCCAGTTTGTCATCAGAAAAAACTCTTCACCATGCAGGTAATAAAGCTCTGGAACAGACTGGTGGCAAAATCCCCTCCCCTGGAGACATTCAAGCTCATCTGCAGAATACCCAGAGCAACCCAATCTAAGTTTGAAGTTAGCTCTATTTTGAACAGGTGGCTGGATTAGAAATCTCTATTTAAATTATTCTGTGAATCATGCTTCAGCAGATCCTGATTACACATAGCATGTGTCCTTTCTCTGTCTATATGGTCTGTTAATAAGCCTTTCATACAGACATTAATGTAGTAATCGCCTGGTTCTCTGCATACCAGCTGCTTTAGGAGGGAGCATTTAGACTCCTGTTGCAGAACACTGTAATTATGCACTGAGTAAGGGAATGTATCTGATTAAATGGATGTATCCATCGTGTCTAAGCCCCCTTAAAACCAAAACATGCACAAAAACTAAGCTAAAATTAAATATTATTCTCCTCCCACTGTACAAATACCATTGCAGAAGTATTTCTCCCTAGGAAACCTGAACACACAAGACCTAGAGCTAAGGTGCTCCTCTAAACTAAGAAGATATGTCCTGTGCCAGGCCTTCCTTAGATCTTCTCTCCGACAGGCAGGAGGAAACCTTGCCTCTCCCAAGCCTGGCCTGTCCAGACCATTTAGCAAATAAACTCTTCAAGACAAGGGCTTCTCTGCTATGAGTCATAAACTGTTTAGTGCCTAATGGTAAAGCCTATAGACGCTTAACATAATACAATCATGTCACTTAAAGGCCATTAGTCTCCAGTCTAAACAGCACTTTTCCAGTCGCAGCGGGGACCTGCCAACCCAGCAAGGCAGGATAAGGGACATGGGTGGTCAGTCAGGTCACTGGACTTGCAGACACTTGATATGAAACCCCAAGCAGGACAGAGCCCAACCAGAAAGCATGGGGGAAAGCCATGCTCTAGCAGTCAAAAGTTTTGTCATTTGTGCTTTCTTGAATCACTCGAATCAGCTGAAAACCTGTCTGCCAGGTCTGTCTCCACCTTCAACCATGGCTGTACCGCTTGCATGGGGAAGAGCCCCTCATCCACAGAGGGAGCATCCAGCTTTCTGTATCACCTCTCTTTCCACTCACTGAAGTAGACCATTGATCTACAAGAAAAGATGCCATTCTGTTTTGTGACTCTGTTTGAACCCCTCTTCTTTCCTGGCGTCATCTCTGTCTTCTTCTGGCACCACATCACCCAGTTCTATTCTCTCAACTGACTTCTGAGATTGCTTCTTCTTCCCACTCCCCACTAAAGGGAAGAGAGAAATCCTAATAGGAGCCAGTGGGATGGGGTAAATTGCCTTCCTATGCCCTGTGATGATACACAACCCAAAACTGCACACACAGCAGCTTCATGGGCTCTCATGCTGTCAGCACTGGGGAGACCAGCACCCTGGGTAACAGGGTCTGAGCACAGGTTTCTGTGCAAGTTACACAGGCACAGAAAAACACAAAAAAAACCACAAAACAAGTTTGTGTTTTCCTTGTGGGGAAGAGACCGTTCCCACCTCCAAGCGCAAGCTGCCATTAGTATTTGCTTCGCCAGAGAGAAGGAGCAGCGAATCCTCCAGAGCAAAGGACAAGTGCAGCAATTAGGATGCAGGGGCTGCGGGAGCTGTTTAACAGCACGACCCAGAGGTCAGTGCCGCCGACTCCCAGCCCTGCATAAATATTGTATGAGCTGGGGAGAGGGGCTGTTACGGCCACCCTCAGCGCCAGCCCTCCCCCATCCATCGCCACTCTGCATCCTGCTAGATACGCCAGCAACATTATTTACAGATGTGACAGTCAGGAAAATCACTTTAGTAACTAAGGGAATGGGAATGAAGACTGCACAGTAGAGCAGGCACCTGGGAGCAGGCTCCCATCCGCACCTCCTGCCACCCCTTAGAGCCCTGCCAAACGGCACGGCCCGTTCTCAAACAGGTACATGAAATACCACCAGGAACAAGGAGGGGAGGGGAGGCTGTGAGCTCCCTCTCAAAGCTTGCCAGGTGTTTGATTATCAATGCTGCTGAAGCACACTTCAGCCAGCAGCTGCCTTCCAGTTTCCTATCAGTATCTCTGCTAGACCCGCCCTTTGGAGGGAGCTTTGTATCAATGTAATGAGAAGCTTTAGAGGGAGCTTCTCTCAGACTCTGTGCAGACCTGCAGAAGGGCCCTCACTCCAACACAGCCATAGGGGCTCATCCCTGCAGAAACGCCCTCAGATGCTCTATTTGGCACCAGCCACCTTCCTCACACGTGACCTGTTCACTCCTTATTCCCTGAAGGATTGTCTTCACCTGCAACTTCAGTCACACTGAATGGCACCATCTCTACTGTATCTTGGAACATCCTCATTCTTCTGCTCACTTTTTTTGCTGGACATGCCAGGTAACCGCACATTTGCTGTGATGCTCTGCACAAATACAAACCTATCTCAGATTCACAGAGACTGAAGGTTCCTGAGGACAAGGACATTCTCCAACTGTACCAGCAGCCCATGAATTCCTAGGGACATGCTGCTAATAAACATTACTGCCCAGGGCAACACACGAGAGCTGCAAGATGGAAGACACAGCTTGGATGTGCTTCTGCCCATGATACCTCTCCAGAATTTTTTTCATTGTTCCGTGTCTGGTTGCTGAATCCAGGGAAGGCAGAAGCCCTGTCTTACAATTAGCAGCTTTTCTAAACTCACCGTGCAATTAACAGGCTTAATTATTGATGGCAAAGGCAGGGAAGGGAGGAAAGAAAGAGCCAACAAGGAAGGAATGATGTGGGGGTGGCAGGCACCAAAGGTCTCCAAAGATCTTCCCTGAGCCTAGAGCACAGAAAGAGCCCCTAGCCGCTCTGCTGCTCCCACGGCCCTGCTCTAATGCTCCCTGACATGCCTCTGAAGACAGCGAGCTGTTTGCAGTCACCACCGTGATTTGTTAGTAATTATTTTCACAGTGTCACATTGCTGTCACTCTCTTAACAAAGAGACAGGCAGCCCGAGGCTGCCTGCAAGAAAGAACCAACAGAGAAAAGCAATTGTCAGGCACCCAGGGATCCTCTTTGCTTCCTGGGTTTCAAAACCAGAGCCCTTACCAGCTTCTGAAGCAACTTCTGAGGAGAAGTGGCAAGTCAGAACCATCTCCCATCCTGGTCACAGGAAGAGGAATTAATTACTTAGCACCTTCTCAATTTCACCTTACCTGTAAATCCAGTGCAAGACCCAGGTGCTTAGAGCCCCTTAAGCCAGCAATTTGCTTCAGGCCTGCAGCAAACACAAAACAACTTTGGCAATTGATGACTTTTAGTGCTCTCCTTGCAAGTCCCTATTTCTTTTTATGTGGTCTTGCCATTAGAACGTGCTTCCCAAACACAGCAATCCTGATGACAAACCCCTGCCTAAGTCTATCATCCTCACACATTAACCCTCCAGACTGTTCACATGTGCTCTTCCTACACCAGACTCATTAATTCCAACACACTGCTGTGCTCCACATGGCAGTAACATTTCACTTGGCATTTCACAATGCCAGAGGACCTCAGCAGCTTCCTCACACCTGAAAAACACTGTCTAATGGCTTGCTGCCTCTGTTTTCTCATACACAGCACAGTGACTTGACAAAGAACTTCCCTGCTTGAATCACCTCCAGTCCATCCATCCATCCATCCATCCATCCATCCATCCATCCATCCATCCATCCATCCATCCATCCATCCATCCAACCTTTGGCTCACTTGTCACTAAGTCCAAGGTAATCACTCCTTTCCCAGTAAACATGGTGCTTGCTTGAGCCCCCAAGGAATGGAGGCTACTTTGGCACCTGAAGTGTCACACGAAATAAGGATATAGAGATGAAAGACTGAGACACCTGGCCAGACAACCTTTAAAGCACTCTTGAGCTTTGTGCAGAAATCAAGTGGACTTCCTCCAGAGCATTTCCAAGTCTGAACTACTCCCAGCCTGTGTTCTTCCTACACCTGCTTACTGATGGTGCACAAGGGGCTCTGCAGCCATGGGGAAACCTGGGTACTAATTCACCCTCTTAGCACAGGGAGAGTTTGGAAATATTAAGCCTCACAGTCTAAGGAAAACCTTCCTGCAATTAACTGCATGGAAGAGCTCTTGACTGAGAGGGCAGCTCCTTTTCAGGGGTCCTTTTAATAACCAAGAAATGGCATATACATGCTGTGAAGAATTAGGATCACCATTGGGAAGCTAAATGGTCCATAAAATGTAAAAGTTCTCTTCAGAGCTGGGAGCATTGTGAGCTGGAGGAGAGGTCTTGGCAACCTCCCACCAGCCTACTCCATGCACCTGGTTTGCAGGGACAGATGTGACTCCAGGCAGGAACGAGGAACTGAACTCAGCTGGTGCCCAGGCACCTTGGGCACGCTGGCCAACAGTCAGCACCGAGACCTGGTTCAACAGGCACGTGGAAAAACTGAAGCAAGGAAATTAGAGATGACCAAGAGGCACCTACAGAGGAAAAACAAAGGGTGTCCCAGAGTGCCAGGCAGAGAGGAGGAGAAATCCTTGCTCCAAGACAGGCAAAGCTGGTAGGACCAAGGCAGGATGAAGTCCTGGGCAGTATGAGCTTCCCGGACACAACCCTGCCAGGACATCACCCTGCTTCCTCTATCTTCTTCCCACAGACTTCTCTATTCTGCTTTCTTCTACCACCACCTCCATATGCCTCACATCACTGCTAACACCTGGTCCACATCAATGTCTGACCATGTGACACTGCCTTTGGGGTGCCAGGCTGCTGATGGCAGCGCCTGGGCCAAACATGGAAAAAGGTGACTCCAACATGAAACGGACTCAGCTCAAAAAGTTAATCTGCAGCTCCAGTGTCCTCCCAAGTCCTGCACACACCTCATCATCCACTCCTGAGGATACAGAGCGTCGCTGGACAAGGCGCGTGAGAATATGCTGGAGGGAAAATACCAGGGATGACCTCAAGATGGCCCAGTAGGTCTTTGCCAGCCAGGAGCTTCAGGAGGAAAGGGACTAAACCCATCCAGGAAAATGGCTCCCAACAGGAAACAAACATCCCAACAAAATAAAACATTTTCAAGAAAGCTATAGACTCACACAGCAGAGCAAGTGAAAGAGGAACGATGCTGCTCCCAGGCTGGCAGTATTCTTCAAGCAGAGCTCTCTAGGCAAAGAAGGCATAAGCACATCTCTCCCAGCCAAGCCACTGAGAGGGCAGCATTGGTGCCAACACGCAACTGCTCTGCTTCAGCTGCAAAGTAAGAAGAGCTGGGATCCAAAGGAAGACAGCTGACATTTCAGACCCAGCATGAAACACTACGGCTGTCTAACACTAGAAAAATTAAGCTATTCTAAGAGAAAACAAACACTTTGTGGAGCTAAATCCTGTTTTTCACACATGCCACAAACAACAAAATTCAGCTGGCAAACAGCCCTCCAGTGATTGTCCTCTGCAGTCCCAAGCCAACCAGCTTTTCAATTCCCCAAGGCACAGAATCACCACAATCCTGAACTGCTATTAGAGGGCTCTCATACAGACAGAGGCTAGGTACCCATTTACCAAGTACCCATTATAGATCCATTGATTTTGAAACAATTTTGCCTGAATTCACTAAAATCCTGGACACAGAATTCACCAAAACCCTGGACACAGAATTCACCCTAGTGATTCCTGGTGCAGAGGGCACTATGGCTCCCTACTCTGTGAGCAGATGACATTGAGACCATTGATTTACATCCAGTTCAGTGTGATTGTTTTCAAACAGCTTGAGTTAAGTTACCCAGGGGTAGAAAATCTACCTTCTCCACTTACTACTCCATCCCAAAGGTTCAGTGCTGGAAATAAAGTGCATGATGCAATGCCTGCCTCATTCTCCCTTGGACTGCAAATTTATTTGTAAATTTCTCCAGACTCTTTTCACGCTGCTTCCAACTTCTTTGGTCTTAATTTCCAGGTAGAAGAGTCCTGCTCCCCAGAGTGCACCAGGCACCACAGCTCAGTAAATCTGTAGCCACTACAGCCCTGATATGACAAATGTCTTTGCTATAATGTGCCAGATAAAGAACAGACCTGAAGGTCCATTGCATTATGATCCCTATGTAAAGATTTAATGTCCAAAGCTTAACCCAAAGACATTCCCAAACATCTAGGACAATGTAACTTGCAGAAGCCCAAGCAACCAATTATTTCAAATAAAGACAAGAACAGGAGTCAGCCAGGGTAACTGGTACATAAGGATAACAAAAGTCAAGTCTGGTATATTCATTTTAAATAAGAGTGTACAGAGGGGGAATCTTAAAATCCAAATTTTTTTTTTGCATAAGTGATATCATTTTCTTTAAAAACAAAAAGCTGGACTGCAGGGTCACAGAAGTGAATGGGGTCACTGCTATTCCCTGTAAGTGCTCACAAGGCTCCCTTGCTTAGCTCTGGCAAAGCACTTTAGGATGTAATTACATGAACAACTCCATCAGCAAAGCTGACTCAAAAGGTTCCTGACCCTGGATATTCAGTCCCATCCCTTCACTGTAGTTCACACCACACTCTTTGTTCAGCCAGTGTAACCGTGTGAAGAGATACAGCATAGGCTTGTTCAGCAAAATGATCCCCACTAAAAAAGCACCACCAAGCTAATCTAAAATCTTAGCTGGAAAGGAATTGTTTTATTAGCTTTAAATACAGATGACTACATTATCTTTCAGTTACCAGATCTTTCTTGTTACTCTCAACTCTGAAAATACCTCTTGCCTGGCTGCCACACAGCCAGCCCGCCCCACACCTTCTCCTGCCCTTCCTCATGACTACCCAAGCCTTCCCACTCACTCTAGCCAGTGCTCATCTGCAATTTCTCTCTGAGGTAGAGGCTACCAACCCCCTCCTGGTCCTGTGATAAAGAACAGCATGTACAGAGGACACTAACACCAACAATTCTTTTCCATTCATGACCTAATTCTGATCTCAAAAACGTCCAGGACAGAAACCTGGAAAGAGCAACCCACTGCCACATTTTGGAGAAGACAAGCATCCTCCCAGTCTGTGTAACTTGCAAGAAAGAATTAAAACAGTAGGACAAAATTAAGCAATGGTATAATTTACTGCTCAGAATTTACTAATATCCAACCTAGGAAGAGCACCAAGGGCTATAAACATTTCAAGACACTTCACTATGTTTTATCACTATATTAGAGAGTACTTGCCTTTTAACACTTATTTAAGAAAATAAAAAACTTCTGAGCAGTAGTTTCCTGTGAAGACATAAATTAGTATGTTCTGATCAGCCACAGTAAGTGCAGTTAAAGCATCTTCATGTCAGAGTTATATAGACCAAAGCCTACATGTACTTTTGGCTATGCTCAGTGCATTTACAGAACAATCCAAATCTGGAAGGAGAAGGATTAACTGATGCTTCTGACATTACGGTGCAGGTCTGAGACTTGGGACATAAGACTTCAGCTCTGCCTCTGCCTGCCTGCACAGCCACAGGCATCTCACTTAACCTCACCGTACTTCAACTCTGTATCTATGAACACATGGTAAAAATGCCTCTTTTGTTGCCAAGATTAATTCACATTGTGTTTAAGAGCCCACAAACTGGTTTCACACACAGGGGAAAGCAATTTGACATTTCAGCAGAAATAAACTACACTAAAGAGCTTATATTACAAGGGCTCAACTGTGGCAGATACTAAGTACCCTCTTTTCCACTAAACCCGTCTCCTGCAGTCAGCAGCTCCCTCAACCCTTCAGAGGCACATTACCCTCACCACCCAATGCCACATCAATGCTATTTGCTTAATGACTAGTGTCAGTTCCAACCTAGGTGCAGAATGAGGTCCAAGCACTAAAGCAGACGACATCAGGTATCTGAATCCATCCCTGGAGCTGTTAAACTTGGACTATAGCTCCTTGCAACAGGCTAAAGGAATCCTCCCACTGAGCATGCAGAGGCCTGAGGACCGTGTGTCTAACGAGGCTGTATCCCCACTCATATTTTAGCTTGGCAGGTCTGGTGCTCCTTTCATCTTTTGCTTCAGGTAGCTCTCTTTAATTAATAACATTTCTGAGTCGACACAGGGAACTTTCCACCCAGAATGAATGGCCCTCTCTCATTAGAACCATGACTTGTCATGATGTATTCAAGAGCAGAAGTGTGATTCATTCCCTTGTCTGGGAATGAGGGGTGTTGCTGGGGGGTGGGGGGGAGAAGAGTCTCTGTAATGAGTGACTGATATTTGCTGAAGTTGATACGCGACTCTGTCGGCTTGAACTGCCTTGTCAGGACAAGCCTTCAAGAAAGGTGATGTTCCTACTCAAGAGGTTTTCCTCATTAAAGAAATTGCATCTTAACAAGAGGGAAGGGGAGGGCTGGCAGGAGAGCTGCTGTCTCCCCAACACCAGCCTGATTCACACACACACCAAGAACTGAAAGCAGGTTAATCCAAGCACAGCCAGTAGAGGATCAGCGCTTCATTTAGGAGCCCTCTCACACAACGGACTCTCTCCAGCAGCAACCAAATCCCTCCAACAGGTGCACTTCTGGTGGTGCACCACACCCATGACAAAGCCTTTGGCAGCATAGCCGAGGACCTTGACTCATGCTAAACCTCCATAAGCCCTTCTCAGATGCCTGGTGTTTTGGGCACCCAGCTCCTTGTGATTAGTGCTCCCTATTGTCTGAGGGAAGACAGACACACAGCTCTGTGGTCTTCCAAGGAAGCTCCAGTGTCCAAGAGCAATCAAGTCTGTAGCCACACAGTGCCTCTTTTCCTGAAGATCCCTGAGCCAAGCAGAAGCTTTAGTGATCCTTTAGCAGCTGAGTTTACATCTTGAATCCTGCAGACTCAGTAGTGCCAGACACCATCAACAGAGAGCAGTACCCCGACAGTCACTATTTCTCTGGTGCTTTTGTTTGAGCTACACACATTGCAACTCCTGGCTTAGGCAGGGCTATTTCCCTACCTTATCCCTATATCCAACACTGACAGGCTTGAAGGTTCCTCCTCCTTGTTACAACCACTTCCCCACATCCAGTTTGCTCATCCCACTGTGCCTCCCTGGCACCTACCAGTGGCACCTACTGGAACCCCTCACAGTAGACAGACCAGTTCAGAAGACACCATATCTCAGCTCCAGAACAGCACATGCAGACAGAAGCCAAACTAAATGCCCAGGTCACTGCTGGAGAAGCCAGGAACAAAGCTGCATGGTTTACCAGCCAAGCTAAGGACAACGGAGGACAGGAACTCCAAACCACTCAAGATCTGGGTAAGAGGATTGCAGCTATGCAAGCAGCTGTCATTACTAAGGAAGCTGAGAAAAGAAAGAGCAGAGTTAGGAGTAAACTTGTCACAAGTCGTGGCTCCTTAAGCCAGGAAGTGTTGCACTCACCTCAGTGTCCTCAATTCCTCTGGAACCCAGCCAGGTTTCTACCATGCAATGTTCCAACAACACTCCTCCAAAAGTGGACAAACAGCACCACCTCCCTTCCTGCTGTCTTTTGTGACCAGCGTGTGGTCTCAACGTGGTAGCAAAGGGCATCAGCTACACCACAGGTCTTCTAGGGAAGCATGGAGGGTTCCCTGGAATACCTCATGGATGTTCCACGTCTCTGAGGCTGTGCCTCCCTGTCTGAGCAGCCTTGTTTCAGCTCTCCGCTTTCTCTCTTTAAAAAGAGATGCTCAGTTCTGCTTTGCTAAACCCTATTTGGCAATGTGTCTAAACACACGCAAACTTAATTAGTTCAGGAGGGAGACTCGGCATTTGTGGTGACGGATAAAAGTAATGGGAAATGAGACAAGTCAGAGCTGGCAGGGAGTCCTCACTCCAGCCTCATCCACTGGCATGGTGCTAATCAGATGTGACGCTACACGCTGCAGCACCCAATCGGTGATGGAGCGGCGTGATGTGCTACTCACCAGACGGCTGCAGCCAGACTCCTGCTATCCATGTGCTTGGAAACACACAATGCATTTTCTGCTTTGCCCTGAAGACGCTTCAGGATTGAATTCTGAAGTTAATGGTTTAAAAAACAATTTTAAAAGGAAGAGGGAGAAATGAACCACTCTCAACAACCTCATGGCCAGGAGTGGAGTCTTCTTTTCCAGCTGAGTAGTGAGGGACAATCCATGCGAGAGACCACTGCAAACAGTCAATAGCGTATCTCCACTCCAGCACAGCATGTCCCTCTGAGACAGCTCACCTCACAACCCCTATGGCTCACCACAAATGGGGCTCATCTTTACCTCTATTTGCCTGCTGTAGGGCTCTGAAGAAAAAAAAAAAGCCACCCAACACGTCCAGGTTGCTCTTTCCATATGAACACCAAGTTAGGATGTCATCACCTGGGAATCTTGTCAGCCCACTGTGAAAGCGATGGAAAGATGGGCTTGGAGCAAAGATAACTGTTTCTCACAACCATCAATAAAGTGGTAAATTGGACTTACAACACCAATACAGGAGTAAAGAACAGAAAAAATAGAATACATGAGAAACAGAAGTTTAGCACAGCAACTGGGCTGGTCTCTAACAGATGCTTAAACATGATATATAATGAAAAATAACTCACTCCTAATTTAAGCAACTAACACAGGAACTTGCAATATATATGAGCTGTGGACACAGCCTGAGCAAAGACCAAGATTCTGACTCAAAAATTCGAATACCACCCCTCTGTCTCTGTCTGGAGCCAATTTCTCAGTACTACTAGTGCTTGTGCTGAGCTTTGGACCCCATATTTCATGTTTCACTAATTACACAAAGAAAAGGCAAGAAGCTGCCACTCTGCAAAGACTACTTGTCAGGGAAGAACTCGTGCTGATTGCTCCTAGACTATGTGCAGTTTATTTAGGCTTCCAGCTTGGGGAAACCAGTGTCACAGTGAAAACCAAGTAACACTACTAACAAGTTGTGGCTGTCAGTTTAGGATGGGATGTGTCAAGCCCATGCTTTACTGGTGTGATAACAACAGGAATCCTTATCCAGCACCACAGGGAAATGAAAAGCTGAAGCAAGATTATACTAATCCAAAGGAATCCATCTCTATAGGACACTGATCTGCAAACACTTCGGAGATTGAACTAATTTAATTTTTCAGCATTTAGCTCCATTCTTACAATAACATTTTTAGGTTGTGGCCTAGCTATTTTTCTAACAAAACACGCACATGCACTAACATTTGCAGATCCCTGTGCAGGCCCCCACCTGGTACTTGCCAGATATTCACCCAGATGATGAAGATGACCTTAACGATAAGAACACCACTGAAGCATGCCAGACCTGGCTTCTATTCTGCTTGTGTTCTGTTCCAAAGACTACTCTGTGATTCACATTGAATTACTGTGCCAAGATGACAGAAAAACCCTTAAATGCAGGAAGTCAGGTAAGGATCATCACTTGATCATTCACGTATGCACTCAGAAATATCCATCCCTTTGGAAAGTATATTGGGTAAAAGGCAAAACGTCACAAAGCTCCAGTTTAAACTTTTCTTGGGGTTCTGAAAGGCTTCACTCTCTACAGGGAATATCCTAGGCAGTGATCTTGCACCATGCCCAGCACCCACCTCTCTTCTGAAACAACTTTCCTCTCCCAGTTATGCATGGCAAACAACAATTTCCCTAAGAAACAATGAGTAGGGACAGTTGGAGGCTTGCAAGGACAAAGACATATTCACTACAAGCAAGCATGGAGCAATAAAGCCCAGGAAAATCTCCCTCCCCTCCCATACTCACATCACTTTCAAATCCCAGTCTCCACAGGTCACAAAAATCGACTTGACGCTGGGATCTAAGAGGCCTTCCTTTGCCATCCACTCGTCAACCCTCTGAAAGGAAGGCAAGAAAAGAGGATGAGTTTTGCAGAGACAGGCCGAGCCACAAGAGTTAAACTCAGATAAGCTGCTTGCAATCAAGAGAGAAGAAAATTGTGATCTTATCCAACCTCTCCCTCTCTCTCTTCTCTCTTTGCTTGCCATCTCAACAACAGCACGTTTGGACCTTTGAAGATTTCTGATAGGAGACATCAGGCAACAGAGGAGAGATGATCTTATCAGACACTGCAGCAGCTCTGCTTGTGGAGGGATGAAAGTTGTGCAGCGTTAACGGGACGATACAGCTGTGCTGTTACCTGGCATTTCTCCTCTGCCTGTACCAAAGAGGCTCGTAGGAAACATAACTTCTGTCCCCTCCAGTAAGGAGAAAGACAGGTATATTGAGATGGCATCCCTCCCCTACAGCTTTTCTCACATACACTAATTCATATAGCACCAGGGGGATATGGGAAGGGGAAAAAAATGGAAGGGTTGGGCACACACAGTCACTGCGTGGCAGCAACAAGCAAAGCCAGGTGTCCCCTTCCTCTCCAGGCTGGATTCTTCTTTCCTTCTTATAGTTCTGAAGAAGTGCTTGTTCAGGATAGTGTGAATTTAAAGAGGATCCACTATTCCTGATCAACTTCCCACAGGGACAGACATTCTGGGTCCTCTTAAAAAATGGGCCACGTTAACCTGGAGAATACAATCCACCTCAGGGATTAAGGAACTAACCTAGACTAGAAGCCCTGCACAGACAGAAGCCCTGCATAGACACTTAGTCCAGCTACAACTAGCAGATGATGTGCCCAAAATCTTGCAGTGGCAGGCAATCAACTGTTATTATGCAACCTCATTAGCAGCATTTTCAATGCTTGAGCAACAGAAATCCCTCCTCTTTTCCCTTGCTTGACACCTTTCACTCCAGAGTAAACCAGCATGCCTCAGAAGCTGCCTGACCTGAATCTCATTTTAACCTAGAAACATGCTGCTGTATGAACACCTTTTCTGTCCAAATAAAAAAAATTTCTATCTAAGTGTTTCCACACTCTAAGAAGCTTCCATAGAAACACAATGAACCATTTTCTGGAATACTCCAGCGGCAATCTACATTCACCCATCCAGGCAAAGAGGGCTCTCCCTCCTGGGGCAAACAGGCTCATGCATCCGTATGTTTATGGACAAGCAAACTGCTGTATGCTCTCTGGAGAGCTGGGGGTTTGCACGGATGTGAGACACCCCCTCTGCAGAGCACCATCTTCAGTCTCATGTCACCAACACAGCCTTTCCTGCCAGGGGTCGATGCTTCTTCCTGTGACTGTACAACATCCCCCTGAGTAAAACTCCCCAGAAAAGCAGCATCCAGCCTCTCAGCCACACTCCCTTTGGCTGACAGGATCTCCCAGCCAGCCTCACATGAGCCTGCCTGGAGTTGGGGACAGCAGTGGTAACCTTTCTAAACTCCCTGATGTGAGTGCCCATCAAATGCTGTCTCCATGGAGGGTTTTAACACCTTTAATTTGATTTCCTCAGATAAACAATAGTTGCAATTATTCTGATTAGGTTACACAGCAGTGGAAATCCTGACAGAGATGACGCATCAAACACCAACCTGCAGCCCAAGCAGGCTCTGCTTGAGGAGGTTTCCTTCCCTATCTGACTACCAACAAAAGCTATTGATGGAGAAATACTTCTAAGCTAATTAGGCCTTAAATGCTCAAGGAATTCCACATTAAGCAGAAGATATTATTAGGGCTGTATCTGCATTCACACATCCTTTAGATTAGATTTCAGAGGTATTTTCTCTCTATACTACATGTACTATTGAGCATTTAAACAGGTAGAAAAAATAATTTAATATAGTACTGAGAGAGGGGAAAAGAAATGAAAGCAGAATCTCCAGGAGCAGTGGTCATGAGCAATGTCTTGGTGCTTTAAAACTGGCTCAAGAAAGAATCGCCTCTTCCCCTATGTACTGGCAGGAGTTTGGATATCTTGTCAGCACCCTTGACATGAACAGCTGGAGATGACAGATCAATGGTTCAATAATCTCAGCAGTGTGTCACCAGTGTGACAGCAAATGTTATTCTAATGAAGCTGTAATCATAGTCAAATTACGCGGTTCGATTCTCAGCAAGGGGAGGGTGCAGGGAAAGAGACGAAGAGGGGACTACAAGACCAGAGGTCAGAGTTTGAGAACTAAAGGTTACTCTGCTTACCTCAAGCACTTGCTGGAGGCTCGGCTGCCCATCCACCATGCCTTGAATAATCCCAGTCAGCTGAAACAGAGACAAACGTAAAGCAGTCACCAGAGCAGCACTCAAAAGATCATTAGAGAGGTCTACTCTCCTGTCCACCTTTCTGCAACCAAAACATGATCCTGTGACCCACAGGGGTGATGATGAGGAACCAGCCACAGCAGAGTGACCCTGGTAACTCCCCAGCCACAGGCAAGGGCACAGTTCCATCCCAAACACGGAAATGTAGTGGGGCTCCTACCCACACCACAAAACTACAAATTCTCAGCACGGCAGGATCCATTTGGGGAGCAGTGTCATACATCAGCATGATGCCCTTTTTCAACATGCCCTTCAGCAGTTTTGGTGTTGCCTTGATGTACACAGGCAGTGGTGACTACCAAGGTCTCTGGACATTCCTCTTTTGTCACAGTGACACCACAATTTCAGTGTCAGATGAACGAAACAGAGAAGTATTGGCAAGTGAGACCTGGAGTGGACACAGTAATCCTCCCCTGAGCTGGGCAGACAGCATGTGCACGCTCCCATAGTCCATCACAACATTCCTCGGCAGTTCAAAATTGTATTCAAAATAATGGAATGAAAGCTGAAGAAAAGCACTTTCTTCCAGAGCCCTGTCTAGTCTGTTTTCCAGTAGGTTCCTTAGAAGAGGTCCTGCCAACAGATACTCCCACTGACTGCTCCTACACTGCTTGGCTGTTCAAAGCTAAACACGTGCATTAAAAGATGTAGTCTCACAGGCCTCTGCCTGTGTCTGCCCAGGAGAGCTTGAGGTGCATGGAAAACAGATAATTTTTCTGTCTGCCTTCCATCTGACAAAACTGTCTTTTAACATATTGAATATTGGAGTTCAGTAGCTTGCCATCAATGCACCCAAGTAATTAAAAAAATCATTATTAAAACAAGTGCACACAATGGGATTTCACTTTATATGGCACTTTCCTGAAGCTACACATCTCACACATTTTCATAAAATAAAGGTCAAGCTCAACCTAGAAGCATCCATGCCTCTGGAAGCCATAGCATCCAGTTGAGAGGTACTGATGCCCATACTATCACCCAGGAGTAACTCTTCCACACAGACCAGCTCAACCTACTTGTACAAGGTAAGTCCTCTCACAAACCAGAGGGCTCTGCTTTATTAAGTATGTGGCAACTCAAGGAAGCTAAATGGTTTCTATCTCTCAGTTTCTTTGGTTGCTTGGCTTACAGCACTGAACTTGGAGGACAGAAGAAGAAATTATATTAAACTCCAATTAAACTGTAATTACATTTAATGAATACCAAATACCTGACTTACTGAATAAACTGCAAGTGGAAAGATTATTCTCTCATAGTGACTCCATGAAATGGCAATACATACCTTTTAGGGGAAGTATTTTAATTTGAAGAATGCAGAGTTCCTCTAGGTGTGTTTCGCAAGTTCATCAAGACATTATGAAGTGGAATTTTAGGAAAGTGGTGGGACATAGACACTGTTTTATATTTCAGAAACTGTTTTTATATTAATCTCTATTTTAATTGTGTTAACAGCTGCTACCTACAGACTTCCATGCTCTGAGAAGCAAATAGATTTGAGGAACTAATGCATGGCTCTTTAGAGCAGTTTTTAAAGCTCACTGGCATGGTTTTTGCTTTTCTTGCCATCTTTCTCTCCAGGTATTCTTCTGGCAGAGGTGGACAGCTCACCTATTGCTAAGTGCTGGTTCTGCCTTTCAGACAGCAGCTCTACCCAATCTCTGGAAGTGACTGAAAGGTGTGTTCAGAAAGGAACATAGAATAGTTTGTTTTGGAAGGGACCTTTAAAGTTCATCCAGTCCAACCTCCCTGCAGTGAGTAGGGACATCTTCAACTAGATCAGGTTGTTCACAGCCCCATCCAACCTGACCTTAAATGTTATCTCTCTGGCAATTTGTGCCACTGTTTCACCACCCTCAGTGTAAAAATCTTCTTTTGTACACTTAGTTGACTAGTTTAAAGTCATTATTCCTCGTTCTGTCACAATGAGGCCAAGCTGAAAAGTCTATCTTATAGGCCCTCTTAAGTAATAAAAGGTCACAATAAGGTCTCTTGGGAGTCTTCTCTTCTCCAAGCTGAACAGCCCCAAAGCTCCCAGCCTTTCCTCACAGGAGAGGTGTTTCATCCCTCTGCTTATCTTCATGGCACTCCTCTGAACCTACTCCAAGAGGTCCAAGTCTCTTCTGTGCTAAGGATGACAGGCGACCTTCCACTATCTCATCCAGTACTGATGCAAATGGTTTCTACCATTGCAGGCACCCTCAGGACTGTATCTGTGGAGCACTGCACCCCTGATGCCATGGCAGGACAGGGTATAATGGCCTCATCCAGACATTTCCCATCAGGAGGAGGGAGGGATATGGAGGCAGATGCAGAGGGGCCACCAAGAGTCACTGCTTATTCTTGCCCAAAACTCCTTCTGTCCTTCCCTGCCAGGCCAGCAAAGCACCAGCCTGTCTGTACAAGGACACATTGCCAAGCATACACACACAAGATTCACGTTGCAGAAATCACACACATGAATACAAAGGAACGTATCTGCTCCATAGGTACATTTCAATACAGGTCAGAGTGCTCAAGCTGGACCAGATTTCTACTCTCTCATCCTTTCTGATACTTTTTGTTATCAGTTATGTCCATCTGCCACATCCAATCCAGTGCATTGGATCTCTGCAGCATTACCTGGTCTTGCAGCTTTGAAAAAGTATAAAACATAAAACTGCCCAATTGTAAAATTTCACTGGTTATCCCAAGAAGCATGAGGTACTTGGGAACATAAGCAAGCTATAATGCCTTTATCTTTTTGTATTTTTATTGTCTATTCCTTCAGGAAAAAAATCAATAAAAATTAGTCAAAAAAAGAGAGCCAACTATAGTGAAAAGATCTGTACAAGCATCTTGCATGTAGAGGGAACCTCTCCTTATGCTCCTGGCAAGAACTTTCTTGGGCACCAGAAAAATCATCTGCATTTTCCAAAAAGGCATGATGAGCTTTATACACCTAGTAACGGCTTTTAACAACTCCTCCACCTAAGCATTCAGCTCACCCCTCACAATAACCAAGGTTCACGACCTGTTGTTTTACAGAAGCAGGTCAGGAGAAAGGGGATGAGATGAAGTCTCAGAGTGAGCCAGCACTGGAAAACAGCTCCTGGCCATTGATGTGGGGAGTTGGAGAAACATCCTGTAGCCAGGGGAGAGCACAGACACACCAAAAGGTAAGCAAAGCAATGTCTTGAGGGAGACAACAGGCTCTCCACCCTTCCAAGTACTCTTCCCATGCTGTGCTGTTGTCTTCAAAAGGGAAGAGCGGCGGAAGAGGGAATCCAAACCCAAGGTGTAATGTCAAGCAATCCCAGTAATCCTTCCACACAGAGTCTACACCAAGCAGCTCTACTGCTTAGCAAAGGCAGAGGAGAGAGAGGAAATCAGCAGCACAGCAGACAGGCTCCCCATGCAATGTCAACACCAGTGCTTTTGCTAGAGTTTATCTGGAAAATCATCGTATTTCTACTCTGAGACTGTTTGCTGATTACCTAAGCACTTGTCTCTGGTGTACCATCTGATAATCAGGCCTGGTCTTTCTTTGTAGACAAAGAGGCCAATAAATCTCAACCTTCGTAAGTAGAGGTGCCTAGACAAAGCCCTTTACTGGCATTTAGCAAAATTAGTATTTTTCAGAAAACATAAACCAGCAGAAAGTCGATAACAAGTGCTGGAGCAGTTCAGGCAGCAGCTCTGCAAGAGCACATCCTGGCTGTGTCCCTGGGGTCTCAAGCAAACCTACGCCAGTGGCACAGGGATGATCTCTGCACCTACCTAGCAGCACCACACTGTTTAGTAAGGTTCACCAGTGGCTGTCAGGGTAGGGTTTCAAATTCAGCCCATACACAGGCCCCAGGAACAAGCACACCTCCAGCCACGATCCCACTCTTGGGGATCTGCAACAGGCCAGGAGACTGCCAAGTCAGGAAGGACAGGGGCCATGCTGGGCACTAAGTAGCAAGGGGTAGCATGTGGGGGTGACCAGGAGCCAGTGGCATAAAGCCTAGGATTAAAACCAGCTTCCTAATCCACGCTGTTAATAACAGAGGACTTGCCAAACCTGGTAGTGCAGCCTTTTTGTACCATTGATAAACACAGGTGGGGGTTCTGCAGTCATTTTGCCTGCTGACCTCAGTACTGCTCATTTTCACCCAGCTCTGGACATGATGCCAGAATGAGGTTCATGGCAGAGTCTGCAGCAGAATGCTGACCTGGGACACCTGTGCCCATCCTGCAAAAGCCATCACAGACACACAGACACACTCAGCTTCACTTGCTTCGAGGCTCCACATAGGAGACACAAATGCCCGGTCCAGACCCCCAAGAGCAAGAGAAAACCAAGAAACCATCACTGCAGTACAGGAGCATTAGATGGGCTGACTGTTGGTCATGAGGTCATCATCTGGAGAAGCTCTGAATGTCTGTAGATTGCAGCAGGCTGGAGGCTCTGTTCAGGTCATGAAGCTGAACCACAAGCACACACCAAGCAAGTCATGCAGACTCTTGTGCAAGAACAGAGCTGCAGTCTTTAGAAACAGGGGAAAGGATGCAATAGAGAGATTTCCAGAAAAAGGAGTTTTGGGTGGGAATTAATAAGAGAACTTCTTTCCAGAATTTAGGTGACTTGCAAGGCCGACATTTTGGGCTCAGCTCTAGAAGATGACATTGTCTTTAGCAAAGATCAGGTGCAAGCTGTGAGATTTATCACATTTGTACAAGCATACGTCTAGCAAGTCTCACGGGGATAAGGACAGCCAAAGTAGTTGCCCAGCCTTCTAGCATTAAGGTTGCAAAACCATTTCCATTATAACCCTCTGTTCTTACACATTTATAGGTTTCTGAAAGCTCTTCTCTGGGGAATAATGTTTTCTGGGCTTAGTCTTTTTTTTTTTTTAAGTTTAAATAAAATACTTTCAGACGGTTTTGAGTTACAGCAGAATAAAAATAAGTGTTTTTACAATGTGAAAATATGGAAGGGGCTGGTTGGTTCTGGAGGGGACTCCACCTAACACAGAGGGGTCATTTTTCATCAGGCTAGTACAGGTGGGACAAGCCCTCCACCGGCTTAAGCCTGTAGCCACAGAGGTAGGGCAAAACACACCATGGTGTTGATGACAAGACAGGGACAGAATGAAGAACTTGAAAACACTGATTCCCACAGTCAGTATTTTAGTGATTGTGCTGGCGAAAATTGAACCAATGGACTGACAGGAAGAAAAACTCAAAGCAAAAGGAACTTAAAGTTTCTTTTGACGATTATGGCAAGGAGGGAAAACACACTTGGAAAAACAGTTAACTTTTTCGGTTGAATAAAAAAACAAAACAAAAAAGCCACCCCAAATCAACAACAAAACCAAACCCCTGCTCCTCAACTCCTCTGAACCATCAGGGATCACATTTACCACCTTCATTCCATATCTGGCATGGGGAAAGGTGGCCACAGCTCAAGAGCAGCTGTCCTCAGCAATGAGAGTAAGCAAGTAAAGAGAAATCATTTCAAGTGGCCCACAATTACAACACCAAAAAGAAAGTCTTAAAAATGCAAACATGAATTATCCTACCATTCTGAAGGACTCTGCAGATCCTAACATGCAGGCCCACAGGAGAGTTATTTAGTGCCTCTGAATCACACATTTGCACAGCACTATCTTTCCTCAGTCCATGCTCTCTTCAACCTTCCCCACCACAGAGGAGAACAGCAAAATTTCAAGAGCTCATAAAGAGGTTACAGGCTTTTGAACATCAGCTAGCATGTGTTTATTTGGTGGTCACCCAATTGAGACAGTTTTTAGCTGTAAATACAATTATCTTAGTTAGCAGATCACAGCTAGAGTTCTTTATGAATCCAAACTGATGTCTTTACACATTACTGCAATAACAAAAAATTATTCTCTTTGTCATAAACTCAAGGCTGGCATGACATGCTGCCTTGCAGCTGCACCGTGAAGAGGCGACCTGAGTCCCTGGTGCAATGGAAACCTGCTTGCCAGAGAGACTCTTGGAGCACCAGGGAACCTTTGCACTTTACCTCTGTACAGAAGGGCGTAAGCTGGGGATGCACCACAGGCTGAACATACATGTGAAAGGTGGATTCGATCTCCATCGTCCTGCCATTCAGCTTCAGGATAGGGAATTCGATGATTTCCTGAATAGGGCAAAAAGAAAAGCAGCTGTTCATTTAAAATAAACAAGAAATTAAGATGGAAATGATCCCATCTAGAAAGGTGGCTTGATAGTCCCAAACAAAAATTAACACAAAGATCTGCAGAAGTGGGAAGGTGGTGCCACAGCACCGAGCACATCCAACACCACCAGAACAGTGGATGGTGCTGATGCTCATCACAGCAGGGACAGGCTGCAAGGAGGTCTCTGTGCTCAGCACTGCAGCTGCCTAAGGTGAACTTAAGGAAGATGGTCTCACACCAGTCCCATGTGCTACCCAAGGAATATGAAGCTGTGCTCACAATGGGCTCACAGCTGTTTAGCAAGGACATCGCAGGGGCTGTGCCCTCCCCAAGAGCAGTCTCAACCTTTCCAGCCCACCATCCCTTTAGAGGACACCATCACACAGACAACAGGGACTACTGCATAAAGCACCTTCTTCTCTGGAGAGGCTGAGGACGACTGCCCTCCTCCAACAGACTGGGAAGAGGAGCTGAAACCTCCCCCCAAATCGACCCCTATGGGATACAGCACAGTAGCAAGCCCTGCTTCATTTTCCTCTTTGTAGCCAATTTATGCTGATAGGGAAATAAAAACGTTCCTTCATCAGAAGAATGTTCAATTATTTGAATAATCAGCAATCAAAAATTTACATGAACCTGTTAATAAAAAGTTTAAACAAATCCAGTTGCGATGGATTTCTCAATTATTAAAAAATATACATGAAATTAAAAAAGCCACCCACTGAATAAAAGCGATAAAATCCTTTGTGTTCACCCCCCTCCTTCTCCACTCCCTTTCTTCCTTCTAGTTTAATGTAAGAGGAGAAGTGACAATTTGTTTGGTGTCTTTAAAGAATAATTTGTCTATGTTATTTAATAGAGATCCATGGCACCAAGGTTCTGGAGTGCAAATGAGCCTGCTGAGTGATATCCATGCAACAAGCCTCTCAAATCACTTCTAGAGAAAAACAGAGAGAGGGAGAGAGAATAAAAAAAATATTGCTTTTTAATATTCAAAAACAGTTTGCAAAATTTAATCAAAGCAGAGCAAAAGCTAACATTTTTACCACTTTGACATTTTTATTAGTGCTTTCATAAATTTTTAAAACATGAATGGAATTAGTTTAACAACAAAAAAAAACTGCCTGAAAACATCTGGAAGAGACAAATAAGAAATAATAAAAAATGGGGAAAAAAATCCAACTCCTGTGAGTAAAATTAGCATGTGAAAAATGCAGCCGCTGCAGAGGAACTAACACACTTTTTTGGAGTGTGGTTGCAACCCTCATGACCTGCAGGCGGAAATTATCGTGAGGTTACACGTATGAGCTGATGACATCACCACCCCACCAGGCAGCAGGAGGGCAAGAAGCTGGGTGGGTAAATGGAAACAACAGATAATTTAAATAGCCAGAAGAAACACCCAATTTCCATGGTGGGCAGAGCCCAGAGACAGAGCAGAGCAGCTCCCTAGTGCAGCAGGGGCACAGCCCAGACCAGGGCACATGGAGAGCACGTGCTGCTGAGATAGAAAGTTAGATTAAAAATGTAAAAATCAAATAAAGTGTTAACAGTGTGGAAGTGCCCAGGTGCAGACATTGAGCAATGAAGCTGCACAGGACGCATGGCTTAAGCATTTCCTCATGGTCCGCTGTGCCACTCCCTGTGCATGCTGTGATGGATGAGGCAGTGCGGATGGATGGACAAATCCTTCCCTACTGCCATACCACCCCACTGGGAGTCACCAAGTTTTCCCAGGAAAGAGAGCAAACTTGACCCAGGGGCTCCAAGGGAAGAAGGCACATGTCAAACACTTGAGTATTAGCTAGTTAGCCTGTTGTGGTGCAGCCAAACTCACCAGCTTCAGCTACCCAAGAGGACCCATGGAAACCCAAAAGAGTAAGAAATGCTGGATACAGCTGATCCTCCCCTCAAAAGGGCCACCACAGACAGGCTCTGAAAGCAGCAAACTTCTGTTCAGAGGGAAAACAGACTGCAAAGTTTGAAGTCAACAGACAGGCTGCCATAATAGAGCCAGGCTTAACCTCAGAATAACACCATTCCATCTTTCAAATGGGTCTGGGGCATCTCACTGCCCCTTAGGCCTGCATCCCACCCAGAGGGTGATCATGGAAGCAGGCAAGCCCACAGCAAGGCAAGACAAACATTTCCCTTTCCAGAGAGGGACACACACCGGCTGGATTTCATAGCAGGGCTGTGTTGCAATGCTGGGATGTACCCTAAGGGACCACAAACATCCTCAGGGGCCATCAAGTGGCTGGATGCAAAGCAAGACTGAAAGACAGCCTGCTGCTGATCTGATACACAAAGGCGTCCTCGCCTTCCAGAACCAAAGGCACAAAGCACTTCCAGGAGGGTCGGATTAAGACAGACGGAGGAAATAAAAAACCATACTTAAAAAATCTGGAAAATTTAACAATATCCAGAATTACTGTAGGTCTGTGGAAAGTGCATGGCCAGGAGCAGGGGTGGAACCCCAGAGGAAGCTATAGCATCTTAGGAGAAAGTGCAGCCTCTCTCTTGGGCTTACTGGGTCAGTTTTTGAAACAAGTGGTAAGGAACCTTTCCCAAAAGGCTGTTTATCTACGTGCTTCCTATAGCAGAGATTTTTCCAGTCTCCGGCAGTGTTTGCACCACTGGTATCTAAGGCAACAGATACCAGCCCCATGAAATCAGCCCCACTCCTCACTAACGACGTTAGCCAGTCCTGCAATGAAATTTAACCTGTGACACTGCTGTACTTTTCATTTAAACTTTCATTTGGAGAGAAGCAGTGTTTGGAGACCCTGCAGTTTGTCCTGCTAATAAAGACAAGTGTTGGGACCTTTAAAGGTGCCATTCATCTTTTGCCTTTATTAAATTCAATTTTCTTAAGCCCATGATACATCATGAAATTAAGAGTTGACATTCCTGCAGAAACAAAAATATCTATCAAACATAAACAGAAAGGGGGGAGAAAAGAGGCCTCTATTACCAAGAATTTATGGCTTAAAGTAGATCTGTTTCCACTTTTTTGTCTCTTTTTTTTTTAACAAGCATATGGTTTGTTTTAGATATCTGAAATGTTATTACAGATCTAGAATTTCATTAGTAATTATTATGAAACGGTGAGCACTTAGATGCTCATACACACAACCCCCCAAGAGACTGTGATGCAGGAAGGCAGCCGGGTGCTCTCTCATGTTTCACAGCAGCCCAGTGAGCTCAACATGCTCAGCTCCATCTCCACCATTCAAGGACCTTCACTGCTTCTTCCCAGGCAGGAAAGGTGAAGGAAAGCAGCATGAGGGAGTTAAGGGCAGAGATTCACTGACACTTCTTTCTTCTATCAGAGCCTGATCATCCCTAAGTGTTACCTTGAGATCCTCACATATATCCACTCCAACACTGAGTAAATGTTCCAGCTTTGGCAGTGATTTGTGCCAGCAGCATTTGGGGCTTCTAAGCCTTCCCTCTGCCCCCACCGCCAGCTTTTCCTTATAGCACAACCAGGAGTTATGGATGTGCTAAAATAATGCTGAGGGTGTCCAGAGGCTGCAAATAGCCACAAGCTACCAGAAGAACAAATGTACTAATTTGAATTTTGCGAGCACTGCAATTAGGTATTTTATTTAGCACTGCAAAGTAACTTGAAAGGAAATCCAGGATTCAAACCACCACCAATAAATAAGCGGCTTTTTATTTTCCTTTCATTGTCAGAGAAGTTGAACATGTTTTCTGTTGAGAAATTCTGCACAAGGCTCCCAATTACAGGCATTTGCATTTATATTGTTGGAACACAGAGCTTCTAAAATCAATATTAACACGCTTAAAGAAAAAAACATCAGCACCCTGTCCCTCCCCTCAGCTGTGCCCCCAAACACAGTAACAATAGGAACCTACAGAGCCAGAGGCTTACACAGATCCATTACCAGGTCCACTCTCTTTATAACACTCCTACATTTACTATTTCAAGGTACTCCAAGCAAATCTATGTGACAGCTTCCTCAGAACTTTTGTCCTTCAGAAAAACCAAGGGTTTTAAAAAAAAAGTTCCAGGTAGAAGTCTCCTGTGTAACCTAGCTGTCCCTAGCCAGTGGGTTGAGCAGCAGCAAGGGAACTGTGGAATGGCTAGGGACTTTCTTCTAAGAGGGATTTGAAAAATTCTTAATGGCATGTGAAAGCACTGCTATAAACCCAGCCCTTCCTTACCCAGTTGTCCTATATGAAACTCCCTTCCCTTTAACACCAGAGCACGGATGCACCAATTCAGATGTCTTGATCTTCTTGCTAACAAAAGAACTGAACAAGCACAAGACTATACTTGCTAAACAATTTCCAGTCAGAGAAGAAAGCACCTGAAATTACCCTAATTTCCACAGAGGAATCTTATTGCTTATTCTTTTTGCTTATCATTATAGAGAAAGAACAAAGTGCCCAGCAAGAGCTTCCCAGCTCTCAAAACCTTTTAATCCAGATGCCTATGTACAAAGTGGACAGGGCACCCTTCAGGATACAGTTATATATTTGAGGAAGACCGTATGGCCTATTCAGTTCAAAAGCTACCAGAGAATAATTTATCCCTCACTCTAACCCCCATATGAAGAAGTTTAATAAACACAAGAATAAAAGATGCCCATAAAAATCAGAGCTGACTGTTCAAAATGCAATAAAAACAAGCAGAAGCTGTTGAGAGAAACGGATTCTGTCGGATAAGGAAAAGCATAAAACTTCTTACCAAAAGAACCGTTTACACCTTCAAAAAAGGTAAGGGCAGAAGAGGCAAGGGAGTGAGTGTCTGTGGAGGGACAGAGCTTAGCACCAGCTCATTTTGTTCAGGGATGGTTTTCCCCCCCTCCTCTTTAAAGAAAAAAAAAGTCATTTTATGCACAAGGAGCTTATTTCTTAAACAAACACTCGTGTTTTTGATTTACACCACGGGCTGCTCCTAAATAATTTATGGCGGGTTAAATTTATTGCACAGCCCTGGCCGGCTGCAAATTCGAATTGCCAAATAATTAGATTTTAGGGCAATGCTTATAAATTATCCGCCGATTTGTCCGGACTTGTTTGTCAGTTGCTTTGTGCTTCGGGTCATCTTTGGCATTTCGCTGTTTGTGTTTTAATTGCTGATTTACACTTTGACAGATGAGAGTTGATGCCTACAAGATCGGGGAGAGGGTGTGGGGGCGTTGAAGAGCAGAGAGAATCAGAGCTTTTAAAGCCTTGTGATTTTCTTTTTTTTTCCAAGGCAATTAAAATCGAAAAGGGACATGGTAAGGACAGCACTAGCCTAACAGATCTGCCTCCCCAGTTTCCATCCTCTGCCTTAATTATTATTTTAACTAAAGCCATTTCCAAGTGAGCAGCCTTGCACTGGCCCTCAGGGGCAGTAACCAAGATGACCTCATAGGTCTTTTCCCCACTTCTAAATTTTTATTAAACTAACCAAAACAAGTACCATAAAGGCAACACCTCTCCAGTGCGGAACAGCAGGACTTCTGCTGAATCAGGGCTATGCTGGCTTTCCAAAGGATGTCTGCCTGCACACACACTGTGGAGCCTCTCAGCGCCTCAGTCCTGGCTAAGTTACTCTGTGTACTGATTAAATCTCTCAAAAGGTCTTTGGGGAAGCAGCTGGCCTCCAAATTTCTTTTTTCCATCACTACCTAGCTTAAAATACACATAAGCACACATCTAACAAATTGATACATTTAGAAGTACTACTATGTCCTAGAAAAGCAGGAAGAAAAATAGACATCAAAAACAAAACACAAGAGGACTGGAAGGAATATGGGAAGATCATGACACACTGGAATAAGATGACGTGAAGAAAAATTCTGCTGCCCGACCATTGATTATCCAATGTTTCTTCTTCCCTCTGCTCTCAGGTGAATCACACTGCCTACTCCCAGCATTCAGGCACTGAAGCCCAATGTCAAAGGCTGGATTTCCTCAAAGATAAATTTTGAGTTGCATTTTGGGTTCTGCACTGACATCAAACGTGGCTCTAGTTTCCCAGTGCTGCCTTACAACTCCGAGGGTGAGGGACCATTTCTCTTTCTTTAATAGAAGCTGAAATCCCCATCTAATCACATGCCTCCAGGAGCTTCAGCTTTAAAAGAGACATCTAGTCCATGCACCTGCCTGAGGGCAGCATCATCACCCCCTAAATAATTTCTGACTTTGTCTAGGCTGTTTTTACCGACTCCAATAAGAGAGACTCACATACTCCCCAGGCACTCACTCTATCCTCCTGTTTCATTAGTCTTATCATTGGAAAGTTTTTCCTAATGTCTAATCTGAATTTCCCTTGCTGTTGTTTAAATTCCTGACTGCTCTTCATACCCGCAGCAGACACAGGCCAGAACATTGCCTTTCTCATTTTTGCAACAAAGACCTCATCTTATATACACCTCTTATCACTGCATTAAACACAACCCCAATGCCATCCAGCCTGCACTCACAGCTGCGTTTTGCAGACCCCTGCTCACACTCACTGATTCTCTTATTTACTCTCTTGAAATAGTATCTTTTTTTTCTTCTAAAGAGTATGGAATACAAAGTGAAGTACTTCATCAGCTCAAGTCCCTTCTTAAAGGGCCAACAAAAGGAAGATCCATGTCTCACAAACGACGTTTTTCTCCTAAACTTACCACTGTGGTCCTTGGGAGTTTTTCATGCCTGCCATTGCACCTGAAATCTTGACAGCAGGCTCACAACCCTGGTCCTGCCATTCTTAACAAAACTTTCAGTAATCATTTTCTCCCAGGCTGGTTCCTACCTCTCACCACCAGCATCATCTTTCCCTGCCAAAACTCACTAAGCTATTTTGATCTTTCCAGCAGGACCCAGACATCAAGAATAAGGCAGAATCTCCCTCTTTTCACACATGGGATGAGAAATATAGACCATCAGACACCAACACTTCAATGTGTTTCTTCAAGCACTATTGACATATATTTAACCACCCCGAACATCTCTATTGACACAGCCAACAACAATTTAAGCTTGACAGTTTGGGGGAAGTTTAACACTCAGACCAAGTTAAAAACAGCACACACACATTTCCAAGTATTACCTTTCCACTGCAAGATGGCAACTACACTATATCCTTTTTCACATCCACTCCTCTCTATGGCAGACAAACAGCCCATGCAGTCCCTGTTGCAGAATTATCACATCATTTCAAGTCCCAACCTCTTCACCTGATACTGAGTAGGACAAATGATCAATGTTCCCAACGACACTAAAACATCTGGGATGGGTAGAAAGGGCACATTAGTGCATGTAAATGAATACCCAGGGTTTTACAGACATTACAACTAGCTGCTGATGACAGCACATTTCTGCCTGACAGAAAGGAACTAAATAATGTTATGAAGAGTTATTTTGCCAGCTAACAAGTGCACAGACCAACAAAGACAACACAGGGATGGTTGCACAGCAAGCTTGGCATAAAGGGGAAAAAGCCCACAAGATTTAAGCATGTCCTGTGTCCTTCTCACTAAAAGAGCTGAGTTGCATTGCTTCTTTTGTCAGGAAAATTTTGTTCAAAGCTAAGACAAGACCACTTTAACACAGCAAAGACAATTTCCCAGGAACCACGGCAGCCTAAAAAGCATAATCCCCAAGTAGCACTAGCTGGGCACTATGTCATGAAAGAATATTGCCTAGTTTTAAAACATTATGCTGGGAGTGATAGAAAATACTTCCCGTGCCTCAGAGGCTGTGAAAGAGCAGCAGGCACACACCAATCATCGACAACCACACTGGCCATGCACATGGCAGGACAAGCACAGCAAATATACAAACCTGGGACACCCACCCCCTTCACTTCAGAAATGCACATGATGGGAGTATTTCAAGAAGCACACGTAGCCCTCATCAGTGGCTTTATGGAGAGGCAAACAATCCAACAGACTTGCACATTCCTGAGCTAACTTGGATCTTTTCCTTTCAGGGTGACTGCTGCTCAACTACTTTCTGCTGTAACAACAAGTCTACTTAACTTTGCAACTTGTCACCCAAACGATGTGTAATGTTTGCACAGCTAAGGATACAGTGTTCAAACAGCACAGGTGGGAAATTGCACGCCGGGATGCATAACTGATGTGGGGTCTCCGCACACTGTGAGGGAAAGGGCAACATGACTGATTGCTTTAAAGTAGTCATCTCATCAGCCTGTCAATAACCAGCCAAAAGCTGAGCAGGTTAGGTCAGGTTAGGACTGCAGCCATTGGCCGCCTGAGTGCCTTGGTATTTTAGAATTGTTGCTATAATAATGCTGGGTTTCTATCTTTAAATAAAAAATTGCTTTGATTTTTTTTTTTCGTACATCAGATGTCTTGCCTGGTGGTCTCATGGCTGTGCTCTCCAGGAGACTTGGGTTCAATAACTGTTCATGTTCTCTAGCTCATCAGGTTTAAAATAAATACTGCTAATTCTGTTGCCTGAAGTCATAACCCACCCTGTCAGATTGATATGGGTCACAGCAAGGTTGTCCCCACTTACTGGGAGAATGAGGGAGGTCTCCAAGTGCAGGTCTGAGACACCAGGTGCAGTGCAACCCTCTAAAGCTACAAGGCCTAAAGAAGTTTGTTCAAAAACTCAATGCAAACAGGAAAACGCATTTGAAAGGGCTCTTATATGAACTGTTTCCTGCCACTCTAGAAATTTAAAGCATTCTGATGTAAGAACAATAGCATAATAACAGCTATAACTGGCAAAGAGGTGATAAATATATACATATTTACTTACCTGTAGTAAAAAGAAAAAAATACTTTTAAGTCACTATGTTATGTGTATTTTTAACAGCATTTCTCTAGAAACAGCATTGTAAGAAGCTGAATGGAGAAGTAGATTATTAAAACTACACCCAAGCCTAAGATGCATGAACATAGGTAATTACAGATTAATATTCCACTGTAATACTTATGCTGAGTTAAAGTTGCCATGGGAAACAAGCCTGAATTTCTTTATTTTTCAGCAACTCATGATCATCCTCAATAAAGGTTTTGGCAGGTGATTTCTAGTGCACTGAGCTTAACAGCCACACAAAAACAGTGCAAGAAGAAAGCTGCTCCATGGGGATGTCCAGATAGAACAGGCAGGCACAGGTGCACACATGTCCTTTATCCACCTCTGGGTAGGGTTGTGACAATGTCTGCTACTGTGTGAGACACCTGCATTCCCACCCTGGCCTTCAGCTGGGATTGCCTTGATTCAGCCTCCACAGAAAATGTTGTGGAAAGCACACAGAGGGTACCTTGCAGCCTGCTCCCCAGCAGATGAGCGATCCCTCCATCGCCTCTTCCTGCAGCAAGTTTGTGATTTCAAGGACACATTCCTCCTACAGAGTACCTTCAGCTATGGCTCCCAAGGCAGCTTCCCTATCCTCTATCTAGTCACCCTACACAGAGAGCTTGGCAGGGACTGCACATCTGTTGATATGGCCTAAATTTGGTGGAAATCAGCATCCATCCCCATTACAAGGTCAGTCTATAAATCATAGCAGCTCAGGAGCAGAGACACACGACTCAGTTATCCCTGCTGCAGTAACAAGATCGCAGACAGAGCAGGACAGGCAGCTGTATAGATCATCACAGCCACTCCAGTTGTACCTGCCCATGACTGGGAGCTGGATGTGAGACTGATGTTCAAGGGAAAACACATGTAATGATCTTTCACAGCACCACTCAAGGAAATGCACACTGAATCTGATATAACCTTCTGCATTTGTACTAAATATTATCTTACAAAACGACTGGCTCCTATTTTTAAATACACTTTTGCCAATCACAGTATGTACTATGATCATCCAGATTTGTTTGAACACCAAAAATAAATTAGTAACTGAACATCTGCTTAGTCTGTGTCAGTGTTTATGGTTTTATGTTGAAATGGTGAGTGATGTTTTATATTTATTAGTATATTCAGTTTTATCTGACAGCAATCATAATTAAAAATTCTCCCAAAATAACAATCTAAATGCACGCTAAACACAGTTGAAGTATCTAGGATACACTAACAAAAAAAAAATCAAGATATTTTTGCATTTAAAAAGTATTGTTTAGGAGGACACAGAAAACACTGTCTGTAAACAATTTATTCTTCTGCTTCTGGTCACAACCTTCTTCAGCAATGAGAAGATCTGAACATTTCATATTTTCCCTTTACAGAGAGTTTGAAAGAGGCCAATTACTACTTCCCAAATGATTATCAATTTGAGTGAATCTGAGACAATGAACACCTGAAAAAACTGACATGAAAGAACGCAACTCCATCATTACCAAAAGCTCATTTAGCAGCTCAGCTACTCCTAGATCCAGCTCCTTCTAGCAGGTCAGAGATCTGATGCTCTTCTACGCTTCCAGGCAGCAGACATACAGAGCTTGAATTTTATTTGATTTCATTTAAGTGGCTTTAATAAATTAGAGTAGAGATTAACATCATATATAGAAGGCTAATTTCAAATTCAGCTTTGAACAGATCTGATTTCTACTGTCAGACTTTTTATATTTAAAACAAATAATTTATTTTCATCCACTCGGCTGAAGTTAAAGGCAAGATACCTGGCTTGCTGACTGAAAGAGGCACACCTTCTTACTGCATTAATAACGGCAGCCACAGATCTGAGTCTGTGGAGCTGCTTAACACAGTCACTGAAAGCACTGACCATCATAAACATTGGTGTCTACAAGGACAAAGGGACAAAAGAGCATGACTCCCACTTATTAATGCATCTTCTCATGAAGCTAAAGCTCCATATGTATCCAGCTCTATGGGCTGACAGTGTATAAAAGCAGGTACTTATAAACTCTTACCAGACAGTAAAAGAAAAAAACTCAGAAAAATGAAATACACCACCACTGTTCAGGGTCCACCGACCTCCGCAGAATGACAGCTCCCAACTGACCCCACTGGGCTTCGGATCACATTCCAAAGGCACAAGGTAAGCTTTAAAGAGATGCGAGAGGCCAGCCATAAACATCTCTTGCTGCCAACCCCTAATGACCTTTGGCTGGATAAAACACTACATGACACAGACTGTGCAGTTAAAACCCCCACACCTTCTTTTCTCTCTGGGATGGTCGCATTATTCATGCATACATCCAGAAAGCCAATAAAGCTGAGCGGTTTCTATGTGTATATAAACAAGCACTGATGGAGGGGCATATCTTCTGAAAGCAGTCAGAAGTCAGGGCTGCAAGGATGCTCCCATTCCTTTGTGGGTATAGGGCAGGAAACATGAAGGACCCTCGATGCCTGACACAGGAGTGAGTGGTAAAGCACAGGGCAGCGGGCACAAGGCACTCAGGCAGCAGTCTCAGCCACCAGAGCCACAATGCAGATGGCTTCCCAGGGGAATACCACTGTCCTTGACCCTCCTTGATCCCCATTACAGAGGCCATAACACGAGACCTCAGAGAGAGATGGGGCAATGTGAAAGGGAATGGAAATGAAGGGGTCTTCAGGGCTCACGAATGAGCATGAAGGACTTCCCCAGGGATAAAGGCAGCAAGGCTGCCAGTTACAGAGCAGCACGAGTAAATACAACAGGAGGGGGGAGCAGATGTAGCAGTCACACGTCTTAGTGTACATAAAAAGATAGCTCTTTCAGTAGTTCCTTGTAAGAACCCAGAATATTTTGAAGAACAGTGAGTGAGAAACGTGAAATGTGGTGTATGGTGGCAAGTGAACTCTTGCAAGATTTTTAGGCTGAACTGGCTAAACTTACAGCTATGCCTACACACTTAAAGTAACGTGGATCACAGCTTAGCTTAGCTCTGTATACACAGCCTTCTCATCAAATTCCACTGCATTTGAATTTCATTGTATCTAGATTTCTATTTTGCAGGTACTAAAATAAAAGCAAAAAAATTATCAGTATCACAGTGAAAATCAGCACATGACCATTTCTAGCTCCCAGCTCTGACCTCAGACCAAACCTCCAAAACCTGTCTAGCAATCCTGCAGTGAAAGATTCTGTCAATAAAACTTTGCAGAAAACATCATGGCATGGCACAGTTTGCTCACCATGACATACAGCCTAGCAGTGAAGAGGACAAAAGCCATGCTGGCCAGCAAAGACATAAGAGGTACATAAGGCTATCACCTGAAGTCTCATTTTATAACATTTCCAGATTTTGGCAGGCACCTTCAGCCTTTCCAGCTACATTGAGACCCATGTAGCAAAAGTGATTTCTTTATTTGTCAAACTAATTTGTTGGTGAGGATGTGAGGGACTGACAGCCCTTTCAACACATTATATGATGCAGACAGGCACTGAGCACAGCAGACTGGAAAAACAACACTGAAGAACATCTCCACCTTAAAGGTGCTATCTCACCAACAAAATATATAGCAGATCTGCATTGGCCCAGACCATTACTTTCCCTGGCAAGGACTTGGGGACAAAGCTCCTTAAAACAGTAGTAATCATATTCCACTCATGCTCCTTTTTACTGCCAGCTGTAAACTAGCTCCACATGCATCATGGTTTTGCATCAAAATGTGCACAGACCAAGCCCATATCCAAAGGGACAAGGTAGATCCAATTTACAGCTTTGACAGGTCTGTGCACCCGAGGCAGAGCATGCAGGAAATAGCCTGATATCTCACTTGGGGAGCGCTTAAGAGCCTGCTAGTTGAACTGGATGCAGAGCCACAACAGCCTCCCACAAAGAGCCAGCAAAAGAGCAGGGAATTTGCTATCCAATTTTAAAGAAACACAAAACACAGGCAGCACCCACCAAGGCACTACTAGGGAAGACCAGAGTCAAGTCTGATCCCAACTTGGAGCAATCCTTTGTTAGGACAAGTGCAAGAGAAACACAGTGGCACTAGGAAACGCACACGCTGCATGGAGTCACTCCAGTAATGAAACATCATGCTGAAAACTGCTTCAACCTTTCATATAGTTGAAACAAAGCAAAAGGAACTTGTTGTGACCCAATGCAGGTATGACCAACACATGCAGACCAATTACTTGGCAGAGGAGGTTGAGTCCACTTTAGACCCAGAAATTCTGTTTGTTCACTAACAACCTAATATCAGGGCTTTTTTTTCTTTTTAGTACTGTTTTCCAGTTAAAAACCTAGGCCTATCCTGATAACAACTGAGAATATTTTTACTAATCTGCTCTACAGTACTGTGGATGAACTGTTTGCAGATAAGTTCTGTAGTTCATCTGGATCTCTGTATCTCTCAAGTGGCAGAGCACTAGAAGATCTCTCTGAAGCTGAACTCTTCCTGTCTCATTACACTCCAGAGTTAAAACCCAGGCAAGATATCTGATCTTGCTGAAATTATCTAAAAAACTGTTTTTCTTCTCTACTTAGAAATACCATTATGTTGCACATATTCCCATAATTCAAAATATTCTTTTCCTAAAGCTGTTCCCTACCAACAGTAGAATTTTTCCTTGTAGAATCAAACACAGCTGCCAGCTATTAATGCAAGTTTCCAGCCAAAAACTTTTAGATCCTTTCCAGTTCAGACAAATGACAAGTATACACGACTTAAAGTTGTTTTCAATAACACAAGAAATTGTCACTTCCATGATGGAAATCAGACTCTTTTATTCATTCTCACCAAACAGTCCTGGCATTGCTCCTGAGACAGCAGGTGACTGGCAAGTGCCCTGGAGAACCAGCAACAGAAAGGAAGTGGGACAAACCAGAAAAAATTAGTGAGCCAGCACTGTGTTTTTTCGTTTTACCTCTCAGAAGAGCAGCAGCAACTTGCAAGGCAATAATTAACATGATTAACTATTTACCTGAGGATGAATCTGCGGTTTATCACATGTAGCCTCAAAATCCAGCACTAAGAAGTAATGATATCTCTGTGGAGGGAAGGATGACATTGCTGCCATGGAAGCTCCAAAGCCGTGGGACGCCAGTTTCCTGCTTACGATGGAGCGGAACCCTTCGAGAACACCAGCTGGGAAGAGGAGGGACACAGCTCGTCTTGACCTTGAAAGTAAGTCTGGGGGAAACTTTGCTGCTCCAGTATGGAGGAGTGCTATCATTGAACATCCAGAGGCATCTGAAACTGAAGAGAGACTCATGTTACTCATGCACACCTACATCTCCTCTCTACTGGTATCTGTTCACTGTCCTCCTCTGACAGGGATTCCCTTTGTGCATCCCACTGGAGGTTCCAGCATCACAAACCTGAAATAACACAACAACCTGCTCTAAGCACAACAGATGACATTTGGATTGAGCTTAAGGTATCCAGAATCACAGGCAACTGAAAATTAACCTCTGCAAATGACTCTAAATTAAGAACTATGAGATACACAACAGTCATGGCTCCAGGCACCAGATCACACCCCACTGCTGATCCTCATTATAACAGAACATAACACAAACCAACTAAAACACAGAATATCCAATCTAAGCCCTGTTGAAATTTCTGAGGCCTTTTATCTTTTCATATACAATGCAGTTTCTGATACATGGTAAAAATTAAACACAGCAATACATATACCAACACTACAACTTAATCCAAACAGCTTGACCCTGAAACATCTGCCAGTTGCACGAAACATGGCATTTCCATTACAAATCCAGGTGGCTGGTGGCTGGAAGGCTCTTCCCCAGGAGAGTTATTGTTTGCTTTGTATACCAGGTTTCTCAGAGATGTGATTTTAGTGTTACACTCCACTTCTAATTTCAGGTATTTCTCCCAGAGGAGGCTATCAGTTCAACTGATCACACTCAGGTACTGCAGGAAGCGTAAAATGCAAGCAGGACTCTATAGGCTACAGTCTTCCTCCCAAAGAAATACCTCACTCAGCCATCACCTTCTGATACTTTCATCTAACAAACACTATTAAATAAAGTGCATTATCCATGTTGAGATGACCTGGATTTCCCCTCCTGCTACTTTTCTTCTAAAACTTTGCAGGGAAAAGTTGCCAGGATTGTCACTATCCAAGATGGGTCAGCCTCAGGGCTGTTAATAGATTTACAGGGATGAGAATTCAAGATTTGCACCAACTCAGTCCTCTTGAACAAGGATAGGAGTATCCCTTCTAATTGTGTATGCATATATATACACACACACATCAAGCTACATAAGATATTTAAATCTATCCCCACAGCTGGTCCCACTGCTCGTGGAAGAACTGAATCACTTGACATGCCACCCACCTGCCCTTTTACGAGCATGGCCCCCCCACACCTGTGCTGGCTTTCTGCTCTACCATGAAGGGATGGAAGTACCCACCATGAGACATGGACGCAAAGTGGCCACAACAAAACGGGGACTTGCTGCTCACAAACAAAGTCACTGTTTGCACAAAAGACAGCATTTGCTCTCTCCCATCCGTTAGTCCGTCAGGTAAATAATGCACATGCCAAAACACACACTTAATGAGGTAAATAATATGCCTTGAATAACAGCTAAATCTGTATTTACCTGCGAGACCAGAGAAACTCGGAAGGACCAGATTAGGAGATAATTGCAGCTAAGCAGGTTGTGTGCTTCGAGTAAACACGCGTTTGGTAACCTTCCCTTTCCAAGCTTTTGAGTGAAAGGCAAAAATCAAAGAAGTTGAAATGTTTAAGACCTAGCCAGTGCCCACACTGCCAATTCCACGGATATATGCATTGCCCCTGCCTCAAGGCTTTCATGTTTTGAAGCTGTTTGCTTTATTAAAGCATTGTGCCAGACAGCAGGTACCTCGAAAACTGAAAACTCAAGTTGCAAAACCAAAAATGAAGAGCCCAACATAGCATTTATTTTAAAGGGGTTCAGTTCTACCTATTGTCTTTTCATCTACAGCTTTGGCTGTCATTCATAAATGCATTACAGCCAAATAGAAGTTACTTATATTTTCTTCTAACGTGTGCCAGATAACAGATATTTAAGGTATACATGCTTTAAATCTTCTAACTACCATGAGTCTAAAGGCCCATCACAACAAATATAATCTCTCAGAATAAAGCAGCTTGTAAGTTAGTTGCAGGAAAACCTGGTCTTTAGCCTACTGCATCAAATAAAACACACAGTTGGAGTGGGGGAGGCAGATAGGCTTCAACCCCTATATCAAACACAGGCAATAAAACATGTATTATCCACCCAGACACCCACAGCAAGATCTCTTCTCTAATGTATCTTAACTGGCAAGACCAGGGTATCTGACAGAGACCCCATGAATCTTCAGGCTGGGTTGTACTACAGTGGTGCAGAGGTTTCCAAGCCACTGAGTCCATGGCAAAGGTAAACCAGCCACCTTGGCACGATTCAGGCACATCCCCAAGCAGCACCACGCCAGATCTTGGCATGGCAGGTCAGGGTCACAAAACTACCATGTGACATCCACGGAGGAAATTAACAGTGCCTGTTTACACTGACAGCTTCTGCAGTGGGTCCACATCTAGCAACAGGATCGGGCTCCCCATGCTAAAAGCAGCCTCCCTCCCCACTCTCCCGTGTAGCAGAGGGAGCAGTGCTCTGAACAAAGGTGTGTGAGTG
>NW_005054347.1:2638045-2644554 GCF_000277835.1 Geospiza fortis
CTGCACCTTCAGCCAAATGAAGTTTTAACGGTATGTTTACCCAGCCACTGCTCTGGGTGCCCTGGGAAGACCTCACATCATCTTCTTTGGCAAGGTCAGAGTGCCTCAGAGCACAAGATAGCTGGTGAGCAAACACACTTTATTAGATGTCATGTAAAGCATTTATAATGGCTATGACAATGCAAAGCACTAGTAATTATCCTGTACTTTTTTCCAAGAGAAAACGATGCAAGCAATTCAGCTTCAAAAATTAAAAACCCAGCTCTAGCCATATAAATCCACATGTTCAGTGATTCCATTTCCAAACCTACATAAAACACCATATATATATTTCTTATACACACAGGATCAGATTATAATCTCAGACAGTGCAAGCTGTCACATCTGGCAGTCAACCCTACTAGGTTAATATTTCATATCACACAGCTCAAATTCCTCACACAGATACGTATGAAATGTAATGAGACCATGAACTGAGGTTGGACCTCAGGAATTATTTTGACAGATTGTACACAGACCTAGGAAAATGTGACAGCACTTTACATTTGCTACACCCAGTAAGATGGGAAATGGCTGTATGTGGTGGGTTTCAGCTGGAAGATAGTTTGTGTTCTGGGCTATGTAACACTGTGTGCCCCATATGACAGTACTGGCTAAAATCAGCATCTATACTTTAAAAATAAATTAAGAAAAAAATGTTCTCTGGACATCAGCTGTAGGTACCAAGACAAGTTCAGGCTGACCACAGCGCTTGCTTCCTAAGCAGTCCAAGCACATGGTACTAAAGCAAGACAGTTTGATCACCAGTAAGGAAGGAAAGCCAAGAGAAAGGCAAGTGTCAGCTGTAGCCTTCAGCTTTGCCAGGGGCCCCACTGAGTGTGAAGCGGAGAATCTGCACTGGCGGCTGTTGTGTGCCAGGCGTCCTACTGGGAAGGTTGCTTAGGGACAACCAAAGCGGCAAGGAACAAGACAGGGAACTCCTGCCACGTGAAGAATGCTGGTGACAAGAGCCAGTAGGGCAGTGCAAACGCTGTCCCCTGCCTGCAGGGCAGCCCCGAATCCACAGAGAGAGATGTGCACCACACAAGCTCCAGAGGAGTCAAATTCATCAATGGCAGGAAAATTAGCCTACTAAGAACTTGAGCTTAATGACTCCTGGCGCATAACATAAAGATGAACTTTTTACAACTACATCTAATTAAAATTACAGGTTGCCTTTGAGCCCTAAATATTCCCTTTTACTTTCCAGTTTGATAAGCTGAGTAGGGAAGGGGCAGGAAGACAACACCTAACTTCACATTGGTGGGGTAACCCAAGAAATTACATTTCAAGAGAGCCTCCACTTACATGTTCAATTACTTCATTACGACAAGACAGCCCTCCACCATATTAAAAAACAAACAAACAAGAAAACCCTGCACTAACTTAAACTACAAGAGAAACTGAAATTAAAAAATAAAAGCAAGCAAGCTCTGGGAGTAAAATGCTTCAGTTTATTATTTGTGCAAAACCTGGGTAGGGGCAGCTGTGACTCCTGGCCTTCAACAGACAACTGAACTCAAGGCTAGAGCAATGAAAACCAATCAAAAATGTAAGTCAGGTTTGTCTATTTTATTGAATTGCGGAGGAAAAAAAGTTAGGGTAATAGAGATGCTTTCTGTAGAACAAAATTGCACACATTTAGTGACACCTGGAACACAATATAACAATATAACAAAAAATGCAGGACTTCAATTTTGGTAGCTGTTCAAATGCATACTCAGAGGTCAAATGTGAGCCCATATTTCACTTGTGTGAAAATATAACTGAAGAACAATAGAGATAACTCAGGGTGTTTTTTAATCAACCTTAACCTAAACCCCAATATTTCATTAGATGAACTACAGTACAAAAATGACAGCACCTGGCTAGCCTGTGAGGCAGGAAACAAGAGACTATGAACAAGACCAGCTTATCCACTCTTGCCACTCAAACTTGCAAAAAAAACCAACCAACATAAAGTAAAACAAATAACAAAAGACAAAGCTTTCAGAACTGTTTAATAAAGTAACACAATTTTAGACAGGTAGATTTGCTTCTTTCTTTAATTTGTTAACCTCACAGTATCATCACTTGAACATGAAAACAGTACACTTCACGGCTGCACTCCCTTCACGTCTGGCTGGGTTTGTCTCCAGTACTCCTAGACAACCACGCCTGTGTTTTGGAAAATTTGTAATGGCACGTCTATATGCTGCCCCATCATTACTCAGCTCAGATACAACTTGGCATTCATCATTTTGTTTTTACAGTACTCCACAATCACACCCAGCCTCTTCCCACTACAGATGAGGAGGTCCCTGTTCTCAAGAACTTACAGTCTAAAATTAGAAGCAATACAAGTGAGGGGAACAACAGAAAAGAATGAGGAGTACAGGAGGAGAGTTGGGCAACTGCTCATCTGCAAGAAACATGCATCTTGGTAGGTCAACTGAAGAAAAAAAAATTCACCCTATACAGGCACTGATTTCCCTCTGTATGGTCATTATGGAAGAGATAAGTGAACATGGAAAAGGCTGACTAAAGGATGGAGGGCACTCTTGGGTTAAGGAAGGTCTCTCCCATCTCTTGAGCTCATTCTTGCCGCTGGGTTCCTTGGCTGATTTGTCAAAGGCACGAGCACACATGTCAGAACACCAGAATCTCTTCCATTGTGACATCACAGACGCGATGGCTTGTGAGATCACAATGTGCAAGGCCGAAGGCGCTGATTACTTAGGGAAGCACTTGCTGCAGCTATGGCACCCTACAAAGCTGGGAAACAAACACATCTCAGTTCACTTGACAACACAGTGAAACCCACGTGAGACTCCACACCAGCAGGACACGAATTTGTCTGAACAGACCACCCAGAAGCTGTCCCAAAGATGCACAGTACAATTCCACTCCAATTTTATTAGGCCACCTCTGCTAGGCAACCCACTTTCGTCAGCTCCTTGACTGGTCTCCTAAGACAGGCTTTGCTGTGTATTTTTAAACCTTCTCCAAGAGTAACTGCAGATGAGCAAACGGGTCTAAGCTGGAGTCTGAAGAAGTTCCACACAGCAAAGGACTGGTCACTTAGAAGAAATGTAGAGAAAGGAAAGAATAAAAATTAAAACAAAGAAGCAATAACAGGGACACATACAGCAAAAGCCAAAGAGGAAGAACAGATTTGCTATTAAGGAAAAGAACAGTTGCACAGGATCAGACCAAAAATCCTCTAGTCCAGTCTCCTGCCTCTGCCTGGGAGCCATAAGAAAATGCACCAGTGTGAAACTACACAAAATGAGGTTAACCAAGCCAACAGTTCTGGGAGGCCAAAAGGAGGCAGGCCTGTCCTTCCCTCTCAGTCTTCCTCTCCTGCTGATTACGTTACGTCCTGTGCTTGTCTGGCCCTTCTGCGAGCCGATTCAACCACAGGAACCTATAAAAGGACTAACACAGCCAGAACAAAACACAATTAAAACAAGATAGTCTCTGGCTAGTTTAGTGAGACGAATTAGCTCAGGACCAGGCTGGATGAATACCAAAGCTCAAAGAGGATGAGCCCACACTGGCAGAAGCAGGAACGAGATGAGCCATTGGGGCTGTTGGTCAGCTCAGCTGCTCACCAACCCATGTACTCAGACCAGGACAGAGACACCTGGGATGACATGGCACTTTGCAGAGAATGGAGGAGTTATCGTAGCTCTAGCAGCATAGACACATTAAACTTCAATTCACAAAGCCCACCAGACCATCTGGCTCAGCCTCATGTAATGCTGGCCCTAAAGTTTCCATTTCCTTAGTTGAGCCCAAAGGCTGGAACATCTTTCAGAAAAGTTTCTGGCCTTGAATTGCAGCATGAAGAATGGAGGTTCCCCTCTACCTTCAGACAGCTCGTTCCAATGGTCAATCCATTTGCTGTCAAAAAACAACATGTCTTAGTTTTCATTCAAACTTTCCCAGCCCTGGTCTTTGAGATAAGTTCTGAAATTTATGGCACTTCAGTGCTCTCAATCCTCAGCACAGGTCCCAGCGCCAGGAGCTAGAGATTTGTAGCTACTACCCATCCAGTCAGTAAAAGCTACTATTGCACATTGGCCTAATTTAGTGGAAAGGAGACATAGCAGGCCACCCTTTGTTTAATGGTATCTGGCACACATAATTACTTCATTTTCATACACACGAATGCCACAGTTCCTCAAACCACTTATACAGCTGCACACCTTCGTTATCTGAAAAATTGAAGTTAACACCGAGAGTCCCAAATGAATCTCAGCCTGGATTCAGGGAAACAAGATTTGCATTGCTCAATACACTGGTAACTTCAGATCTTCACAAATGAGCTCCAAAAGTGTTAAAAGCAAGCCAAAGCCGTGTCTTGGTACACTAGCAAAGGCTCCAAGCAGGGTAGCAGCTACAGTGGGGCATGGTTTCCACGCAACCCAGTCTCAGCCCAGAAAATCTGCCAGGGAAGATGTTGACCCTAATATTCAACCACAGAAAAAAAAATAGATTGTAACAAATACAGCTGAAATTAAAAAAAAAAAAATTGGTTGGAAGAGAAGCAGCTTTACCTATACAACACATCTAGGGAGAACATAACTTTTCAGCTGGCCTGAGGCCAGCTGAGATCACTCCTCTTAGGGAAGGAAAATGGTCCAAATGGTCCCTAGCACAGCCAGCACCTCTGCCCTAGGTTATGTCTTGACAGCCTCAACTTGTCCAATTGTTTCCTTATTCCCCTACTCGCCATGGCACCACACTGGTATTTTAGTTCATCACTACTACAGTGAAACACCAGGAGTCTCAGCAGGACCATTTCTAGCAAAAATACCTTCTTCAGGTCCAAGAGAGACTTGAGACAAAAGCACAGCTGCTTACAGCCTTCTGTGCTCCCCTGTAAGCCCAGGCACCATGGGCAGTCCTGCACCATTTACCTGGATGTCACCTGCACTCCACAGCCTTGGGGCCCTCCACTGCAGGTGGCCACAGGACTGACACAGAGACAGGGTAAAATGCAAATACTCCACACATTTAAGTATCTTCCAGAACTCTATTTCCAAAATTTAACAGGGTTAAAAAATAAATAAAAGCAATGCCTACCAAAGTTAACAGAATCAAAACAAGATAAGCACCAAACCAGCTGTAATTGGGCCCTCTAAAGAGAGCAAACTGAAGTGTCTCTCAAGTGCAGAACAGAAACTTTAGGTCCTATCAGTGTTTATTCAATCCAAGGTCTTCTTTATTTAACATCAGGCACATGGGCATTTTTTAAAAGGCTTTAATCACTTTCTTCTTTTGGATTTTGGTACCACTCAAATCTGTCTAGACACACTAACTTTACAAAAAAAAAACCAAACCAAACACACTATTCATGTAGAGCAACCCAAAGTTTGAGATGAACAAGAATGCATAAAAGGGCCACAGGGCCACTCTTTGAAATAAAACAAACATTTACTCCACACTGTAAATTAATGTGAAAATTCAGTTGCAAAGGGCAGAATCCAGTGCTTCAAAATGGAAACAAAAATATCTGAAGTAAAAAACATCATCTGAAATCAAATTTCCCAAGCCTACGCAGTGGGGACTAATCAACTAGACTTTTAACATACTACTGAATTTCAGAATAATTCATTCTTTAATAAAAGTTCAGATGCCAACTTTAATATCAAGCGATATGAGATGCTACAGTGTTGCAAAAAGACACTACAGGACAAAATCTATTCAAGTTACCATCAAAAAGAAACCAGGTAAAATCCTCAAACAGCTGTTAACAGCATCTGATGGGACAAGTCCTTCGGAGATGTACCTTCCTGGAGCCCTGTATACCTCATCCTTCCTGAGACACAGTGCAAGCATTAACATATTAGAAAACTTGCTTGGTCCCCTAGCATCACAGCTGAAAGAATATCAAGAGTTCAGACTAAACAGCAGCTGTCAATCTACCATCTCTGGAACCAAAGGCTCAATAAAGGAACTAGGTAAGTAAAGAAGTAGCAAAACAAATGTCACACTTATTAGCAAACAGGCCAGCAATGACCACGTAAATCCACCAGACACAGGACTTGTAAAAGACAGAACATCAGCAGTAAATGACAACACCTCTTTATACATCTCAGTTTGGAAGAAACACCTGTAACAGCACAGCAGCAAGAAAAGGAGAAGAAATTCCTAATGCTATTCAGGAAACAAGTAAACAGACTGTATCCTAAGCTTTCTCAAGTTTACTTCACTCTCCAGATCTGAGACAGGTGATCAGTTCAATCTCACAGGGTAAAAAATATAGGAAAAAAAAACCAAAACAAACCTCCTACTCCCTCATTACCTCCACCTATGAACCTCCACATCCCAAAACGTAAAAAAATCCTTGCTGCTGCTGCTGCCTGCAGCTCAGCCCGTGCCCAGCCCCTGGGCAGACGGGCTGTTTTCCCTTGCTCAAGCCCTGAGAGCGACTGATGCCGCTGCAGCTGGGATCTGGGGGACTGCTGCCACAGCCACCCTCA
>NW_005054347.1:2645022-2663965 GCF_000277835.1 Geospiza fortis
CGGCCGGCCCCGCCGCGTGGCCGCGCCTCGACGCCGCGCCGGGTCTGGGGGCGCCGGTTCCCACCCCCCGTGCCCGGCGGGATCTCATCCTCTCCCCGCCGGCCCGACTCCTCGTCTGCCCCGGGGCCAGCACTTACCCGCCTTGTGTCCTCAAGGGCCATCCCAGCCCGTTGCTGGACACCTCCCCCAAGTCCTGGTGTCTCCGCGCCTCTGTGCTCACTCATCTCTCTTAGCCGAAACCTGTCCGAGCCGTGCCTGCTCTTTGCTTGGCTCCCCTGAACTGTGGCATGTCCTCCCCACTCCCGATCTCTCTGGCTGTCACACCCTGCAAGGGTTCTGAGCGCTGTCCCTGCCCGCTGGTGCAAGGAATCCTGAACGGGCTGCCCATGGATTGTCCCTCTCTGGAGACATTCGAGACCCACCTGGAGGTGTTCCTCTGTCACCTGCCCTGGTGACCCTGCCTTGGCGAGGGGATTGGACTGGATGGTCTCCAGAGATCCCTTCCAACCCGAACAATTCTGTGATTCTCTGAACTTACCTGCAGTGATACCCAATCTTTAGCCTACTGATGCTTCCCTAACTCTTGGAATCTCAGCTGCAATGACAAGTGTTCTAGCTGGGGCCATTCCCTGCTATTCATTGCTTCCTTCCCCGCTTCTCACATTCACTCACACCTCCACACTGCAAGCCAGCAGCTCCTTTGCACACCCCTGATACTCCCCAGAAGCACGATGAACAAACTCAGAGCACTGACTCATGCGAACAGGACTGCAAGGGATTCTAGAGGACGCCTCACCCATCTTTGCCTGAAGGCAGGAGCAATCCTACCTGTCATACTCTCCTCTTAAAATAATTCCTTAAGCCTTTCTCTGGCTCCATGTCTCAAAATACTGGACAAAGATAAGTACCAGAGTGCAGAGATCACTGACTGATGCTCCACGTGAGGTGGGCTGGCTGCCTGACTGAATCTGCCTGGTTCTCCTGCCTTTCACTGAGTTGCTGGCTCTTCAGGCTGGATTTATCCTTTCCTCTGTTTGTGTGCAGCCTTGAACTTGAGAGGCCTGAACCATGAAAGTATCATGTCAGAACTATAAAAATATCAACAGCAAACCATTTAATAATAGTAAGAGTTCCTCTAAGTCCTCTTAGATTTGGCATGTTTCAGCTTTCCACCCACATAAGCAAGGATAATGTGAAATTTTACTTCTAAGCTTAGCTATATTGCTGTGATTTGTCAAGTCATTGGTGACTGATGTATAGTTTGTCAGGAGCCCAGGAGAGTGAATTGAAGGCCTTTGCGCTGTGGTGTTCCTTGAGCAATCTGTCCCTGGCCCTCCCTTAGCAGGGATGGAAACTGGCTGAAATTACACTGCAGTCCCAAAGCTTGAAATTTAGGGCTCACAGCCTGCCTGTGTTTCTAAGAGGATGAAAGAGAAGAGGCCTTTCCTCTGCTGACCTCTGCATCTTGCAGTAAAATGTAATTCCTTGGTCTAGACAAACGAACGATGAATGGCTCATAGAGGTGGGCATGCCCTTTTTCACTGGCCAAGCCTCGTGCTGTTTCCCAGGTTTCCCCGGCAGTACAGCAGGCAGATTTCCTCCTGCCCAGCTCTTTGGGGAAAACCCCTTTTCCCAGCTGAGTTATCTGCAGTAACCAGGGCCACACCTTGGCTTCTGCCAGCCTCCCTGACCCTTGTGAGACCCTTACAAGTTATCCATCAAAGGAGAGCAATGAGATTCCCTTCAGCAACTGCACTTTCAGAGAGCCTTTTTTCTGGCACAACTATCAGCACCCAAACCAGTTCAAAGAGAGCCATGTTTTATGAAATATTGTCACTCTTTCTGTATTGTTCATGTCTGAGCCTGTCTTATGCCTCAAATGAGAACTGCAGGCCACTGAAAATGTCACCTACAGATTAATCTGGCTCACTCCAGGCTCCTGGAAAAATAAATGAGGGTGATCAATAGCTATCCTGTGCCGTGCCCTTCAGTGCACATGGCCCCTGTAGCATCCTGACTGGGAACAGCTCCCCTGCCCAAGGCACTGTGCCACCAAAGCACATGGTCAATTGCCATGGGGCTCTAGGCAAGGAATGTTGACAAACTGGGTCATGCAGGTGGGGAACAGTGGTCAAAAGGGCTAATAGTTGCTCATTAGGGCCACCCTATTTATTCCAGTAGCCCAGCCCACGTCAGTCCCGTGACCCCGGTACCTCAGGACCAGCTCTGTCTGAGAGCAAGCGAGCGTGATTCAGGAGTCACTCTGGTGTCTTAATTGCTTGCCCTACTTTACAGATTTTGAGATGGCTAGAAGAAGCCCATAGGAAATAGGGTCCATGCTGAGGCAGTGTCTGCTCTGTCCTAATTTACATTAAAGACTGTCTTCAAACCTTGGGTAGAAATCAGCTCAGATTCCAGCTGTGACCTTCTCTCCTATGGCTGGATCCCTCTGCTGCTGCCAGCAGATGCAGCAACCTGGTCTACAGTTACCTGAAGTTTTATTTGTTTTAAAACTCCAACAGTTTCTGAGCAAAGCACTATTTCATTCAGCACAAATGTTAAGCCACCACTGGGCTGATGGATGGACAGAGCTTGATTAGAAAGTAGCAAACCAGTGGGGCAGGGTAAGGCAGAAAATACAGAATAAACCCCCCTGGCCCCATGTGGCAGCTGCAAGGGATCCTCTGTGTGAAGACAGGGCTGAGCTTATCCTAACCCAAGATCAACTGTCAGGTGTCTCTCTGCCTGCTGCTGGGTCAGCACAGAGAAGGAGGGACATTCCCCAGCCCTTCTCCCAGTGCCTCCCTCCTAAGGGTCCGTGGAGCACAGCTCCTTTTAAAGCAATGGGATTTTACATAATTATGGCACCAAGAAACATCAGATCATTTTAAAGGCAACTCTGTTAATACTGTTCAGCTGCTTATGCTGAGTGAAACTTTTAAATGTCTTATAATACACATGACAAGTAGTTTTGTATCACTGTTTTCTACTTAACAAGTTAATAACGTGCCAACCCAAATCCTTCAGTTACTAACGCCACCGGTGGGACTCATTAACCAACGTGAGTACATATTTAAGGGAATACTAATATTCACAATGTACATTTTTATATTCATGTTGTCATTCTTGAAACCACAGCTCAGTTCATGTATTCTGTTGAAACATTTGTTTGCAGAGGATTTCTCTCTCCCTTTCCCTCCAAACACAGAGACTATCACTGGGGTATCATTCTGGTGAATGATATTAATGACAGCCTGTCATCATGGAAAGCTATTTCGAGCTGTCAATTAAAGGGTGTTTTGAAAGAAAGCAGCTCATTCAAACCCCGTGGGAGCAAGTGTGTCTCATTGTCTGACAGTGACCCCCTTGATGAATTTGGGAGCAACAGCAGTTCTGTGGGGCTCAGAGCTTTGCAGATGCAGCACAGGGCTGTTGGATGACAATGACAGGAGATTTTAAATGTGCTGATGTCCTTAGCAAAGAAAAGGCAAAAGAGTATTTCAGATGATAAAAGCAATCCACAGGTAGGGTATTGGTCAGGAAAGAAGTCCCAGGGATACTGAGCCATCTTGTAATATAATTTTCTCTCCAACATAGCAGTTTATCAACCTCCATCTTCAAATATGTCTTTTTACTTGCCCATGCTAACCCAAGTAGAAGGCTTCTTCAGCTTTTCCCTACCTGACAGATGGAAAACCCTCTAATTCCCAGATAAAATGTAATTATAGCTAGTTTACTCCAATCTATTCTGGAAAAATGATCCTTTGATTTAGCTTATTGGTTTCTTTCCCTTGCCCGGTGTATTCATAGGCAGCTCTCAGATCCCAGCCATTTTTGACATCTTTGCTTTGGTGGCCTAAACAAGCCATTTTTTTCTCATGTCTCCTTAGCATCTTATCTTTCCATTTCCCACTCCATCTTAGTAGACCTCCTCTGCACCTGCTTCAGTTTCAATTAAGTTTTCTTGAGCATGAGTGCCCAGACTGGTATGTGGTATTCCTGAGCTGGGCTCCAAGGCCTCGTACAATATATGTCACTTGACCCTATAAATATCACTCATATAAACATGCTTGATTTCTACATTTCCCCCCTCAACAGGGTGGTCCACTCTCAGGGCTTTCTCGTTCCTTTTATTTTCCTAAGCACTCCTTGCACAGTAATAAAAATGTACAGACTCAGTGGGGATCTGTTTTAACTTCAAATGTGCTGATTCAGTTCAAAAACCATTAATTCAGCCAGAATCAGGGCCATGGGGTGGAAATCCTTTTCCAGTTAAAACAGAGGTGAGAGGGACAGCCTTTGGCAGGCTAGGAAATAAAGTGCATTAGAAAAACATTGCAGGACATCAGAAAGTGGCTATTGACTGGGCTATGTTAGCAGAGGACAAGGGAATCTCGGACATTTCACATCAGGATGGGATGTTTCCATAGGAGATCTGCTTGGATTTGAGCAAACTTCTGGGGTTTGGCGCATGTGAGCATTTTATTTCTCTAGTCTGTGCTTTGCTGGAATGGTCAGAATCATCCATGCTGGACCTTCTATTGACTGAGCACACAAAGCTAGTCAGACAGGCTGGTCCTGTCCCCAAAAAATCTCACTTTAACCACAAGTGCAAGAGGATGCAGAGAAATGCAAAGCGAACATAAACAACTGTGTTGCTCGGGCTGTAGATCAGTGCTCTTGCCCTTTGTGTGGGTCCCAGTGAAAACAGCTTTTGCCCCTCACTCCCGCTTTGTACGTGGGATGAGCAGAAAGACTGAGTGTGTCAGGAAGGCATCAGCACCAAAACACAAAATAAAATGACCCATCATCAGCAAAGGATTTCCCCAAGATACCTGACCAAAGGAAAACAGGCTGAACATCAGGAGAACTGTCCTAAGGCTATGATGCATTAAACTGTGGGATCAGCTTCCGAGAGGAGCTGTGGGAGCTGTGAAACCAGCCACTTACAGCACTGTAAAACGTCCCATTGGTGCCAGCGTGATCTCAGCTCAAGGGAGCTGCACTGAATCATCTACCATGCCTTTTCCAGCTCCTGCTCCTAAAAATCAGACCCAAGAAGTACAAAGAAAGAAGGGCAAACAGTGATGTCAATTTGCTAAAGAAACACAAGCTTTTCTACATTATTGTATGTCGTAAAACCCTTGTGCTCGCACTGTATATTTAATCTTGATATTTCAATGCCATCCACAAAGAAATTCAGGCTTAACCCTGGTAAAAAATATTGTGCAATTGGGTGCAGTTTATTCTTTATATTTTAATAGCTATAGCAAAACTCCACTGCTAACTAGTAAAAAAAGAAAAAAGGAAAAAAAAAAGGAAAAAAAAAGAAAAAGTTGAATGTGTTTTACAGCTATGTTGTCATGGGAAAGCTGTATTTCAAAGTAAGGGCATCAACAGCAGTGAAATGGGAAATTTTTAAGCATTTTAAACATTTTTAATGCGACATTAAAAAAATACAAAACTCTTCACCAAAATGTCTTTGCCAGTATTTTGGCTAATAGGGTTGCAGTGTATAAAGGAAGGGTTCTGACGCCTGCACAGGCCACCCAATACTGAGCTGCTCCTCAAGTGTCTTGAACTCTAAGTGTAAATGGAAAAAACATCTAAAATTAAGCGTTTCTCCTGGAGGAACACATTGCTGATAAAGCAAATCTTCCCATAGGACAAGCACACCTGCTGGAAGGTAGAGAGACATTTTTATGTGTGGGATTTTAACTTGAGATAAAATACTTTTCACGGGCAGTCATATGGAATACAGCTGGCCAAAAATAATAGCAGAGGAATTTTTGTCCCTTGGGAAATTCTGAGGTTTCAAAAAATATGATTTTTGACCTAAGTTGGGACAAACAGTTTAGTGCTTGGATTTTTTTTTGTCTTGTTTAATGACATATTCCCAAATTAAAAAGTGTATTTCTTTTCACTTTACCACTTTGACATTTCTTTTGTTTTATTTTTACATCATTCTAGAAGCCCAAACCATCCATTACACCACACTGTTTCCTTTCCTCATACTGTAGATTACATTGACAGGCATAATCCCCACCCTTTTTTAAGATTCCTATTAAACCAGCTAAATGTCTTTGTGAAACTCAATATCAGGATCCCTGTCATAAGCTGGGGCTACAATGGGTTTTAACAATTATTTTTCAAATGTACCTTTAAAAGATGGACATAAGAGACTAGAGCAGGGGGAGGAGTGCCTGGCACAGTCTGAACAACCCCAGGGAACATGATTGTTCCTGAAAAACCTGAACTAGCTCTTGGACTGATGGCTGGCAGGCAAAGGGCCTGGCACAGGCCTGTCATCACTTGTGGTTTGTTTTTTTGCTGTGGGCAGAAAAGCAAAACTTCACAAAGGAAAAATATTTTACCCAGAGAGCACCTGGTTTCCCCCCAGCTCAGGAAATCCCATGTTTTAGGCCAAATGCTTGGACCAAATCGGGTATGAATGTAGAACAGGAATAAAACAATACTGTCAGAAGGAGATGAGGGGGGGAAAAAAAGAGAACACCCCAAATATTAATATTTTAAATAATTTCTCAGCAGAAGCTTGGATAATGTTGATACACTCTAGTAAATGTTCCCAGTTACTCCAATCAGTGTGTTCTGGTAGAAAAAGACCAATTTTCTACCAGAAAACACTGATTGGAGTAACTGAGAACTAGAAAAAAAAATTACTTACTCTACCAGGAAATCTCTTAGGTTCATTATTTATTTGGACTCAGTTGTGATGCTTTGTGCTATGGAAAAATCTGGGTTCCACATTCCTCTAAACTGCCCCATTGAAACGAAATAATTACTTGGACAGCTCTAGCCCCTGCTGCTCCAAGTGTCCAGAGCTGTGTCTTTGAAGTAGTTCCTAAACTCCTGACCAAAGCAGCTCCTTTCACCCAGCTTTATCTCCAGGAACACACACATGTCCAATGGACAGAATGGACAGCTGAATTCACCAGGGAGGGGAGTAGAGGGTTGCTGCCTGCTCTGGGAGTCAGACCCTTGCTCTCACATACCTCCTGCCTAAACTGCTTTAATTTCCCCACTATCTCCCCCTCTGTTTATTCTATTTTTTGCCTCTTTGTCTTTCATCTCCAGTGTTTGCAGACCCTCTTTCCTTTTCCAGCCTCTCTCTTCCTCCCATCATTTCCCCTAGCTCACTCCTTCCTTCCTTCCTTTCTTTCTTTCTTCTTTCCTTCCTTCTCGGCACTCTCCTGGAATTTCTATTCTCTCTTCTCTCCTCCCTCTCTTCCATCAGGACTTCCCCTAATGCTGCAGGAGGTCCCTAGTCTGACAGGGGTAGAGAGGAGAAGGACATGCCATGTCCAGAAAAATCTGAGATGCAGACATCCTGCTTGCCAGGGGACCATTCACAGATCTGCTGCTGCTGCTCCTTTCAGTCCACAGGTCCCAGCTGTGTGGATTGTCACACAGGAGTGGGAACACCTAAGGGGTCCTGGGAGACACAGCATGGAGTTCAAAGGTTGGAGACCTTGACCTGTGTGCTGGCAATTGTCCTTTGAAACCCAAGAGAACGAGCCTGTGAAAGTGTGTGGTGCATCCTCCCCCAACCTCCTTCTTTGCTACAGCCCTGAAAGTAACTGACCTTGGAAATAACAAAATTCCTTTCCCCCGCCAAAATTCTCACTCAGATTGGCTGCCATCAGAAAGCACAGCTGAGACCACTGAAATCTGTCACACCTGTGACCCACACTGCGTGGTTGGGAAAGCTCCTCCAGCTGAAGAGACCAGTGTAGTAATGTGCTACCTTATCTCTAGTGCCACCGACTTCAGTCTATTTAATTTTCCCTTTGATTTTAATATAGATTTATTGAAAACAACAGTTATCAAAACAAACTGCACTGGCAAATTGGTGTTCGTCTGTAGCTGTACAAGCACCTATAAAGCTGCCAGAGTATGAAATAAATGGTGCTATATGGGAGGTCAGTTATTGCAATAGAAGTTCCCCAAGGATTTGCACTGGGCAGTTTAATATTTTTCTTATTACCCTCTTTTCTTTTCTACTATTTATGTCTCTCTGTTTAAATTTAAAGCATACAGCCATCTGCTGAGGCAAGCATCTCTGATAAAATAATCTCTGGTAAACCTTTTCATGAGTGGGCTTCCCTCAGAGTACCAGCAAATGCTGTTGTGTCTCACTTAAAATGCAGACAAATTGAGACAGGGAGGTTAATTTTTCCAAGGGTTTGCCAACTAGGCCAGGTCTTTTTCCCCCCCTCCTTTTGAAAAGGTTTATCCTTACCTCATGCTCCTTGAAAAAACCCTACTGATTAAAGCCCTGCTTCTTGCCATGTTATTTAACCTCCATTTAAATTCCCTGGCTGTATCCCACCTTACACACATCATACCTGGTATCTGTGGGCTCCTCCCTACACACGGTTCTTAAAAAATCAAATCCAATCATAGTCTAAACCTGCTCATCAGAAGAGATAAAAGGGTTTCTGTACTGATCTCCACATCAGGAGAACACAAATCAAATAACATAACTGTCAAATGAGGAGACGGGGTGTTTAAATGCCTATAGAAACAGGAACTCTAATTACAGAAACATCTATAATGTAACTAATATTATTTACATTAGAGCAATGCTAATCCAGATGAGGGTTAATGTCCCTGCTCCTAAAACATTACAGTTTAAATAGACATGAGACTGTGAGAGGATAGAAGGAGCATCAGCATGCTCATCCCTGCTTGAAGATCAGGGTTGGAGGCAAACTCCTCACGATAGAAGAGGATGAAAGTGAGTCAAAATGTGCAATAATGAAGATAAGTTTAGTGGCAGCCAAAGAGAGCAAGCAACTTGCTCAGCCTCACACAAGCTGCCTGGGGGGTGGCAGAAAATGAATAGAAACCATGGATGGCTTATATGAGTCTCTTACTCACAACAACATTACTCGGCAGTGGGCAATGCCTGGATCTCACTGAGTCTTGCACTGTGCCTTGCAAACCTCCAGTTCACTGGGAATGAGCACCTTCTGCCACTTCTTAAAGTCAGGCTATGGGTTTTTAGACCAGGCTGCTCTGTATGGACATTTTTCTTCGTGTGAGAGGCACAAGCCATCATTTTGGTGGCTCCAGGGAACAAGGCATCTTGCTTTGGCTGACAGAGATGAGGGAGAGCAATAAAACTGCTCCATCCCCTGGACTGATTCACTGGTCAGCCCATCAACGCGCAGACAACCCACCATATGCTCAGAATTGAACCTTTGGGCCTTAAAGTCTACACCCTGGAGGAACTCACTCCAGGTCAAAATCTTCCTACTCTTAATCAGTCTGTACCAACTGAGTGCAAAACATACAAGTGCCTTGTCTTTTATCCACTGTGGTGTCCAGCTGTGGCAGCTGTTTCCCAGCTTCACAGAGTGCTGATGAGAGGACATACTGTCCTTCTCCTCCATCCTGCCCCTTCCCAGTCTCTTCCTAGTGCAAAAGCTCAATATTCAAGACTTGCAGCTCGCAGCAGTTTAGAGACTACTTGTGGTCCTTCCTATCTGGCCCAAGATACCCCACTACAACCTAGGGTTAGAAATTGTCTGTTTAGACCATATTCCATTTGATGTGAATTGCTGAAGTGAGGTATAAACAGAAAGTATGAGCTTCTCTAGATAAAGCTATAGTAATATTAAACACAGCCCTGATCTCTTAAAGGATCTCAAACATTTTTCATCTTCTTCAGAAACTTCCTATGAGAATAGGAGTCCTAAACACCTAAAAGGAGACAAAAATCTGCATTTGGAGGGAAAGGATCTAATTTGGCACTGGACCCAGCAGGTTTCCCAGGGCTCTGGTAACAGCACAAAAGGGAAAGCCAGCAGGTGAGCATTAACAAGTCTGAATGACACATGCAGCCAGATTGTCTGCTTTGCTGACAATTGATGCCATCCCTGTTACTTGAAAAATCATGTGAGCATGCCTGCCTAATGCTCAGGAGCTCATTGCTTTGGATAGCCAGGTTCTTGTCATGGCTTACAGCTTCTGTGAGCTGGTGTAAAAAGGCTTGCTGTCCCCAAGTTTAGTGGTGAAGGCAGTGACTGCACAGCCAGAATGTGCCTCTCCAACCATTTTGTATGCTTTGGGATTCTGCAAAGTAGCAAGTGTGTTATTAACACTCCTGTGGCACAGCTAGAGAGTCTGTCTTCTAGAGAAGCTCACCATTACATCTCACTCAAATACCAGACAAGGGAGAGAGAATCCCACAAACAAGACCTTCTGAACCAAGGGGAGCGCAAGGATTTCCACAAATGTTCCTCTAAACAGGACCACTAGAAGTCCAGGGCTGAGGTATTTAAGTTGGACAATTTATTCTTACCATCTCAAGGAGGGGTAAGTGGGGAGACTGGGGACAGCAGCCAGTGGACAGTAGAACTGTGCAGTTCAGGGCAGCAGCCTTGGGCAGGCAGGGGATGGCTGAAGGAGTGGATCCGGGCAGGCAGGGACTGCAAGTAAGGATCTGCTACAGAAACAGTTGACAAACAGAGTGCTAGAGCACACACCTTGTTTCTGCTAATATTCCCTCTTCACTCTGGCTCTCCATTTCTTTTCCTTTCTCTCCTGAAGTGTCTCATAAGGAAGGACATGCAATTTGTCTCTCCTGGCAGAGGAGATGTGGCACAAGGGTGTGGTTTCACATCTTTACATCCTTCTTACATCCTCCACCTACAGTCAGAAGTACGCTGTAGCTGTAATGGGTAGGCAGAGCAGAGATGGCAGTGAGAGGAAGGAACAAGAAGAATTGGAGGCTGAGGCAGAGCATCACTGTGAATCATTGCAATTTCCTCTGATCCTGTTTTATCATTGGGGGTGGGAATGTAAAAGATGCAGAACCTGTGTGAACAAGGTCAAATTAAATCACATTTCCAGGCTGGGGAAATTACTTTTGCCTGCAGCAAGAGAGGTGCACAACACGAATGAAGGAAGGGAGGTTCATGCCACCAGGCATGCTATATCCAGCTATTGCAAGACAGAAGGAATTTATAATTAGCCCACTGAAATATATCCCTGCAGGATTTCAGTGGAGGGAGGAATCATGCCAGTTGGATGTGTAACAGAAAGACCAACTGAGATCTGATTCCAAACCTTATGGGAGACAGCTCATCCTTATCTCAATGAACATGTGTTTCTGTCTAATGGGATGACATTACTCAACAGGGTCAACTACCCACACGCTCTGAAGACATGAGAGAGAGACACTGAACATCTCCAGGATAATTCAAACATGACAGCTTCAAGAACATAGCTGGGAGAAAGACCCAGATGCTACTGAAGTTCAAGATTTCCTACAAGAGCACACAAATTGTCAGGTCTGTTTAACACCTCCTGGTCAAATCTTACCACTGTCTCTCACTGTCACAGCCTGTGGAGGAAGAACAGTGCTGTGCATGGCTGGCTTGATGAACTGCTAGAAGGGTGGATGCAAAGGAGTCTCCTGAAAACCAGCCTAGAACACAGGACTGGATGAAGTGACCTTTCACATATTTCACATACAACCGGGAGAAATTACTACATGCAGCCTGACTGGTAATACATGATGCATTGCAGGCACCTGGGAATTTGGGCATTTGCCTTAACCAGCTCACTGTCTCACTGCTAACAAGGGAAAGTCTAATCCATGTCTTCTTACTCTGGGTGCTAGAGGCAAGAAGCTTTGCAAGGGAAAGCTACACTAGCAGGACAAGACATTCCCTGTGCCAGTTTCCTCTTCACAAGAGCTGCTGGTCCAACCTGTGCTGTAAAGGCTTATGCCTCTTCCAAGTTTAGTTGTTGTTATTTGCTCTTAAAATTCAAGCTGTTCTTGTTATCTGAATAATTTTTCTGAATTACAGTAAGTTCTACTATACTGACCCCATGGAGGGGTTGAGCCTGCAGGAAAAGTGCAGAAGCAATAAGGTGTTCCTCCAACAATCAAGGCAGGAATCTGAAGGGCCATGATTTGTAGGGCACTGGGACTGTGTGATGGGATATGAGGCATTTGAACTGGATGGTGGAAAAGGATAGCTCAAGATAAAGCTGGGCCAAGATAAAGAAATGTTGAGTGTATCAGTTTCTGAACAGGCTCGTGTCTGACAGAAAGCTGGCTTGTTGCACGTATTTGCCTGCTTTAAATAATTTACTGCTAGAGTAATGTGAGCTGGATTAAAGGACAAGAGAGGGGCAAGAAAACAGAATGGGAAATGCATGTGAGAAGTGACTTGTGAGAAAGACTGGTAGAAAGAAGATAGATATTTCTCAGAGGAAGATGAGTAATTTCCTGGGAGGGGAATAGTGACAGCCAGGCACCAAGTCCTGGAATTCAGCAGCAGGAGTTTATTTCTGTATGAAATGAAAAAAAAAATCCAAAATTTTAAGAAAAGATTGTGAAAATGGGCACTGGAGCCAGGTTTGGTGACTGAGGTAAGGAAGAGCTGAAGCTCTGAGGCACATCAGCCTCTCAGAAAGGGAAGGGATGATCCTGAGGAGGGACGCTCGGTTGGGTCTGTAGCATCATCACTCCTCAGAGCTGAACTCTGCTGGGGCACCACATGTGCTGAGGCAGAGTGCAAGGCAGGTTAGGCAGGCTGGGTGCTCATGGGCAGCATGGCAGCCATAGGGGTAGGCTTTCCTTGTGCCATGTCCCTGCTGGGGCCACACTGCCATGGGACCAGGATAGGGGGGTTCAGCATGGAAGTCCCATTCCTGACCCAGATCCCCAGGGAGGGACTGGTTAGGCAGAAATTCCTGCTCCCCATTCTGCCACAGGAGGGGTCTGCTCCACTGGAGAGGAATCTTTGCACAGAGTGCTCTGCACAGCGCAGAGGGGATGGAGAGGGAGAAAGATGTTTTCCTCTGCTCTCATCTGAACAGAGACTGGTTTGTATTTCAGCCAGGATTTTTTCTCCCTTCAGCTTTAATCTCCAACTCCCATTAAACAGACAGATCAGTCTAGAGAAAGAAAGTATTTATTTATTTGGTTATTATTATTTTTTCTAGAGAGGAATACCATCTCGTTGGCATGACAACGGTGCTGTGGGCCACCATAAACACTGGATCATTAGCACCAATGCATTGGGCCATTATGTAGGCTTGGCCATCAGCACGGCTAAGGTGTGTGAGTTTATGGTGCAATCCCATTCATGTGACAGCATGGGAATTATCACAGCAGTCACAGCAGTGAGCACTACAGCTGATGCTGAGGTCCAGCCTTATACAGAATTACTTACTGCATTGGCAGAAAGCATTTTTCCTTTGAAAGAAGGCAGGCACAAAGCATAGGATTGAAGCCACCCATGGTGTGTGGGCTGCCTCACATCTAATGCAGCTCCTAGCATGGACTACAAACATCGTAATACTCAGCACTTTAAACTCCTAAACAACATCCTTGCATGTTATGCAATATCAGGAGAAAATGCACATGCATATAAGACACCAGTGTATTTTCTCCCAAGAACAGGCAGTTCCCACCACTACAGATGTGCAGGGTGCTCAGCATGGCCCTGAATTACATGCACAATCTGTATGTTCTTGGGAAAGAGCAACTTGTCTTCCTTTTTACTGTAAAGCCCCATTGCAGCTTATACATCTGTAGTAGATATTAATAACAATCATGCTGCACTTGGCTGCTGCAAACTCTGACTGATGAGAGCAGCCCTAACTCACACAAGTTTCCAATTGATTTTATCTCATGTTAAGCTCTAACTAATCACACCAGAGAGCTGCCTTAAAAGCTCACTAGATCTGTCCTGCTCAGGTTTGCTTGCCTGGCTAAAAGGGGAGGTGGGTATTTTTTCCCATCCTCTGCTGAATTGGGCTTCCCTGCTGAAGTGGGAAGGGAGGAAGAGGAGGAGCCCAGAGCCACAGGTCCAGGCTGTGGAGGTAGTGCTCCCCTGCCCCAGGCTATGCAGCTTGTTTGGGCCCCAAAAACAAACCCAGCATTTTTCCTGCATTACAGTCACATCAAACACAAATAAATAAGAAGATCAAAGTGTTGCTCACCCAGTGCACTTTCCGCGGGCCAGAGCAGGAGCCACCACTCTGAACTGCTCTTGGACATGGCTCCAGCTTCCCCTGGCTTTTGTGGCACAGTTCAATAGCTCTGCCTTAGTTTTGCTTGATCCCATTAATGATAAAAATGACAAACACATATGCGTTGCCTTTATAGCTATTTCACGCTTTGACATGATCCCGGGCAAGTTACCTACGCTGTCAGCGTGATGGATGGTGCACAGAAGGGGGGTTGGACAGGTGTAGCTCTTCTCACTGGGAAATATTTTTCCACACCATTAGCCTGTGGAACTCCTAGCAACAGGATATTGCTCAGAGAGGGATTTTAAAAAGCCCTGAAAAAAAGAGTGGATGCTTGTACAGAAAACAAGTGTCCAGGGCTGTAATCAAATTTTAGAAACAGTTGATAGAAAAGGATGTTGCTGCATGCATCACACACTGTGGATACCAGAGTTTTGGAGAGAACTTTTCTTGGGAGCCCACGTCCTAGAAGTGCCTCTTTTAGGGCTCTAGCTGTGTTAGGCTTCAGCTGTAGAAATGATAATACTATTGATGTTCACATAAGAGCAGTCTTCCTAAAACAGTTGATACAGTTACTTGTCTGACATCTGCCATCCAGTGATCAACCTCTTTTTAGGAGAAGGAATTTTCCAAGGGGAAGGTTGTACAGGCAATGATACTGCAGGACAATGATATATAAAGAATACATAGTACTTGTTTGCAAAATCCCAGGCGTGGTCTCCATTCTGCTGTAGAGATTCGGTGATGAGCAATGTTTAAAATTATACTGGCATCTTGCAGCGTGTTATGAAAAGCAAAACCAAGAGGTTCTTCTGTGTTAGCCAGTGGACTTTGGAAGAGATCTAGGTGATGGTGAAGATAGTGATGCTGATAATGACAATGGTGATGATGATTAACAAGAAGAAAATTAGTTTATCTCTCAGCCATTGAAAATTTTTGTAGGCTGAAGAAAATTTTCTTACTACTAGTCATATGAGTCAACAAGTCATTTAAAAGACTGTTTTCTCATTCTGGGAAGACTAGTCACTGAGAGTGTGCCAGCTCTAAATTTTAGTTTTCTGGCAGATAGGTTGATTTCAGCCCTGCCTCTGCCAGATTCTTCCTATGAAGAGAGAGGGCTCTGGCAGAGGGCAGCCACAGATGGCTCAGGAGATGAAGAGATCCCATATTAGCTCTCCTGAGCTCTGGGACAATCCTTACACCAACCACTAGAGTAAAGCCCAGATCAGCTGTTAAGACCAGAATAATGCTCCCAAACTCATAGGTCAATCTGCATCTCAGATGTCCTTGCTAACAGCATCAGAGCGAGACACGGCTAAGTGCAGAGCCTCCAAGCTCCTGTCCTCCTGGAGTGTAGCCACCAGCTTAGGGATGCTTAAACCAGGGCCACAGCTCTGACAAAACCAGGGGATAAAATCGTTTGGACAGCAGGGACTTGTGGCGCTGCAGCCCCGGCCAGCACCTCCTCCCCGGCGTGGCCGCTGTGGCGGCGGCCCGGGCAGGGTAGCGGTGGCAGCTGGGACGCGCTGGCTGTAGCCAGCAGAGGGCATGGACATTACACACGGCAGCAGCCACCCACACCCCGCCGGGAGCGACTGCCGCCTCCGAGACTCATTGCGAGAAAAAGTTTAGCTTTAATTAGTTAAGTAATTCGTTTGCCATCTTTCCACCTTTCACCCATCCCGCAGATGAAGGGATGCAAGGAATGGTCTGGGTCTGGCTGTAGGTGGTGATGGTGCCAGTGACTTCAGGACGTGGTTCTGTAACTGGAGAATTTCAGCACTTTTTTGGGAGTCACTTTTTGGGGGACCGAATAGGGCACACAGCAGGGTCAACAAATGCAAGTCCCTGTCACAGGACCCCGGTGTGCTGCAGGTACACACACAACACAGTCTGCCCACTGCTTTCTGCAGCTGCTGCTACAGTTTATCACATTTCTCAATCTCATTTTATGCAATAGCAGCTAGAGGAGATAATGATGGGTGAGGGAGTCTCTTGTTTTAAGAATGCACATTGGTACGGTAAGAATACAGCAGACTTTCAGTCAAGGCACTGTTCATGGTGGAATTTACATGTGTACTTGACTTTATGTATTATTAGTAATCCTATTGAAATCTGTATGTATAAAGTTAAGTGCATCCAATCAACCCTGTAGCTTCAGGATTGTATATATTAATTTAGATTTCAGTATTTAGAACAGTGTTTGAAATGGGAAGGGACAGCACTCTGATAACATGTAACAATCTCAAATTTTGTTTTAATATTAAGTGAAAGAACCCCACAAGTGGAGGTGTGCCCTATTACTCTTAGAGATGAGCAATACAGTAAAAGTTAAATCAGATGTTCAAAGTTATTTTAAGGTCCAAATAATCAGTGTAGCATATATATTTCAGTGGAAAATTTTCCTATGGGCCTCTGTGCATATCACAGCTCCATAGTGGTGCAGGAGTCCATGTTTATGGATCCATTTTCAGGATCAAAATCCTCATTAGTAATACAGATTAATGGTAATTACAAATATAAATAACTTGAGTGTATCTTCTTATTTTCCTCTGAAGACATTGCTCACAGAAGCTAGCTAAATGCCAGATTTGTTCCCTGAATCCAAGCTGTATTAAGTTTGTGTGTGACGATGCAGTAACATAAAGTTAAATAAAGCTGCTTTTTTTTTCCAAGCTTCAAAACACAAAGCTTGGTTCTCAGCTAGCATAAATTGGACACTGGCGCAGGATTCAGATCCCTTTTTCCATACTAAGAAACTGAAAGAGTAAAAAAAATTGCTTTTTGGCTAAGAACAAAAGAAAGAAGTTTAAATCTGAGGGATCATTTTTCATGATGTTGTAAGTACTGAAAATACAGCTTTATAATAAGAGCATTTTCTTTCCCCTGGAATTCTGTAATTTTGATGGTGAAGCTGTAGCACAAGCTGGGCTGCGACTGAATGTTTTCTCCAGGATCCCTGGGAGATAAGGGATGGTTTTTAATGTGGTTTCCTGAAGTGTGTCAAACTCTGATGTTATTTAAAACGTGGCTCATCTACACTACCCTGTGGAATAGTTACTGAAGTCCTGAACAGTTGATGCTTTTGGTGAGAAGCATGCTGCAAGATGGGTGCCTTGGAAATGTGTGTGGTGCCAAATAATTCAGGGTCCCCAGACAAACTGGCAGGACTCAGGTGTTGAGATATGTCCCTGTGCACAGCCTGTGGGGTAGCTGCTTCCAGAGAAGTGTTTGAAATCACCAGTGCAAAAAAATTGTAGCTTTGGTCAATCAGAGGGTAACTACAAGGTGCTATCGATGAGCAAAATACGTGTACAATAATGTTTGCTCCAATTCGTGAGAGATTTTTACCTGGACTATCCAAATGCCAGATTTTACACAAAGCAGAAAAGGAGTTCTGGAATCTGAGCCCACGTTTACCATTGTGCCATGGCTGATCCATGGGAGAAAGCAGTGCTTGCTGCCTGCTTTGCCATCCTCCTTGCTCTTGCACAAGGTGTGCAGGAAAGCAGCAGTGGAGCAGATGCCTTGAAAGGAAGCTGGCTCTTTTTGGGGGGTATCATCAGTCTCTGAGTGGCTGAGCTGCAGGCAAGAGCAGGGAACAGGGCTTCTGGTGGTTGTGTCAAGAAAGTACATGAAGCTCCTTCACCCAGGTGCTTTCTTCCTGAGTTGAGAAGCTTGAAATGCACATTGTTTTATTTTGAAATGTAAGTGTGAAAATAAGGAAGTTGTTTATTATTATTATTATTAACATTTCTAAAGATTTTATCATTCAAAAGTCATGCAAGCACTGTGTATTACACCTGTCTCTGAAATGCTGCAGGAAGGATGGGTGAGTTTCAGTGCAGCAAGAAGCAAACCATCACGATCTGCACTCAGTTAAGGCCTGAGGACACGCTTCGTGACGTGCCTGTGGACATTTTTATGGGGGCTGGCACATTCAGTGATCCTGGAGTAACAGGTAAAGCCAGCCCATATACTTTAGTGATGAGTCACTGCTTACACAAAAGTTGTTGGACGACACAGGCATGTGATCCCTCTTGCTGTCATACACAGAATACAGCCCAAGTGGTTGATGATGCTGACAGAGAGGACTTCTTTTTTCAGTGTATGTCACATAGCACAATTGTATTTTGAGAATGCCAGCACAGAGTTAGAGAAGAGCCATAAAATGCTGCCCATATTATTTTTAAGAACAGCTTGGAATTACTAGTAGTTGAAGAAAAAACACAAACCATTGTGCTCTTGAGCAAAACAAATAAGTCTATTGGATCAATGTTTGGTGTACTTCACAAGAAACAACGAGACAAATGTTTCTTTTGAGTCTCCATCTAAAACTGGCTCTTCCCTTTCCTATGACAGGCAGTTTTTGCTCGGGACACTCCTAGGATTGGCAGGGAAGTTGCCTGTGGCCGAGGTGGAGGGTGTGTGCAGAAGGGTTTGTGCAGAGCTGCGACGTGCATCCAGGAAACATTAAAATAGCAGTGTGAGTGCCGTGCCTGCGTGCCGCAGTTGGGAAACACTGGGAGTGTTAAGTCCCTAATTTGCTCTCTGGCTCTGCTGTGGCTGTCTAAGGCAAGTTTGGGGATGATGCCTACGCCTGGAAATCACGCCCATCCCATGCCAGAAGATGCCGCAGGGTACGTGAGGGAAGGCAGCGTCCCCACGGGCATCCCGAGCGGAGTCGGGTGCCTCAGGGCCGGAAGGGTACGGGGCTGCCCCGAAGCGGGGGAGCTGCCGCCCGGGGGGCCCAGCAGCGTCCCGCTGCAATTTGGGAGGGAGCTGCACGGTGGAAAATATGACCGATGCCAGGCGGGTGGGCGAAGCCAGCACGGCGGGGCTGGGAGGGAAGCGGCGCCCCTGAGAGAGGAGCAGCCCCCGACGCCCCAGTTGGGCAACTCCGGGGACCACGGCTGGCGGGCAGCCG
>NW_005054347.1:2664537-2665952 GCF_000277835.1 Geospiza fortis
GGGCGCGGGCCCCGCCGCGCCAGCCCGGCTGGGGACCGCGCACGGCGACGGGGAGCCCGGCCGGACCCGGGGACCGGCACAGATCCCTCGCTCCCAAATAGATAGCATTTTTTAAACTCTTTTTTTTTTTTCCTTTTCTTTTTTCTTCCGTATTTTTCGGTGGGGCAAACCGGGCAGTTATTTCCTCGCTTCCCTCCGCTGCTCCCGGCGCTCGCTCTCTCCGCGGTCGCTCTGGGCAGCGACAATTTCATTTCACAGCAGCTGCAAAACAAAAACTTTTTTCAAAGGAAATAAACAGATCCACGCACCCACCCAGGGGTTTGTTGGTTTGGGATTTTTTTTTGTTAGTGTGTTTGTGGGGGGTTTTTTCCCTTTAAAATATACAAACTTAGTATTTTATTTTGCAATAAAAGTATCGGAGAGAAAAAAAAATACAAAATACAAAACCCAACCAAAACCCAAAACACCCGCCAGGGTTTCTGTGCGTTCAAGCAACACTGCCCAGACAGTCATTTTATTTACTGCGAAGCTTTCATTTTTGCGATCGCGCAGTCCCCGGGTGAACTTTACTTTTAAGCCGTCCCAAAAATGCGCGATCCCCGCTCGAAGACCGATAATATTTTTTTTTTTGACCACTCGTTGTTAAGTCGCACTTAGCTTAATTTTGGACGCGGCTGAAGTTTGTCCAACATCCTCGCCCCTCTTCGGGTCCTTCATCTCTAAAAGATTGCCGCCCTTGCCCCTGGCTGCTTCCAGGTAGGAACCAAGTGCCTGGATCTCACATGCGGTGTCGTTCTGGTTTTATTATTGCAGATAAAACAAAGGTAGAGAGGCGGTTTAAATTGGCAGCGTTATTCAACGAATGAGCTAAAATTACTCCACATATGAATGGCGTAGTTTGGAAAGCCAGAAGAGGTGAAAGGAATTATCCCTGTTTTTGCTTTAGGTTCTTTAGAAAACTTTCTGGATCATCCAGCGATGCGATCGAGAAATCGCAGGATTTTCTTTCTTTTAACCAACAACCCCAGCTCTAGACCAGGGAAGTCTGTAAATAGGTTGGAAGCATGGAAAATAATTCTTCACCTTCAGATCTAAATACATAAAAACCATCTGGTTGACCACAATGAAATCATTAGGAACTGTCTACTTAAAGAGTTGTATTGAATGCTTATCCTTCCACACAGGAAATGTGTATGGTAAGTGATTGTTGCAATAAATCCAAACAACTCTGGGCATCTTCGCGTTTGATGATGTTTGTAACTCGGGTTTTAAAAAGGAAGAAAAAGTGGAGGGGTGGAAAGGCGACTTAAGGGGCTGTACGGACAGGGCTGGCGGTGCCCCCTCCCGCTGCCCTCCCCGGGAGTGAATAATTCCCGAGGCGGCAGGAGAGGAGCGGCCCCGGCTACGTCCCGATC
>NW_005054347.1:2666355-2672814 GCF_000277835.1 Geospiza fortis
CCCCCCCCGCCGCCCGCCGCCGCGGGAGCGCCCTCCAGGCCCGGGGGCTTTCCCCCGCGTTTTTTTTTCCTAAAAAAAAATTAAAATAAAAAGAGGTTTAATTTTTTTTCTCTGTAATTTTTGAAGAAGAAGTTTACAACTAAACAGATGCGGGGCGCAGTCCAGGACCGGGACCGGGACCGGGGCCACTCCGCCCGGCCCCGCCGCCGCCTCCTCCGCTCACAGAGCTCCTAATTTTTTTCCTTTCCCCCTTAAACCGGTTTCCACGGCAGCTGTCCGTGTGTGCGGCTGCAGTTGGCATATTTCACGCGTTGGAAAAAAAATTAACTGTTTTTCCTTTGTATCTTAATCCAGTGATGAGAGCTCTCCTTTGTTGGCTTTCTAGCTTGCATTTGTTTTATTTATTATAAGGAAATCCAGTTTGGTTCAAATATATAATCCATTTGAGCACTTAAATCCCCAAACAGCTGGCATTATTTTGTTTTATAATCTTTGGCTTTTCTGCGCAGAGCATATTTCTAAATTCCTACTTGACATTTATGGGGAAAAACTTTTAAATATAAATGGATACTGGGATTTTTTTTTTTCCTGGGTATTTCCTAATTTACATGCATCATCAATTTTCCTAGATTTCCTAATGTTTTAATATTTTCCCCTCCCCTATAGCTTGCTAATTAATTTTTTTCCCCAAGAAAACTTTTCTTTTTTTTTTTCCTGGAGGGAGAAAGACGTTAATTTGCCCCATTACTTTAATCTCTGGCATTTGGAAATGGTTGAGAGACCACAAAAATGCAACCTGTTGTAGAAACCAGAGTGGTGTGTTTTATTTATTTTAATCGATAGCAGAGAGGTGATTTAGTAATAGGAACTCTGAGTAGCATTTAGTAAAAGATTTGCAGATCTGGTGGCTGTGTACGGGCTGTGCATGTGCTTGCATATGAGCGCGTTTCTTTGCAGGCTGATTAGCAAGTGGGTTTTACACTTATAACCAGTGGTCACTGCTGTTTTCTCCACTTGGTGGGTGTTTGTGATGCCTGATAAATGCAGCTCTGTCATGGCTTCTCCTACTTTTATCAGACTTTCCTTTTAACTTATGCAGCACCATGCTACAACCTTTGTAAGCAGAGGATTCAAAACTAAGCCAGAGAAAACTGATTACTGCTTGTTTCTTGGTGAAAGATTTTTTTTTTATGGTTCAGAGCTAAAGGCTCTTGATACAATTTGCTTGGGTCGTGGCATGTTCAGCCTCGTTATTAGGAACATACACAATTACACAGGTAATTTGTGTACACCTCAAACAGGGTAGCTCTAAGAGCCAATAAGTATGCATATAGGTAACCATAAAAAAAAAAACACAACTAAAAAATCAGAGTTAGTTTTCAGTATGTCCATCTAACCTTCATACTTGGTAGACAGTTTATATAGTTTCCTAGATTGATCTCCACCCTCCCTCCCTCTACTCCTTGTTTAGTTAATTCAACAAAGACTTTTTGCAATCTGTTTGGAGTTTGTCTGATGCTGTGGAAAAGTAGCTGCTGATTTATTTGGTTGCTTTTCGATTTCTGTCTCTAGCCCGTCTTTTCTCCTCCTTTCAGCGGGGATGTCAGCTGTTATTACTTCCTATTGATCCCTTTGCAAAGTGAGAAGTGAACTAAAATTAATGTCAATTCCACTGCTCAGATCAATAGCTGGAGTTATTTTAATCTGGATTTGCACGAGGTGCTAAATTAAAAAAAATCAGCATAGAGGCAGAAAAGTAGCAGCTCCTCACTCCACCTGTGCCCACTGCCTTCCCAGCACCCAAATGTTCCCTCCAGCTGATTACCCTGCAATCCATATTTTTTTAATTAAGGAGGTCAGTTAGTTTTCTTATTTTTGGGTTCTGTATTTAAAGCTATGACATTTTGACATTAGGAGTGTATTAACGATAGATTTTCATAATGACTGGTCCACCGCAGCCTAATCTGTCCTTGTTCCTGGGGGGTGGGGAGGTGCTGGGCGAGAAGGGAGCAGGAGAGAACGAAAAAGGAAGTGGGAGCTGAAAAAAAATTAAATTTGGCTGGCTGAGATATTGTAATGTGTTGATTTATTCCTGGTGTAATGAAGTTTGCAAACGAATAAACGGCCATAGTGATTCACAGTATCCTACAGGAGTGTCAAGTGTTGTGGCCAGATTACTAATTTATGAAATACATTTAACGTAATGGTGTGAAAGCACAAGTAAAAATAGAAAAGCAGGCAGAGGTGGTTGCCTTTTTTTTTCCCTCCTGGAAATCTGTGTTTTTCTGTGATTGCTCAGTTTTGCTTCCATGAATGATCATTTATTTCTGAGAACAGTGGCTTATTTGCATGCATCTCTTTGAATATATAATCATGTGTGTGTGTATATATATATACATTTATATTTATATTTACATGGTAATATAATCCCCCCAAAACTATGAATTTGCCAGTGGCTGCAGTTTTCTGACCTGCAGATTTTGATCAGTCTCATGTGGAGCAGCGGAGCAAGTGTACCCAGGACTGCAGTGCTGACCAAGCTGCCCTTGGCATCCCTCACTCTTCCTCTCCCCCTCGCTGTCTGTGGCAAGAACTCAACGAGAAAGTTATTTAAAATTTGGAAGAGAGCAAATCCGTTAATGCGAGATACATAATCTGGTAATTTAGCAATGATGTCTGTAAGGATGAGTGCCAAATGAGGAAGCAGAGAGATGATGTCCACTCATCTTCACAATTCATAACAGTCAGTGGAGCGGCTGGTACAGGATGGGAGAGAGGAAATGCTATCACTGAACTGCATTAAAGCCCCAGACTGGATTTCATACACTTTGTTAACCTAGGCTCCCTCATTCATGGAGTACAAAAGGCACTCCATTAGGGAGCCACTCTTTCACTAAGTTTTATTTGAGATGTTTGACCCTCTGGATTTAAGAGGCACAATTTGTAACAGCTTTTTATTATTATATGATTTTTCTGGCCCTTTGAGCTCCAGCAGCTAGTATATTGTTTCAAAGTTACAGTCCTTGTATTTTAAGCTGGGTTGTGGGGCCTGAATGGCAGGCGGCGGAAGCTTAAAAGAAAAGGCATGAGATTGATTGGGGGAGAAAATAACAACACAAAAAGGCACTGCAAACTGGGGGAGATAGAGAAAGAAGGATTTTCCCTTCTTTCACCCTTGGAGGGGGTTGTGGCTGGGTGGGTGGTTGCAGCCAACCTGGGAGGCTCAGCAAGATGCGAGGCAGAAATTTTGTTAACATTTTCCTCTAAATGTTAATGGCACATCCAGGGCAGTTTACAAATCTACTTAAGAGTGAGTGCATTAGGAACTAAAATTACTGATCCATCCTCTCTTGTCCCCGACCCGAAAGGCAGATGCTTGCAGAGATCAGATGGCAGAAGCACCCATTATGATTTTAAATATTGTCAGAGACGCCAGGCATTTTACTGGGGAAGTCTCTTCTCCTTTGGCTCTCAGGGACCGCGTGTGCACGCATGGGTGTTTGTGTGTTACACAAACCCATCGGGACAGCCACATTCCTACATTCCAGTGGTGTGCATACATATGTATGATGGTATCGAATATTGTGTGTGCAAGCACACATCTACCCATATGTACTGTGAGAGCAAGAGAAAATACCTGTCAGCTATGTACGTCTCAAGCATCGTGTACAGTTCTAACCATGAGTGCTGTCTGATTTGGGTAACTGGGTACAATGGATATTTTTATGTTGGTTCTACACCCCCAATCCCCAAGCAAATAGCAGGGTGTGTGCATGTGGGGATTTTCTTAAGTTTATTGCGGTTATGTATATGTGCCGCTTGCCATATAAAATTCCGCTTATAATTTGGAGTTACTCTGTTAATTTTAGCCTAAATATTTTTTATTAGTGCATTATTAAATCTGCATGTTATTATATTTGGTTTGCCTTTCATTCATCTGCACTGGATGATTCTCTTTAACCTGGAGGGCCAGGGCTGACTCCACTAGTGTGTGAAGTTGTCTATTGATTTTCTTGAATGAGAACAGTGGTGCATCTCCGGCCAGTGGCTTGTAACACATGTGGCCACTCTGCTGCTAGAGCATCCCGGAGAAATGAGTGCAGAAACTTAATTGGTCGTGTTTTCTTTCCCTTTCTGTTTCCTTGCAGTGTTCAAAGGGTGATGATGCACCAGTAATTTTCCCCGCTCCATTCCTAGGCATCGCTTTGCTTTCCTTCCGGGGAAGACCGTTCTGCTTGTGATCCTGCTGAGGAAAGAGTCTCCGATGGACTTACACCGGGCAGCATTCAAGATGGAGAACTCACCCTATCTCCCCAACCCACTGGCCTCCCCAGCCCTGATGGTTCTCGCCTCCACTGCTGAAGCCAGCCGTGATGCTTCCATTCCCTGCCAGCAGCCGAGGCCTTTTGGGGTCCCTGTGTCAGCAGATAAGGACGTGCACATTCCCTTTACCAATGGCTCATATACTTTTGCCTCCATGTACCACCGCCAAGGCGGGGTGCCGGGGGCATTTGCAAACCGTGACTTTCCTCCATCCTTGCTTCACCTTCACCCCCAGTTTGCACCCCCCAACCTGGACTGCACCCCGATCAGTATGTTGAACCACAGCGGCGTCGGGGCTTTCCGCCCCTTTGCATCCACTGAAGACCGGGAGAGCTACCAGTCAGCCTTTACGCCGGCCAAGCGCCTGAAAAACTGCCACGACACTGACTCACCCCATCTGCGCTTCTCGGACACTGATGGGAAGGAGTACGAGTTTGGCACCCAGCTCCCCTCCAGCTCCCCTGGCTCCCTCAAAGTTGATGATACAGGGAAGAAGATATTTGCTGTTTCTGGCCTCATTTCTGACCGTGAGACCTCATCCAGTCCTGAAGACCGAAGTGACAGATGTAAGTACCTGTGTTGACTTGGTGGTTCTTAATTGTGCCTTGTTGAGATACGCAACAGGTGATTGCCCCTCAGTGCTGTGAGACTTGCTGGAGGCAGAGGCAAAGCAGCCTTTCCTGCCTGCTGAGCTCAGCCATGCAGTATTGCCTTATTCTTCCAAAAGCATATTGACAGATTTTAAGGCGAAGTGAAGCTCTTGAAGGAAACTTGCCTTCCAGCACATAGCTGGAGAGGTGATGTTGACCTTGCAGAAAGCTGTCCATGCACCAGTGTGAGGCTGTAGGTGCTGGTATGTGTATATGTGTAAACAGGGATGCAGCTGGAATGTGTAGCCAGGAACTTTCCCAAATCTTGCAGCAAGCATGTGTTCCCTTCTTCTTCAGATGCTTCTTTCTGACCTTTTCTCCATGCACACCATTTTTAGAGCAAATGCATTACCGACCGTCAAAATTCACGCCTCAGCTTAGGACAAAAGTACCTTTTCCTCTGGTTAACTTTAGAATATTGTTGGTCACTGGTCTCCTTCTTTAAGACAAATACAAATTGTTTTTACAATTCAATAAGTTGTTGCATCACGTGCCTTCTCTGAGTGTTTCCCCCATTTTGGTGCCCATTGAAACGTGATATGCTCTTTCGCAGGCCAGTTCTTGGACTGAAGGAACCCGGTCCACTTGTTCATGACAGTAACTCCCTGTTCCCCCCATCACTTTGTCCCTTGTGGAGTTGCCTACACAGAGGGGCAGAGCTGTCTTCATGAAGGGCAGGCTTCCAGGTTTGCAGAGCTGGGAGGTGACCCACGATGGGGAGTGGTCTGGGGTCAACAGAGCGTGGTACCCCAAGGAAGAGCACTAACTTATGATTAGAGTTTTCCTGTAAACCCAGACATGTAATCAAGGAATGAGTGGTTTGCTTTTCACATGGGCTCCTTTGTTCTGTTGAATTTTATTAATAGAAAACAATTTTATTGTTGTTGTTTTTATTATTACTTTTTTCTTTTGAACAAAAACCTGCTGCACTGTTGCTTCCTCTCCCTTTCAGATGTGATTTTTCTTCTCCCCTTTATGATACCAAGGAGAGTAATAGAGACATTGTGGCTCTCTCTCCCCTGTCGGCGCTGCTTCCTCAGGCTGTCTCCTTGAATTAGGCACTGTGCTAACTTACCGGCGCTAAAAGACATCTGCCTAAACCCAGCGTACCTTTTCAATAAAAGTCATCATAAAATCAACCTGCCTTTTAAATCCATCGCTCTTTGGTTTTGAAATATGCTGCAAGTGTGTCTTTTATTGTCGGCGTTTGCGAGGGTAGGACAATTCCCACTGATGGCAGGAGCCGTGTATTTCTTGCAGTACCGGTGTGATTCCTTGTGTCTCTCCCCCTTCTCCTTCTGATCCACCCCCGACCGTGCTACTTTTTGTGCTGTGAGCTCCTTTCATTGTTCAGAATCTCCTCTCTCTCCTTTCGGGTCTGTAGGAAAAGTGGCTGTAGGTGGGAGCGCATGTGGATGTGTGGAAGCTGGTAATATAATTATCCATGGGGGAGGCAGGTGAGATGGCAAGGCTTAGAGACATCTTT
>NW_005054347.1:2672871-2678795 GCF_000277835.1 Geospiza fortis
GTACTCCGAGAGATAGTGGCCGAGGAGAGGGTCCGCTGGCTAAATGAATTTAGAGCACATCAGCTGCTATGGATCTTGCTGGCAAAATCCTGTCAGATACCCCATTTAAAGAAGTAAATCTGTTAAATGAATTAGACCACATGGAGCACAGCTGCGGACAGACAGACGCATCCACATCCATCGCTGTGCCTCGCCTTTGCCAAGAGCGTGTGCCGGACGTGGGTCCGCTCCTGCCGGGAGCAGACGGAGCTTTGCACAGACACAGGCAGGTTGACACCGAGTGCCAGTGCTGCTGCCAGGGCCGTGGCAGGGGACTTGCCAGGGAAAGGAAGAGGAATAAAAACTTCGCAGGCAGCTTGGGAAACTTGGGCAGAAGTGGAAGGTTTTGTTGTATTGTTTTTGCTATCATGTTAAATTTCTTTAAGATGCTTTTCTGCACAGTAGAGCAGAGCAAATGCAACATCCCTGATACTTCATCAACATTAAATTTTTTCTGTAACTACCAGGATGATGTACACTAAATATGTCTGTTGGCTCTGTATCGTATTCCCATCACATATAGATACCGCACGATGGAAACTTCTCTCCATTAAGACAGCGAGTTTATTTGGTGTGTGCATACACACGTGTGGGTGTGTTTGCTGAAGGCTGAGAGCGAGTTGTGGAGCTTTTAGAGGATCCTAATGGTCTTTGATGCTGGCCATCAGAAAAGAGGAACTCCAGAAGTGAACAATTTGAGAGATCGCAGTTTGCAGATAGAATGGTGATCCTCTTTTGCATTAGCATTTGCAGATACATTTTTGAAGCTTCTGTAGAAATGTATACTTTAGGGGTTTGTTGTTTCTGAGGAGTTTTGTGGATTCCTTGTGTAGCTGTTACAAACAACCCTCTGTAAAAGCTGCCTACTTGTGCTCCTTATGGAGCAGGTAGGTGGCTGTATCTTCAAGGTAAAAATGTAATTAGGCTTTTCTATGACTGCAAGGAAAAATTGTAAAATTTTCTTAGATCAGCAACACTTTCCCATGTCTAATGGGTGCTTTTCAGGTTTGCAGAGCTTCACTGTTTTGGTGTATTTTTCAGATTGCTGAAAGGGTTTGTGTTACATGGAAGCTGAATTACTATGATTGCCCTATGTGGTCTTCTGTTCCACTGCACAGGAGCCTCTATTGAATAGATCATTTAAATATTTGTTTCACCTCGTAGCTTAAATGGTGATTTTCTAGAGAAGCTCCCCCCCCCCCTTTTTTTAAAAATAAAAATGTAATCACTGAGTTGTAATTTCCATGAAAAATAGGTTTTTGCTTGTAAGACTTTCCAAGAAAACAAGGATCAAAGTGAGACATTTGCACATCAAGGAGCGTTTGGAAGATGCTTATTTAGTCCTCTGCAGCATGGGAGGAAAGTCTCAGCCTGCTCTCACCAGTGGAAGAAATTCACAGAATTCAGTAAAATTATTTGTGATATGTTCCAGAGTATTCCAAATTGGCACCTGGCCCCGTAAGAGATATGTTCATGCAGGAGAGGTTGCTCAGCCATTTGCATAAAGCTTTCCTTACTTTTAAAGCAGGATGGTGCTTGGACCCATACCCTGCATCCCACAAAGGGACAACATCTTTGGGGTGCTTTTGGGTGGGACTGTACTCTCTATTAATCAGCAAACTGGGCTGAGATGTCTGCATTTAGGTAAATTGTCTCCTGCTGTAAAATGTGAGTATCCAGCACATCCAGAGCAATGGACTATACAGGGAACATGTGGAAAAGTGGAGCCTTTCCAGGGAAAAGCAGATGTACCTTGTACTGGATGGGCCCATTCCCTTAGGTGCTTACTGAGAAAAATAATGCCATTTGTTAGAGTTTAGGAGCTTCTTGTAAAGCATGTGTTAAAGGCACTGGAAGACATATTTTATGGGTTTGCTTTAATAAGCGTACAATAATTGAGATTCCTAGAAGGAGTGGAAATAAATGCCATGTTCCTTTCTGCAAAAGAGATCTATAGCCCTATTTTAAAATCAGAAGGAAAAAAAATTCCTGTTTTTTTACTTCTAATGAAACCTGTCTCAGTGTCCTTCAATTATAGTACCCAGTTCCTGTGGCATTGCTTTCCCACGAAGCGGCAGGCAGAGGTTGGTGCCAAAGTGGGACCTCCTGGCAAAGGGCTGGACCTTGTCAGAGCAGAGAGAGACTCTGCCATCCCTGCAGGGCAGCCCATGCCCCCAGCCTCCCTAGGACCACAGAAGATGGTTTCCCATTACTGTCTGCTGCTTGGTCTCCATCACGTGTTGTCTGTGACTAGTGGTGTGAAGGTGATCTTCTACGTCCTGGCCACTGATTCAGTTTCCATCCTCTGGCCAGAGTCTGGCTCTCCAAGTCTCAGTTTCCCTGCTCCTGCTGGTGGCCCTTGCCCAGCTCCTGCTGTGCCCAGGAGATGAACATTTGAGTTGGGAGCAGGCTGGGATCCTTGCTCATCCCTTCTGCTGAGGGTAGTAGGAGTGATTATATTAACATTATTTTGATTATTATTATTTTTGATAATCATATTTCACCTTGGACATTGTTTGTGCTGCAACTGATTTCGTGTCTGCAGGAGAAGTTGTGTGATGTATTTGTGAGCTCTTTGTTACACTTTGGGGTTTTAAAGAACATCTCTAGCATGGAGTTAGTTTTCCTTTTGAAACAACTGGTTTGTTATTGATCAAATGTAAATTGCACTTCAGGTGATGGACATCAGGGCTATGATGACCACAGCATGGATTCCTGAACAATGCAGTGCTTCGGAAATCAGATTGAGGGCTGTCTGTGCAGTCACCCACCCGCTCAGACCCGTGCTGGGATTTGTGCTGTGACCTACGTAGAGAGCTCTGTGTGTCTATGTACATGTGCCAGGGGGAAGAAGGTTTTGGTTTTTTGTGGCAGAACAATGGATTGGAGGGGGAATGCACATGTCCACACATCCACTGCTCACAACTCTTCCCTCTGGGATGCACCACTTCCAAGGCTGGTAAAATTTGGGGTCTAATGTGAAGTGATGCTTTGTTGGTAATCATATTCAGCCACGATCATGGGAAATCACAAGTTTTACTCCGCTTGTGAAATTATGAAATAAATTGAGTGGAATGTTTCTTTCTGTCGTGCAGTGTCCTGCGTGATGTAGGAGCAAAGAAGCAACAGTGGAATTTTGGAAGGGCTGGGCAGGCAGATGGGCAGTAGAAGGGATGACGGCCATGCATCCATCCCTGTTGCTCCACCAAATACACACCATCCTTGTGGAGTAAAGTGTGCTGCATGGAGGTCTTGAAGCTCGCAGCAATCACCTCCTTTTCCTGCTTTTCTGGCAACAACCTTCCCTCTCCCTCTGCAAACTGTTGCCGAGACTCCTTTCCGTGCTGTTCGGCTTAATTGTCTTGTCGGGATAAAGAAATGTTTGAACAGTTAAAAGTGGGGAAGGGCTGGATGGCAGCAGCCCCTGCCGGCTGCGGGGCCATCTGGCCTCCCTTGGATCTGCCGGTCTCCAGTTTATATTTCTCTTTCTGTTATTTGGGGCTATCTGGCGCACTCGGAATACCTAATCACCATGGTGAGAGGAGGGATAGGGCTGCCTCCCCCGGCCTCCCTTTCCCATCAATTGTCATGCAGACCCCGGCCGGGCGCTGCTCCTCGCAGCCCTCATTTGCTGTCCTCGCCCGCTCTCGGCAGAAGGATGGCTTCTAATTGATCGTTTGAGGGGGAGGGCTGGGGCTGTTTGCTCCTCCAAAATGTTTCCCCGTGCAGCCTCTGCCATCCGGCCGGCCTTCATGTCGTCTCTGCCATGCCAGAGATGCCTCGTGCCCCCTCTCTTCCTTTTTGGACTCCCCGGGACATGGTGTAGCCAATGACTTCGGAGTGCTGAGCAACACGGAAATGTTATATTTATCCATCTCCTGCTGGAGAGATGGGCACGGACGCAGTAAATATTTATCGCTCCTCTTTTGCCCTGTGTGCCTGGATGCTGGCAGGAGGGCACTTACTGTACAATTGCAGGGAAACCCCCCCACTTTTCTCAGTATTTCCCATCAAAACCACGGCCCCCAAACCACTGGCCAAACCTCGCTTTTCAAGAAGGAATGAATCACATTAAATCTTCAGCCCCATCGATCAGACTGGACTGCTGTCAGAGGATTGCGGCAGGAGAAGCACAGGCAGACTCGGTGGCTGCCGTGCTGTGCTGGGGATCGGGAATCCTGACCCCGGACATGCCTTGGAGTCACGGTTTCCCGATCCCTAACGCGGGAGCAGCTCCCTCACAGCGGAGCATGCCGCTTTGATATCTTCTGACAGAAGACGCCAGGCAAGGGCAAAGTATTAGTATTATTAATATAGTACAGTTAGTAGAATATTATGAACTATTATAAATCATTACTGCTAAACTACAGTTATTAAAGGAAATGACCAAAGTGCACTTTGCGAGCCAGGATCTCTGACAGTTAAAACATTGTTTTATTATTTTACTTGCTAACTTGCAAAATTCGAGAGTTAGCAACAGTTTCCTGGTTGATTGGTGGTGATTGCATAAGGGATGGGGAGAAGCAGGGGGGAAGGCGAACATTTCAGGAGGGAGAGAATAAGCATTAGTGCCTCTGTGATTTATTTTCCTTTCCTTGATATTTTGAAGGTCTTGAAAGAAGGAGGCATACTCAGGCATGGGCCTAATCCTGCTCTGTAGGACTGAAAGTGTTCAAGGCAACAAGGTCTTAATGCTTCTGGAATTCCCCAATGCAAAAAATAGAAGTGAAGATGTTAGTGAATTGCTGCTGGTTGTTATTTGTTTGATATCATTTAGACAAGTCCCATTAAACGCTAGCAGCAGATTCATTTTTTTCTCTTTGTTTGCCTTCCAAGGACTAGAAAACAGACATAATTATATTTTACGTGAGACTGTAAGATTTCCTCTCATCTCTTTTTTCTGGCTAATATCTGCAGCTATAAAATAAATTCTTTTTGTGCATACATGGTGCTAGACTGAGGTAAATAACTGTCATCTAAAATCTGTCTAACCTTAATCTGCATCAAGAGCACTATAGAGAACTGTACCCATTTGTATAATATTAAGCTTTATTTTTATTATGGATTTCTAATGCAAATTCATAGTGGGAATGAAGTTGTTTCCTTTTAATACCATATTCCAAGAAAAGCAGCCATTGATAGCAAATTGTGATGATTTTTATCCTCTGGTTCATGTCACTGGTGGTCTTCTATCATGTCAATGTGCCTGATAGCCTGTGAATATTTCACCTCTCTTCTTCAGGGTGGAATAGCAGATTTGGAGACTTTTGAGGACATTTTTCGGTTATGCAGAGCAATTGAAATTCTTCAGAAATAATGGATTTCTATTTGGGAAATTTAATATAGGATCAGACTCCTTTACAGCATCCTCTGAAAAAGGGCATGTGCATCTTTGTAAATTTACACATGTAAGCTGTATATCTGTCTTTCTCCCCTTTCATGCAACATCCCTGTTTGCCTGCTTGGCTTTGCTGGCCTGAGTACAGAAACTCATGAGTGACAGACATCTGGGACAAATTCATCACCACGAATTCAGGTTTTTTTACAACTGAATTATTTTCCTGCTCTTGGTCAGGTATTGGGTATTTGCTGGCCAGATTGACCCAGCCCTCAAGTCAATGAAAGCTCTGGCTGAAAAAGTACTGCTGGGTTCGGTACTATCTGTATCTGTCCATTTCATCTTTGTTCTGTCCTTTGAAAACATGAGGGTGGTCGTGATAATCTGAGAGTTCTTCTTAGCCATCATTATCTTCTCTCTCCTTTGGTGTCTTGAATTGCAGCAGTGGCCTGAGCAACAGGAGAGGGGGAAAAACAATGTTGGGGAGGAGCAAAGCAAGGAGAGATTTATTGTCCTAAACACAGATAACATGGGAGGGAGTCCTGCT
>NW_005054347.1:2678829-2704396 GCF_000277835.1 Geospiza fortis
TGAAAGCAAAACTGCTTGTGGGGTTCAGGTGTGGGACACTTCATCGTATTTTTCCTCACTTGGGACATAGTTTCTAATCAGTATTGCTTTAGAACCTCCATTTTTTTGCTAACTTCAGACTTCAGCTTTCTCACTGAACTGCAGAGCAAGAATGTGTTTTGTGCTTTTTCTTGTGAATCCTGGGCTGCTCTGAAGTAGGAAAAGGAAGGCACCAAGTGTCTCTGGATACCCCTAAAAGGAAGAGCTGGAAACTGTGTCCTTGGTATCCCCAGCAGCACTGAATCTTAACTATATCTTGCCAGAGTAACCACATTAAGTTTTCAATTTAGAAGGACCCAAGAGCTTCTGCACATGAGCTTTCTCAGGTGCAATCCTTCAGTGTTACCTGGGCTTTCCCAATGTGCCGTGCCAGAGCCCTGGACAGGGTGAGGATGGCAGGACACATCCAGCTGGGCTGGCTGGCAGGGCTGGCTCCCCAAGCACGGGCTTGTTCTTTGGGAGGCAGGTGAATGTTTCCTGGCACTTGTATGGAAACTAAATCAGAAAGCACTGGGAAGAGCAGCTGGAGTGAAGGCTCCCTGTGACAGCCTCCCCAAAAGCAATTGTTTTTGTAAACAGAGCAGCAAGTAAAAGGGCACTGCCCGGAAGGACCCACTTCTTTCTACTGGGATTTTTGGGGCTTTGATTTAAATTTAGGTATTTTTAATTAAAAAGGGCTCAACCTTTTCATCTGATTTTTATATTGTTTTCCTGCACTTTAGGAAACAACTTGCAAAGCCATTTAGAATGTGAAATTGTCTGTCCTGTAGCATCCCTCGCTATCAGGAGGCATAGGATCATCATCCCTCATTGCAGAGAGCCTGCTTTGGCAGTTGTGCAGGGATGAGAAGAGACCCAGGGATGGGAAGAGACCCAGTACCAAACCACATCTCTGCCTTGTTCTCCAACCTGGCTTTCAATATTGAAGATTTCTTTAGGAGTCAGTCCTGTTCAGGGGGATGCTCCACAAAATTCTCTCCTGCAGGCGCCAGGCGAGGTCCCATGTTGCTCAGGAGGTGATGTGAGGGTGTTTGTGAGTGGAGAGGAGGAGGGTGAGTGACACCCTGGGTGCTGCACCTCTGGCTGGGTGAGTGAAAGCCTTATCAGGGTGGCCTGGCCATGCTACAGCAGAGCTGCCCCGCACCCAGCCCAGCCTTTGGCCTGTGCAGGATAGAGGGAGCCTTGTCTCCCTGTCAGTGTTTGCAGCGTGGGGAATCTCGCAAGGGCCGCCTCGCCATGGCTGTGGATGGGTGGAAAGCCTGGGAGTTGGATATCAGTGCAGGTCAGAGGGATCCAAACTCCACAGCACCATCGAGGGGGCTGCAGAAGCTCATTTCCTTCCCTTGTTTATTCTTCTGATTGCAAACCAGCCTCACTTCATATTTCCAGTGCTAGAGGTGGGAGATAAGCCCCTAGCAAAGCCCTTAGACAGGGTGACAGCTTTTACCTCCTGAGCACTTGTCTTCAGCTTCTCTGAGGAGGCAGCTTGACCACTGATGCTTTATTTTTTTTTTCCTGGGGAGATGAAGGAGCAATCAGTGACCTGGATAACCCCGTGCTGAAGAGGAGCAGAGGAACTTAATGGTTACAATCAAAAAGTTGCCAGCCTGAGTGGATTCATACATCAGGAGGTGCCCCTTAGAGGAGAGAAGGGGAGAATGGGCAGTCAAACTCTTACAGCCCTGCTTCTTTGCCCTCAGATTTGCACTTTGCTCAGCATGCAGCCTGTACAGGACAGCTGGCATTGCTCCTGCCAGCTCTGCTCCTCGGGACTGCTTGCTGCTGTCTGTGCTGCTTCTTCCTTTCTGCATATTTAGGTTTGTGCACAAAAGTGTTGCTCTGAAAGAGCTGTTTTGATTTCGGAAGGGGGAGGTGATGGGCAGCCTGCCTTCACTGGGGATTTGGGACAAACGTGATCAGGGAAGCTGTGTTGAAGGCGCTGGGACATTCAGTAGTGTGGGGAGCAGGGCATCTGCAGACCAGAAATTTAATGTCAGCAAGAGGTGTTAGAGAGAGTGTGAAGTAGAAAAATGCTACAAGTTATTTCTGTCTTAATTTGGCCAATGTGTTGTGTCCTTTCCCACATTTGGTCCAGGACTGAAATAAGTATGATGATATTTGGATCAGGACTAGGATATACTGGAAAAAGTAAGCTATGAAAGTCTGCAGATCTCTGTCTCCGTCAGCCAGAAGTAATGTTCCCACCATCTTGTTATTTTCCCCTCTTAAAATGAAAACAATGAGTTAACTGTGGAAACAGGGGAGGATTGTATTAGAGCAAGACAGAGCCGGGCAGAGAGAACTTGCATTGGCTTCACTCGCGTGTAATGTTGTGGGTGTAGGAGCCTGGGGAAGCTGTGTATGGTGTGATCTAGATCAGCCCCCAGGTTTGTGGCACATCTCAAGGAAGAAAGAAACTTAAGCTAAAAAAAAAAAGCTTCACCTTTGGTCATCTCTTTGGGAACGCTGTGAGGACCCAATGTGTGTCTCCCGCCTGGGCGCCCACCCTGGGGTGTGGGCACGTGCTGGTGGAGGCTGGGGAAGGTTATGGTGTCAATGAGAAACATCTGTGTGTGTGTTCTCCCAGATGTTGCCAGTTGTGTCTGGCTTGTTAGCTGCACCTGGGCAAAGAAGAAAAGGAAACCCCCGGGTGGTGTGATGGATTTTGCAGAGCCTGGGAGGAGAAGGCAGTTAGACACCACTTGCTGATAGTCCCTCTGCTATGTACTCAGGTGGCTCACTGACGCTTGGGTGATCCAGGACCCACATTTTTCTGCATCTAAGGAAATGTGTCATCAACTTGTCACATACCGATTCTCTTACTTGTGTTGCTCGTTTCTAGCTTGACTGGTGGGGGGGTTATTGAAGATGAAGGACACAGTTATTGGCAGAGCTGAGCGTGCCTAATCCTCGCAGCCATGCGGAGCAGGAAGAGGGAAGGGCTGCCTGGGCAAAGCCCTGAGCATAGGTTGTGCTTTGCTCTGGACTCTATTGACCTTGGACAAGCAGAGTAATTTCTCATTGTCTGTCTCTAAAGCAGGGATTATGATATTCTCCAGCTGAGGGTGGTTGTGGTCATGTTTTGTAGTGCCCAGATCCTTGAGCAGTGGTCATAATCGTGGTGCCTGGATTGAAAAGGCTGCACAGGGGGAGGGATGGAGGCTTGTTTAATAAACATGACAAATGGGATTTTTTTCTGAGGAAACAGTTGCCAAATATTTTTTTTTAATGCAACTTGGATGAGCAGCTGAAATCAGTGGCTAGGAATGGTAGAGAAAGAATTTGGGGTAAAAATTTGGAGTAAGGTAGATAAAAGTGAGAGATAAAAGAAATAATGCAGGGAAGGATGAGTAATCAACATTCTTGGAGTGAAGCGCAAGCTCTGGCTTCCTTCCTGAGCAGTAAAATAAAATTTAAAAAAAAGTCTTTAGAACAACAAAACTCTGGACGCGCTGGTTTCCTTCCTGACAGGCCCAGCCTGGTGGTGTTTCGATGAGTCCTCATTGGCAACCAGGGCTGATCTAAAGGCCAAAGGCAGAAAGATGGGGGGGAAGGGAGAGGGATTTAACTCCTTGAGCTCTGCTGGAAAAACAGAGATCTCCTGCTTTGTGTGGGTTCCTTTTGCTGTTGCTGGAGTACAAACAGTGTGCACTGTGGCTCAGAGGTCTGAGAGGTGATGGGGTGACAGGGTGATGGGTACATCTACCCAGGTGCTTGGTCACAGTCAGATTTTACAAAACAAAAGTCAGTATTTTTAATCCTTGTGGACAAAATTCCTAGGTCTGTGAGTGGTACAATACGACACAACAGAACCAGCGAGCAGCAGGGGAGTGGGCTGGTCACTCCGCTGTTGCCATTTCGAGGATGCTCAGTTTACTTGTGTCACCCAGTTTATAGTAAAGTGCTGCTCCAGTCCCTTTTCTCAGCACATTTCCTGGCTGGGAAAGAGCTGCTGGGTGCAGGATAGCCTGTTGTGCCCCAGAGGCTCTGGGCAGCTTGCGGGGAGCTGGGAGTATGGGAGGGGAGGCTGTGTGCGCTCTAGACAGGTTGAATGGCTCAGGCAGAGCTTGTTTTGCAACTAACTCTCTGAGCCTCGCCGCTCTCTGCAGGGTTCCCCTCTCTGAAAGGTCGAAGCTACTTCTTAATTCTCAGCAGCTGACAAAATATTTATTTTCAGGTACTTAAAATATTATAATTTGAAGTGGAGTCCAGCCCCTGGCTGGAGTTGAGCTTTTGTACTAACAGCTTCAGTGAAATGCCTTTTTCCTCCTACAACTTGCCAACAAATGCTTGGAAAATAATTGTGGGACAGTCATCCTTTTAGTGAGCAGATCAAGAAGATTTGAGACTTGCCAGAGACTTTCAAAGGACAGGCCAAAGGTTCAAGTTGTTGCCAGTTCTATTTGTCTTAGCCTTTATACTTACTTGTGTGTCATTAATTTCATCAAATGTCTGTGGGTAAAAGGCACCCAGCAGGCTGCTGCTTTCACTGAGCTCTCTGGGTGTACTTGGACACCTCTTGGGAAATAAGCCCACCTTTTTGTCTAGGGAGAGAGATTAATCCCAGCACAGCTGTAGCAGAAAGAGGCTTACCCACTAACCTGACACAGAGACAGCTGAGCTGGGGGGGCAGGACCCTGCTGTCTTCTCTGCAGCCTTTTTTAACTGGTTGTGGCAGAAACTAGTGGATATGGACGTGCATATGAATGATGCTACCTCTGTGGTACTGTACCTACAGCTCTTATAGAGACCTGCAGAAATAAAATGCCACACTTGGATTTTCTGGAAGTTACTGAAATGAGGGCTCAGCAAGAAGGAAAAACGAGCAGAGGCCAGGCAGAATGGACCTCAGTGTCCTGGGTCTCGTTGCTGGCCCTGCTGTTGGGTCCTTGGGATGATTATCTATGTTTTGGGCTGCTGGCAGGTTGTTCTGCTGATTTTGGTAGTCAGGGCATCACTATTGAGCTCTTTACAAGGGTTGTTGTTGCTAGATTAACAATTCTGTTGGCACTGTCCTCTCCTGGGGGCCATGCAGCAAAAAGAAGCAGGGAGAAGGCTGTTTTCCCAGCAGGGTCCCTGCAGGCAGAGCTTCCCTGCCCTTCTCTTGTGCTCTTGTGCTGCAAACCTCTTTCCTTGGTGCTCCCATCACTGCCTGCATCCTGACAGCTGCTTTCCTACCCTTTCTGCCCCAGTGCAGACGGCCAAGCACATTAATTTTTCGGCAGAAGTGTTGTAATAATTAGGCAGCTCGTCGGAGGGTTTAGCAGTACTTAACCAGATGTGAGAAGACTCTTCCCATGGTCCCTGCTCTCTCACTGGGCTCCAGCCAGCTGCCATTTCCCGCCTGCTCAGGTTGCCTAGAAAGGGCTGCCCTGGCTCCTCTTGCCTCTCTTCTTATGTTAAACACCCATTTGTAAAGGAGAAAGAGGGAGGGTGGAAATCCTTGGGCTGTTTGGGAGAAGAGCAGCAAAGAATTAAAAGCAGACACCTGCAGCGCTTGGATTTGAGACCTCCACCATTAACTCTTCCCAGGGCAACATCCCCCAGGCTTGTGGCCATTCCTTTGGTGCAGCCAGGGACACATAGTGGGATGCAAGGGCTGGAGTGGGTGGTGCTGCTATCTGAGGCTCCAGACAGCTTCTTGTTATATATAATCTCCATCAAGTTTTATGTATATGTAAATATAATATCTCTTTATTCATGTGAAAAAATCCCCATATCCCCTGCCTCAGTTTCCCCCCCTGCCCTATAGGGATGATGCTATTTCTCTGCACTCTGTGCTCTATAACCATTTATACACAAGGCAATAGTATTATCACTAACGTGGTTTTAAAACTAGGTTGTAGTAAACTGTATTGCCTGCCTAATCCATATTAATGGCAAAAACTGCTGCAGACAGGATATTGGCCTGGATGGCCCTTGGATTAAGTCATTCTGACAATTGTTACATTTCTATGGTAAAGTTTTATAAATACACACTGACACCATATATTAGGTTTAAGAAAATCCATATACAACATATAGATTTCTGGTTATAAAGAGAAAAAATGTATTAAATCAGCAAGACCAAGGGAGCAGACAAGATATAAAAATGATACTGTATTATGCTGGAACTTATTGAAAATCCCAGTGCATCTTTTTTATGTAAATGGTAAATTCTTTTCTATGTTCTGAATATGTTTCTTAATGTGTGTCACGTACCAGAATAGTAGCATGAACATAGTTGCAAATACGGTGTGTGTTTTATTGTATTATACTGCATAGCAGAGTGAGGGTGTTGAATGCTGCAGTCAGTTATATACAGCTGTAAATGGGAGCTACCTGCTGTTCTGTATACAGCCAGCTGCATATTTATTAGTAAATACCAGTCTAGGTAAAAGAAAAATAAAACAGGAAGTTGTATTAAAGACTTCAAGGCTTAAAACTAGTTTGTGCAAAGCTCCTGGGATCCCACTGCAGGGAACAGTCCGGCATTTTCCAGCATTAAGTCTTTTCCATCTGATTTTTCTAGCTCTGTGAATTTGAAAGCCTCTTCTGAACTCCCCCTGCTCATCAGTTTGTGGAATAATTCATCAGTGTTTCAAAGGAGGGTAAAGATTGGGTTTGGGGCTGGAGAAATTATGGGTTGGCTCCTTCCCCGGTGTGCCTCCACTGAACATACCGGAATCATGGAGTCACAGAATCACTTAGGTTGGAAAAGACCTGTAAGATCATCGAGTCCAACAATTTACTCAGCAGTGCCACATCTGACACTGAAGTATGTCCCCAAGTGCCACATCTCAATGTGCTTTAAATGCATCCAGGGGTCAGAGCTGCTGTGATGGGTGAAGTTCTGAGGACCAGTGGCTCTGGGGGCATGTGGGGCACATGTCACACACGTGTGTTTGTCACACACATAGCAGGGGTGGCCAGTGCCAGGCAGGAAGGCAATATTGCAAGGGGAAAGCAAACCACAGATTTTCTGGGGCGCCTGTGTGCTTTCTGACTGACGGGCGCTTCTCCAGAGAAAGGTATCAGGTCCGAGCATGGGATCCCAAACGAGCGATGGCTCTGAAATACCCGAGTGTTTGACCTAGAGGGAGCTCTCTTACATGAAGAATGAGACTTGGCACTGCCTGCCTGAACAGCTTTTAGCGTCTGTATTTTCAGCGAGCTTCTGCTTCCTGTATTCTGAGCTCACACTGCCAGGTACTGTATTTCCCTGAGTGATGTAAAGAGGCTTGGAGAAGTCCTGTGTGTAACTCCTGTGGTCCCAGCTCTGCAGGGGCCAGAGCCAGAGCCTCACTTGTTCTTCAGAGTTTGCTTCTTGTGGAAGTTGATGGAGACTTCTGGCAAAAGAAGTTGCTTCTAATTTTCCGTCTTCCAGTAGCACCATCACACCTCACAGATCAGTCATGGCTCTTGAGGTGCCAGGCACCCACTCCCTGCTCTGCTGGGAGGAGGAAGTGTTCTTGGTGAGGAAGAGTCTTTTGTTGGCAGCCTGAATCCAGCGACTGGAGATACTTATGTCATGGCCCAGCATGGCTCAGTTTTTCCTTTTGGGTCTCTCCTTTTAAATGCTTCATATCCCCTCACCCTCCTTGGGGTAGGTTCATCTGCCTGAATACAAATCCATGATGTTTTGGACTTAGATGAACTGGTATTTCCTTCCCTGGAAGCTGGGAGATGCTGGAGGTGACACAGATGGATGATGCTAGGGTGCTTCCCCAGTGCACAGGCAGATCTGGCTCTGACCTGCTGCAAGTCCTTGAAATCCCACCAGTCCTGCTCCCAGCGGGTGTGGGAGCTCCAAGCTCCAAGACAGCCTGTCTCTGGACACTGCAGAACATCAGTGAGGAGCATGATTGAGCTGACAGAGAACCCACAGCGTGCTGTACCCACTGCAGCAGGACAGAGGGGACGTGGCTCTCCAGAGGCAGCGGGTGTAGCCCTGCACCTCTAGGCCACCCACTGACTTAACAGAGTGAAAGAGAAACTTGCTGAAGTGCTGGGGCAGAGGTCTTGGAGAGCCCACAGTGCCTGACAACTCTTAAAAAAAGGACTGAATTAAAGTAGGATGGTGCCGTTCTTTCCTGGGTCCAGAAAGCTGCTGTGTGGGAATGGGCCCAAAAGAGCAGCTTCATGGTACAAAGGTCAAGCTGGAGGGGTTGGAAGTGGTGATGCTGCCCTATTCCTCCATCCCATTCCTAAGCAGTGCAGGTCCCAGTGAGGCTGGGTTCAGCCATTCCAATGCCTGGCTTGTGATCCTTCTGCAGCCCCACTGTCTGATGGCTAGGCTGCTTTAAAAGAGGGTTGCAAAGAAGTGAATCTGGGAGGGAAATTAAGGACAGATGGGGTGAGATAGCACCATTTTTCTGTGGGTGCTTTTCTATTTTTTTCTTTTCTCTCTTCTTCTTCTTTTTTTTTTTTTTTTCTGTTGAACAAAGGAGTTTTGGGAAGGAAAGGGTGTGTGTGAGGGTAGGGAGCTGAATGGGGAAGGTGGCTGAAGGGAAGAAATTGAAAACTACACCACCTTTTAGATCTAAATTTTAAAGAAAGGTTTTGCAGTAATATTTTGTGGGCTTTCAGTTTCTAGTCTGGTCTGTGCTTTTTCTAGAGCAGGAAAGAAGTGTGAGCAGCAGAGGCAGGAGAAGTTACTTTGGTTCACATCCCAAATTTGACTTGAAAAATGCCAGAAGAAAGGGAGTATGATTAGAATAAGCACTTTTCTTGGGAGTGACTTCTTGTCTCTGTGTCTCAGATGATAGCCATTCCTTCCCCATCTTGCTGTCCTTGCTTTACTAGCCAGCAAACCATACCTGAGTCTCCATGTGCCCTTCTCTGGGTTGGCACAAGGAGGGTATGGGAAGCTGTTACCTGCAAGGCTGTCTCCCTTGGACCTCTAACAAGATTGGGGGATGCTGCAGAAGAGTGAGACAGGTGAGTCAGCACAGCCAACTTTGGGATCTCAGCAAATGTATTTGCACTGTCAGTAGTGCCCAGGCCCCATCTCATTTCTGCCTTCAATAGGAGGAAGCCACTCAGTTGAGTACAGCTCCCACAAAATTCAGCTTTCTAACCCCAGCCCTCAGAAATTCTGAAGTAGCAGCTATTAGATATAAACTCTTGCAAGAACCTTGGTGAAATGCCTGAGGTACCAACTATGGATGTCCCCAAGCAGCAGAAATGCTTCATCTTCTCCACCTTTCCCCCTTGTGGTCATAGGTTCATGGCCCAGCTGGGTTGTTTGAGGGCCTGGCTAGAGCAGTCTTTTTATTCTACATCTAAATTTATTGAAAGTGAATTCACTGTAGGTCTCTGCACTTTGCTTAGTTAGTTTTATGTTTACAAGCACCAGGGCAGGTGGGTGGCTTTTCTGGGAGTAGAGCAGGTCCTGTGTCCTGTGCTGGGTGATGCAGAGAAACTTGGATGCCTCAAAGTAAGTACTGAGAATCATGCATATACCTGTTATGTGTGTACCTAGTAAAAAGATGCCTCCAAATGTGGGGGCAGGTAGGGAGGGGATGCTGAGTGTGTCCTGAATATGCAGAGAAAGGGGAGCAGAAAACCAGCTGTTTTCTCCCTCCAGGTCCAGTCTGACTTAGAGCAGGCAGTGGGGTGATGCTCCAGTGCACAGTGGAGAAACAAGGATGCTGCTAGCTGCTGCCCACTCCCTGATGGCCCCTTTGGGCCCTTTTGTGATGCCCAGTATGCAAGAGGATCAGAGCATCCTCAGCAAATGATTTGAAAAGGCCTTTATATAATGTGTTTTCAGCTCTTACCTTAAGATTTACACTTAAGAGGTCCTTGCTTGGTAAGTCAGGAGAGATGCAACTTTGACTGGCAAATTTCAGGCTTGACTTAAACAAGGACAGCACTTTAAAAATAAATCCTTCTTCTCCTGATGCCCTAAGATACATCCAGATAGGGTGTGCTCACTTCTGGCTTAATGCTCCAGCTTAAAGGATAATTTTGGCCAAAGCTACCCTTCTGTAGTAGCCTATAATTAGCAATTAAAACATAAAAAATATTTCCGCCGAGTGGCTCCTAAATAAATGCTTGTCACTGCTGATCAGAGTTGGTTTATTTCCATGTGTGTTTTTCTTCCTTCTTTTTTTTTTTTTGTATAACTTACAGCCCTGTAAATGCTCAGCAGCTGTTAATATGATTCTGTCGATAAGTTTACCATGGTGATTTGGCTATATTTGGTGAGCGTGTGAAGAAATCACTCACCGGTTAGAAGAAGGAAAGACAAGCTGTCGATATCAAGGGAGAAATGCTAATAACCCTGGTGACAAATCATTCCTGGGAATCTCAAAGGGTTAAAAAAAAAGCAGCAGCACTTCCCGGAGAGAGGGGCCTTGGCGAGTGAAGGTGACTCATCCGGAGCTGCAGACACCAGCTGTCATCTCCAGCTCCTCCTGTGCTTAATCACTTCACTTTTCTAAAGAAATATTTTGTTCTAATTCAAACAGACCTGGGCTTGTTTGTCTTTTATGAATTATTTACTGGTGAGGAGAACCTCTTGAGGTATCCATCTTCACTCTGAAATAAGTGGACTCTGAGAGCCTGCTGAAGCACTTTAAAGCACACAGTCCCCTTCTTGATGAGCCTTTCCTTTTTTTTTTTTTTTTTAAACAACCACTTAAAATCAAGAATAAACCCTAGAAAGTCAGCTCTGGGTTTCAGACTATACTGGAGAAAATGCACACGGACTTTGGCCTCATCTGGTTGCTCTTTGAAAGGTACCCCTGCCCTTAGGTGTGGGGTGGTGATGCTCCAAGCGACCCCGGGGACTGCCACCAGTTTCCCACCGTGGAGGTGGAGATCTGCCCCCATACCTGACTTGTTTCTAGATGCATTCCCATAGGAATTATGAGCTCACTGTGCATGGAGCACATGCATGAAGGAGCCTGGGTGTGCCCCTGACCCTTGTCTGGGCACTGACACCCTTCAGCTTCAGGAGATGTTTCTGTTATATAATAAACCTACAGCCAAATTCCACCTGGCTTTTCCTGACTTCAGCTCTTTGCACATTTATAGCACTTCCAGTGGAAAGAGAAGCTTGTATGATATTTTGCAGTCCCAAAAGGTCTGATCCAGCAGCCATGGAAGTAAATAAATGTAAAAATTTGCTCTGACTGGACTGGGCATCAGATTAGTCCCTAAATGTTAGTTGATCTGCTTTGGGGTTATGACAGACAAATATTTCCCCAAGGTTACTGCTACAGGAATAATCGATCTACCTGTCTTGGATATGTCTGGGCTGCCTATCATCACTGTAGTGTCTAAGTGAGTGTTACCTTCCAGGAAGTCTGTGCCTGACCAAATAAGTTGCCTTTTCTTTGTGTGGTTTGAGACCAGAGAGTGCAGTTTTCAGTATTTAAGATCATTGCTATTTGGCACTTACCTGCTCCACAGGATATTTGTACTTGGCTGCTATGTCCTCATTACCTCTGTCTTACATTTATTTTAAAATTCTGGTTTTAAATTAATTTTTTTCTAAATAAATAACATGATCTGTAAATAAATTACTTGATCCTGAAAACAATTTAGACAGACAGAACGTCTTGAGTGTGATTTAGCTTGAGTGGTGTAAGTCACATGCTTATACAAGCTTCAAAATGACAGGAAAGATAATCCCATCAGGCAGTCTGTAAAACAGAACAAGCCTGGAGAGGATTTTTCTTGTATACAATTACACTTAGAGACACAGGATGAGAAAGGATCAGGACCTGGGGAGGCTGAAAGAGGCAGCTGGTTGTGTCCTTGGCACTTATTTGCACTAAGGTCCCTTTCCACAACCTGTGAAAGCTGGAAGGGAGATGAGCACATGCAAAGTAGCTCCTACCTGCATGGGTTTGGTTTTGCCCTGATGCCAGCTGCCGTGCTGATGTACTGCAGACCTGGGAATGCCATAGGCATGTGCAGCAGCGTTTTCTCCATCCCACAGGTTATGTGCAATGGGGCATATTTAAGCCTCATCTCAGGGCTGCTCTTGTGTGAGCCAGAAGCCTGCAGCCTGCCAGCTGCCCCTGAGCACAAGAGACAAAAGTTCCTGAAAGTCTCCTTTGTGCCCCATTTCTGTTCGGAGAATGGGAACATCTCCTGGAAATAAGACACGTGAAAGTGATGCCCTTCCCAAAATCAACAATATATTTGATTTTGATTCCTCCCTTTTATTTTCTTTTTCCTTGCAGAAGGCCCTTTAAGCAATGCTTTTTTTTAAGGGGCACTTTTGACACCCAGGCCTCTCCTTCCTGCCTCCATCCACCTCCTCCTCCCTCCAGCCCACACAATCTGCCAGATTCCCTTGCTGCTCCCTTCCTGGTGCAAAGACAAGACATTTGAAGTGAGAAGTGTGTGGCATACTCATTAGTTATATGTGAGTTAGCAGAACTTTTGGTGGATTTTTGCCACTTCCTATGAACTGTGGGATCCCACTGTTTACAAAGCAGCGTCTGGTAGAAGGCACAAGGTAAAATATTTGAGGTTCATTTCCATGCCAGTTTCTTGCCTTTCTTCTTGTGTGAAAAGTTCCTGACTCTGTGTTGATTTTCTTGAGATCATGTTTATTTAAATCAGGATAATAATCTTCCAAATATACCCTAAAATTATATAGCCATATAAATCCTGTCATAATATATTCAGTAAAACTGTCAGGTGATCATTCTTAATGTAAAATGAGACCTTTTCATTTTCATCCAGTCAGTTAGCACTAAATTAACTCCTTGGAGCAGGCTCAGAGTCATTCATTCGGGTAAATACCCCAGTTATTTATTGAATATACAGCATTGCTGTCCATCTTGGGGCTGGGAGTGAGGGCTGCTGTCCTTATCCCAGCTCTGGCACCAATCAGTCAGGAGAGGAGGCTTGAAAACTTCAATAATACCCACAAAAAAATTCATTTTGTTCCTAATCTCAGTGCAGCCATGAGATGATTCCCAATGACAGGTTTCAAGCTGTGAGCTGGGCTGCAGGCTGGCCTCCCAACAGCCTGGGAGCAGGAATTGCCCCAAGCTGGCTCAAGTACTTGAGGATATGGGCAGGAACCGTGTCTTGTCCACACAGCTGAGGATGCTCTGCCCGTGGGCTCCTCTGACATCCCAGGTCTGTTCTCCTAGGTCACCTCACCTCAGAGCATCTCTTCTGAATGGTTATTTTCCCCAAAATATTTGGTGTCCAGCTAGGACAGGTCTCCAGTCAGGAGCTGGTCTGGGCACATCAGGACATGGGTCTCCTCCTCTTGAGATGGAAAGCTGCCAGCAGGCATGGAAGAGATTTGCTGTGGGATTTACCATGCATGGCTGTTTGGAAGAAGCATTCAGACTAATGCAGGAGTCCCAGAAGGGCTGTCACTGAGATAAAGACCTTCAAAGAGTTCCTCTCGTACTTCAGTAGGATGGGTTTGAGGAGTTACAGCCTCATTTCAGTCCTCAGGAAGGTGAGGTCCCCTTGTCATCCCTCCTCTGGCTGCCAGGCCAGCGGGGAGCATGAAAGGTCAGCAAAAGCCTGTCCTAGAGCCTGCCAAAAACAAGCTGGAAATTGAAGTGTTCCCTGCAGGGGAGGACTCGAATATCTTATCAGCACACTCTGTTTAGATGTCTAGTCTCATGATGGAGCAGGAGGGAGAGATGAGCTTCTTTCCTTGCATTCTTGAGCAGACACTGGAAGTATCTCGAGAGATGTGCTGGCATCCAGCCCACAGCCTGGAAAGTACAATCTCAGCCAGGTTCAGGGAAGCACCTTCCTTCTCTTGGACCTAAGGATAAGAGCCCTGTATTCAGCTTGCCAAACACAAAAGCCAAATAAAAACAAACAAATCGATGAATCAAATCCTGACTGTCCGGAACCGGGCTGCCAGGAGACACACTCATCCTGCTCTTCTGGGAGATCAAATTCACTACACAGATCAAAGAAAGAAGAGGAAAAGCTCTTCAAAAGTCAGGAAACAAAATCTCCTCAGCCTTCCTTTAAAGAAGGAAAGTTACTGGACTGCAGCCTAAAAGATCCAGAGGAGAAAGCATCAAAGGCAAGCTCTTAGTCACACGTGGCTCTGTCAAAGGTGAGGTCTGCCAGGTACTAGATGTCCAGTTTGAACTGACAAACTTCAGCTCCCCAAGAGCAGTCTCTTATCCTGCCTACAGGAGATCCACACCCCCTGTTCCTAGGGGAAAAAAAGAGAATATTAGAGTAAGGAAAAAAAGAAATTAAAAGGTTTCTTCCTAAATTCTTGGTAGTCTTGCAGAAAATGGAGGGCTGTTTGTATTCTTACTTCTTCTTCTTGATGCTCGTTTCAGCTGTAGCCTGCCTAAAACAAAGGTGGTGAGGATAGTCAGGCTGGTCTCTCCTTGGGAGAATGGAAAAGAAATCCACCCTCATTTAAGATTGTGTGGCACATGGGCATCGCAGGTTGAGGAGTAGGAAGATGTGCCAACTGCAGATAAGGCCTGAAATTCAGAGCCTAAACCGAATCCCTTCTGTCAGCTGCTATGTTCTGTCATGGAGGTGATAGATCAGTGCAATAGAATGCCTAGGCAGTGGGCAGCACTGGTAAGTTTCAGGAGCAAATGAAGCAGAATTATTTCAGGAATGCATTAAATTTAGCTGTTTCTGTTTTGGACATGGAGAAAGAGGTAACCTCATGTTCATCCTTCTACTTCTGCATGATTTTGTGACAGTCCAGGTATCAGGTTCCCACTGTTTGGCAGACACAAGGTGTGGAGCATCACATGTTCTCTCAGAAGTGCACTTCAGTTTCTGTGTGACCTCAGTTCTGGGGTAGCCTGGTGGCCTCGAGAGATGAACAAGAGACACAGCAGGTTAAAGTGCAGGATCAGCAGCTGGCAGCGAAAATAGTTCCATGTAAGTTTATCAGCACATGGTCAACCAGAGGAAGGGAAAAAGCAGTTCCCCCTGCCAGAAGAAAAGGAAAGGAGGTGCAAAGGGGAAAGGTGTGAACAAATTGTACAGGGATTGGAAGCAGGAAGCACAGCTAGAAAGATAGCCCTTATATCTTTCAAATCGAGGAGCTGCAGGAGTACAGTGACCTCAACCATCTAGTTGGATCACTTGTCCAAAGAACTCACAAACATCAAGATGCTGTTTGTGGCTGCCTGAGGAGGACCACTCATTCATAGGTACCAACATCTCAGCAGAGAAAACTGCAGGGCTCAGTATGGCAGGATGCTTCAGTCTGTAATCTCTGTTATCTCTGTTATCTCTGTTATCTCTGTTTTCTTACTCTGGCTAACCCAGGGTGATTTTGACACCTAACTGGGATTTCATGCAGTTTGTTTTAGTTTTGTATGACATTGTTTAGTATTTAAAGGTTAGCTGTGTTAAAACTTTTACTGTTATATTGATTGACTGGTCTTTTCCTTGTGGCTGAATATGAGAATGAATTGAAAAAATATGTTCCCAATTCCCCCACCAAACTGAAACACTCTTTGCTATGGATAGCTGGCAGATTTCTTCCAGCATTTTTTCCTCTGCTTCCATCTTGCTGTGTGCAAACATGCTCAAAAGGCATGGGCTTCTTCCAGGATTGCACGATATACTTGCAACTCACATTTGCACACTGCTGTGCAAATGTTTTGCTGCCAGTGCAACTTCTGCTTCTTGATGTGTGCAGCAAGGTTTTAAAAAGTCCATCAAAATCAACAAGCATGCTCTTCTTGAGCAAGGTGTTTGTGGAGGGAAAGCAGGTCAGAGACCACAGGGGGATGCTCTGCTTTACTGTAGCCCAAGCAGGGCCTTGGCAGCAGTACCTCTGCTGCAGAGAGCAGAGCTGTGTTAGTGGACAGACCATGCAAGTTCATCCCCTGGAAGGAGGTGTCCTTTGGAGGACTGCTGTAAACCAGTTCTGCCACAGCATCTCTTGCAGATCTGGTCCTTTTCTACCCTTTGAATAAGTGGGGGGTTCCTCACTGCCCCGAGTGCTTTCCACTGGGGTTGGTGTGTGTGATCCTGCTGAGGAGGATGCATTGGCCCCACAAAGCATGTCTGGGATGCTGCTGTCATATCTCCTCTGTCCCTTTTACTGTGTTTATTGATATCCATTCCTTCATTTTAGTGCTTTAGCAATCATGGTGATAAACAACACCATAACAATGTCCTGTGGGCATCTCTATCCCTGTGCTGAAAGGTGCTGCTTAAGGACCTGTGCTGTAGAGTATCTCCATATGGGAGATGGTCTGGGGGCTGTACCCCAGCACAGGGCACCTCTGGAGGTCGTGGTCCAAGGATGCAGGTGGGCAGGAGGCATGAAGTTCTGCCTCTCATCTTTCACTCTCCCCACAGAGTGCTGGAAAGCACAAATTTTGTTGAGATTAAGTTATAATTTAAGGCAGTGAACATGTGCTCTGCTGGCAGCTATAAAGATTCAAATCATAAAGTTTTACAGTGGAATGGTTTCTGTAAAAGCATCGTTAGAAAGGCGGAATCGTGCCTTTAATTCTTACGACTTATGGGGCTGCCTGGTTTGTTTTGGTTTTAGTGGTGCTTAGTGGGACATGAGGTGGGGTCCCAACCCCATCTTTCCATTTAAAGTCAGGCCTTTCTTCCCCAGGGCCCTGCTGTTCCAGTGCCTTGAGAAGGACTGTAGATGGTGTAGAGTTTTCTGTGTTCACCCCATCCATTTGAGTTTTTGGACCCCTAATATGTGCAGAGATTTTGAACTAGCAGGAAGGAAGATGATCTGCATCATCAGGTGTGCGCTGCATAGTTGTGGTGTGGAGCCTGGGGAAATCCAGGCTGGGATATGAGTATCTTGAGCACGTTGAATGTTCCCAGCTGAACTGTCCTTGTAAGGTTAGGGTTTGGTTAGCCAGCCTGAGGGCTATGAGGCTGTTGAAACATAGAATCATGGAAAGGTTTGGATTGGAAGGCACCTTAAAAGATAATCTAGTTCCAACCCTCCATGAGCAGGGACACTTTCCACTAGACCAGGTTACTTAATGCCCTGTCCAACCTGGCCTTGAGCACTTCCAGGGATGGGGGATCCACAATTGCTCTGGAATATTCTTCCAAAGGACAGGTTAGCTTCCTCCTTCTTTCAGACTTTGAAAGTAAGGTAGACTTAGTCATGTCCCATAACATTAGTTAGCATCCAAAGGAGGCACACGTTGCTTTGAGCTTTTGCAACATGCACGGTGATGTTCTCCACCTATAATGCCTTTGCTCTGGTAGCACTGGAGTGGAGACCCCATTGCTTTCAGCAAGTTAGGGCTCCAGGGTCTGGGCTTCGGAAGTGGTCTGACACAGATGGTGGAAATCTGCAGCAGCTGCATGAAAGGCAAATGAATTAAATCATAATATGAATAATACAGTCAATACAGCAGCCATGAGTTGTTTATTTTTATGTTAAATTCAATGCATTTTTGTCGCCCTCATATTTTTAGTGATCAATAGGCCAAAGATTTTCATATTAACAATACTCAGCTGCATTGTAGAAGAGGGGCGAAGTGGGAGGATTTGGCAGCTGGATAGACACGTAACATTTTTGTCACCTCTTTGGGACATGTGGAAAGTAGTTTGAGATTATGAATAAGCATCATAGAGATATATATTTGCTGAAAAATCAGCAGCGAAATTGTTGGAGGTATTCCCATTTCAATGGTTATCTCCAGCTCCCAGATTTAGCACCCCACTGGGGTGAGTTTGCTCCAGCAGCCCTTGCTGTGCAGTTGTAGAGAGATGTTTACAGGGGAAGGAACACACCACTAGTGTGACTACACTTGGTTCATCTTTCATTTTATTTATAAATTAAAGCACAGGGACTTATTCTTCATGAAAATTAAGGGTTTTGGTGCAGGTGGAGTGTGTGTAATATTTACAGCTTTAACCTTGTGTTCTGCTGAACTTTGCAGCTGGACCACTGGGTGAAACTGAGAGGGGAATTAAGCTCAGCTGTAAGTCAGCTGGGTTTGAAATGGGGAAGTTTTACAGTCCCGAGTCTTGAGATTTTTATGAGATTCTGACAAAGAGCTCGAATAGGGCACATGGAGATAGGCATTTCCCAGCCTTCATCTTTAAAATGGAGGAGCAGATAGTTAGCTGAGGTGCTGTTGGTATCTTATGGATGGAAAGGAGGCATTTAATCTCTTTCACTGGGCAGTGGAAGTGACTTTCCAGCCTTGGCTGGCAGCTGGCAGCTGGCAGTATTGCCTTTAAAGCTGAGTGTCATGGGATTAAATTGAGTCCTGTGGCATTATGGCCAAGTCTTGTCCTGCTTTTGAATCGTGCTTTTGCCGAGCCCATAGATCAGCTGGGCTCAGGCTGTGCCGTGGCAGTAACCCAGCATTATTGAACCTGTCCTCCTCGCTCTCCCAGGCAGTCACACGAGCGTCTGGCCAGATTTGCAGGACTCAGCAATGGACAGCCCGGGCCCCACTTACTGAGAGGAGCAGATCGATAACAGAGGCGGGTGATAGATGAGGAGAGTTAGGGATGGATAATCTGCTGAATTTACATGACCCAGGGTGGTCCAGGGAAGGCTTGCAGCTTTGCTGGGAGACTTTCAATAGGAGACAGAAGTTGCCTTAGTTTCCAGCTGCTGACTGCATTTTAAAAACATTGCGGGGTCTGTTTGGGTGGGTGGAGGAAGCTGCCAATTGTGAGCAGAAAATAAAGCGGCGTGTCCACTCCTGCCTCCCGGGCTGCATCCCCCAGCCCTGCCCAGAGCAGCCGAGCTGGCACTGTGGGAAAGGAAGCATGCAGTGCCATGCACCCATCTGCCCGTGCCATCGGGCTCCATCCCATGGTGGAGGTCCAGGAAAGAAAATACTGCCAGGATGGGCACGATGAGTTTTGAGATATTATTTAGATACTGATTTGATACCTGGGTCAATTTGGCAGTGCTGACTCACTTGGTAAGAAGCAGAAAGTTTCAGGTCAAAAGCTCTGTATTTCCACTACCTGTTTAGCAAACATGTCATAAAAATAAGTACCAGTAGGTAGAAAAGAGAAGCAAAAAGCTTTGCTTTTCAATAATGATAATAATATTAACAGAAATTATACCAGCCTTCCAGTCCCATTGATACTGAAGAGTGGAGTTTTAGGGCTTAATCCTATAAGATGCTGTTAAATGCCTTCTGCCATTACCACAGAGCATATGCCAGTGGCCAGCTTTTGGGGAGGAAACTTCCCTTGAATTGAGGCTGCCCTGTAACTGTTTACAGTGGTGTCTTCCTTTTGTCGTGCTTTGTTTGATCTTTCACAGAAGCATCTGGTCTGGCGTTTGCTGAAGACACCACACTGGGCTGGAAGGACCACAGGTCACTTCTTCTACCCACAAATGACATCTCTGGTGCCCATAAAACTATAACCTTCCTGCTGGCTGGAGTGCGCTGCTGACAGACCAGCACTCTTTGATTTAAGTGGTTTAGCTTTTTCTGTAATGTGTCTATGTCATTTGGTCTCAGGTTCAGTTTTTTGGCATGAAATAATGTTTACAAAACCTGTGAAGGAAATAAAAAACCAAAACAAACAGTTATTTGAAATAAAGATGTACACAAATTCTTTAAAAGCCAACCTTCCCTCCTTTCCTTTTGTCTGTTCATCTTGGAGCTCAGGCCTTGCAGTATGCAAAAAATGCTAAAAGATAAGGCACTGCAAAGCAACTGGAAGGAAAAGTGAGGATAGGAAAACTGTTTTCAATATGCAAACTGATAAAAGAGCCCAAATCCTGGGTAGTAGAAAATAAAATAGATTTTCATGATTCTTCCCAGCGCAACGATCACAGAAGTTTCTAAAAAAATATATTATTTTTTAAAAAATACATATGATTTTAATCTAAGTATCTTTCTTTATTATTTTACTGAATTAGAACCCAGTCCTACAGTTAGATCCATTTTGGATGGAGCTGACTGAAAATCATCCTATTCCCTCTGGTATGAGGAGGCTTTGCTGTCCATAGAGTCTGTTCTTCTGTATATACAGCTGCAGAGTTGATGTCTTGTGATGAAATGGTCCTCTTCTGCTTGCAAATGCCCATCTGCAGGTAGAATTAATGTTCCAGAGTCCAGGATCTTCTGGGGGGAGCAGTACTGGTAAAAAAGCAGGACACTAAGAGCTCCTTTGTGCAGAAGTGCACGGTGCTGACGTGGATATGAAAATGCTTATCAACTTTTTTCTCTTATTTTGCTGGATATTTTAAGTAACCAGAGGTAGACCGTGGCTAAGGAGGAGTGATTTTCATACCAAAGGTCAAGCGCTGTCAGGAGGGCAGCAAGCTGTCTTCACACCACGCAAAAATTGCTGTTCTAATGCAAAAAGTCCTTAAAGGAACTGATTTTAAAAGCTTTTCCCCTTCCCTTCCCTTCCCTTCCCTTCCCTTCCCTTCCCTTCCCCACAGAAGTCTTGGGAAGGCAAAACTTTGTGTTTCAAACAGTTCTGTAAAGCAGTGGAGAAGAGATGCTCTTGCATAGCTGGGTCTCTGGGCATCTTATGTATATATACATAGGCATATATATCTGCATACAAACACAGCATATGTGTCTTCCAAAAAACCACAGGCATGGATGTATCTGGACACATGTGCATTCACCCAGAACAGAACCTTTATACATTTGTGCTTATCGAGTGGGCTTTATACAGGGCAAAGTTCCCTTTGCTTTCTGCTTCCTGACATTCCAGGGAGAAAAATGTCCTGTTGTAGCCTCAGGAAAATAACGGAGCGAATAACTTAAAGGAAGAAAAAAATAACCAGGATTGCTCCAGTTAAGGAATTAGCCTGCCTTGCTTTTGCAATAAAGCTCCTCTCCCTCTCCCTGTCAGCCCTGGGCACCCTTCTTGCTCGAGTTTTAATTCTAGTCTCTAATCTCAGCCGCTCCTGTGATAAATTAATTGTAATGATAGAGGCCCCAGTTACGAGGTCTGCACCGTTTGCTTGTAATCTGAGCGACAGGTTTAGGGCCTGCTTTATTTAAGATGCGAGGGTAATTACATGGGAGTTAGCATATGCAGGCAGGGAGATATGATTCATTCTCCCAGCGACGGCCATGACACAGCTGTTTGTCGGATAAAATAGAGGAACCGTGTTGTTACAAAATGTTCCCCTTATTATACCTCATTAAAAACAAGGCTGCGATAAGTCAGACCTGGCAATGAATAAAATGTATTGCCCCCTGTAAAAGCTGATAGGAGAGAAAGAGGGTCTTCCGAGCAGGCTTGGGTCATTTATTTATTTTTTGTTCTCTTTCGTGCTCCCTCTTCTTTCTTTCCCTCTGGTTTTCTGCCTCTCACTGGCTACTGGAGGGAAGAAAAGGAATGTTTTCTCTTGCTTTCTCTTCTTTCTTTTCTTCTTTTTTCCTTTCTTTGAACCTGCCTGTGCCCTCCCCTTCTGGGAGCGATCGCCGATAAGGCAGGGTCGGGCCAACGGCAATTAGCGAAGCCTTTGGCAGGGAACAAAAGGGGAGATTTGTTCCCATCGGCCTAACACGAGCTGTGCCTCTTCACCTTGCCTGAATGCAACAGGCTGAGAGGGATGGCGAGCTCCCTCTCCAGCCCAAGGGCCGGGGCCTTCCCAGGCAGGTTATTGAAAAAAAAAATAAATAATCAAAATAACACTTAAACTTTCCTTTCAAGAGAGAAAATATTTTTTTTGTTCCTCTTTTCTTTCCCTTCCTTTTAAAATAACCCAAGGATTGCAAGGTGATTCTCCCTTTTCCTCTGCAGGAAAACAGGGAAAGTTTAAACAATAGAAGCCAAAATTGTGGGAGAAGGCCGCAAGTGACTCTGAGAGCCCATCAGGGTGAGATGGATAGAAAGGGTCCCTCTGAACTGGCATGCCGGAGCAGAAGCATAAATCCATCGCCTCTGAGAGTCCTGGGGCACGGGTGTTCAAAGGATGGCTTTCACTCTCTCACCAGTGCTTTTTCCTTTGTGCACACTTTAAGCTGTCAGACTTGGTGGCTTGCAAGCCTTCCTGCTTTTTTATTTATTATTTTGGTGTCCTAAGGATACAATGTTGACTTTTGTCTTAAATTTTTTTTATTATTATTCTGGGGAAGATAGAGTAGTTTTAAAGTAGTAGGAGTAGTGAGAGGTCTTGCCCGCTCTGGAGGGCTGTCAGTTGGGAGAGAGGCACCCACCAACTGGAGCAGAGCTCGAGGCAGGCAGCTGTGGCCTTTTGGAGCTGTTTGTATGGGTTGCATTAAACCAAATGACGTGTGTCTCGGTTTTTCTAACTTTTTTTTTTTAACTCTGATCAATACGTTCAGCTGCCTCTTCTCAGACCATTTGATTCTCTCTTGCGTATGTTGTTCTTTTCTTCCCACAATAGCTGAGATGAATGAATAAGGCTGATTGATAGATTGGCTGGTTTATTTTTAACTTAAGCTATTGAGGGAGATTTGTAAAACTATCATGATTTCTCTGGATGGATATTTAAGTTATAAATACCATAACATTTGGCTAACAAGATACTGAACTGCATTCAATTTAAAAATTAGATGCAATATCTTAGAAATAACTTAATAAAGTCCCAGACACAGCAAGTTAGTCCCATTTTACGTTTGTTCCCTTGGGAATGAGTCCTGTTTGTAAAAATGCATATCTGGTTTGCATTCAAAACACCAGGTTTTTGGAAGGGTAAGTCTTTGCTTGCCTGGGTTATTGACCTCTGTGCTGTACCCCAGTCCTGTGCCGCCGTGTGGCAGGTGGAGGGTGTTAGAAGTGGTCTCAGGAGTGACAGTGATAGCAGAAGACATTGCAGTACCGTGGGTGATCATTGTGCTGTTAAACCAGTCAGGGACTTAAAATGGTAGAGCTGGTGTCAGAGAAGAGCAGATTCCAGGGTGTAAGCTGTGTTGATGTCCCATTGCCGCTCACAGCTTCTCCCATGCCAGCCAAAGGAGGCACAAGTACTTCCAAGTCTTGTCTCTGTCTGGTGGTAGTACTGTAGTGGAAACAGTGATTTCTGGGTTAGGGGCAGTATCAGCTCCTGGCAGCCACAGCAGTGCTGTGTACTTGCTGGACTTTACAAGCCCTTTTTAGCTTAGGGAGATCAGTGCTGTGCACTCATGAAGAGCCTGTTCACATTTCCTTGGTCCAAGGACAGGGGGTACAATGATGAAAAGGCCTCTCAAGGCAAAACATCTCAGGCCCCTGTACAAGAGCCTACAGCATTGCCATGGATGGCAGTAATGCTGCAAATTTCAGGATGAGACTGAAGGCTGATGCTGGAGTGCTGGGGAGAAGTTGAATGCAGGATAGGCAGCTCTTGTACAGTTTTTTTCCAAATCCCTGTGTTAACCACACTTTCCCAGACTGGATTGCTTGTCCCCTCACCTCCTCTTTCCACTTTTGTATTGATCCTCTGCACCAGTTCTCCTTTCTGAGTACATCTTGTTTACAGAGATGTAATGAAGTGTCTTATTTCCAAATAAAATCCCGAACAAGCAGGAGTAATGGTTCACAGATTCGACCACTCCCACACTGGTAATTTACTAAAATTAAAACTTAATTAAGCCAGGCTCACTCAAAGGTTTTGCATAATTTAGTAGTCTGTCTTGGATAGCCACGGAGCTGTGCAGGCAGGCAGCTGAGTCAGGAGCCAGGTCTCTCATCCAGCTCTGAAGTCAGAGCTATTACTTGGCATTTTGTACACCTATTTCTTCTCACTGGTAAGATCTTAGAGCAGCTTAAAGGAGTGAGCTGGAATCACTGCCTCCTTCTACTGAGGGGGAAAAAGAGATCCAGAGAAAAGCCTCAACTGGCCAGGCTGGTGCTGTGAATAGTAGTAAAGAACCTGATGTCTGCACTCCCTCTTCCCTGCTCATGCATCCCATCAGCCATTCTCAAGATGTTTTAAAATGGATTATCACGCAGTAGCAGCATCTGAACTGGATATGTCTGCCGAGGAATGCAGCTTGCATTTTAAGGTCACATTGTGTGGGAATATGTCACCTCTGAGCACAGGACCACTTAGTGTCCCTTAGGGATGACAGCTTGGGGCTGTGCAGCCAGGTTGTGATGAGGATATTCACAGAACTTGCTGCTCTGGATTAGGGCTCCTGTGCAAGAGAGCATGGAGCAGGGAGGAGAGCTGCTTCCAAAGATCTTGCAGTCTAGGGAGGGAAGACCAGCAACAGGAGCAGTATTGAAGGAAAAATGGAAAGGCTTGAGGTGTCTTAATGGAGTAGAAGCAGAAGTGCTGAGGAGCATGTAGGAACAAAGACCAAATCGATGGGCTTCTATCAGTGTGTGCTAGGCTGTACTATCTCCCAGCCCCAGGAGATGCCCTGTCAGGGCCTGCTGTTGAACAGAGAAGAAATCTTTGTACCCACAGTTACATGGTTTCTTTTTCTTTATTCTATAATGGAAAGGGACATTTTTTATCACTGGATTCTGCTGCCTCTGAGAGATCTTTGGAGAGTTTTGAGAGTAGAAATGCCGAGACTCTGATCCAGTGAAATGATGTTTGTGGAGCACCATTGTGGGAGGTGAGTAATGTCTGAAACTCATGGCTCAGTCAATGCAGTTTGGCTCTTCTGCTGTGTGCAGGTACCCAACTGCATCAGATACACCTGAGCACCCCTGGGCAGCACTAAAGCCTATCTCAGTTCTCCCACTGGTGACATGGGGACAACGGATGGGGACTGCCCAGGTGGGTCAGCCCAACAGGCCATAGGAGTGCTGGTGCCTTTCTAAAGCCCTTCAGAGATGTTGGCTTGGCTGCAAGGAATGGATAAGCTAGTGGAGTTGGCTTCCTGCGTAACCATGTGTGAGTGGAGCTTACAGAGAAGACATGTCTCTCTGCAGTGGGAATATGGAACTCAGGAAAATGTTTGAGAAGGAAGCAGAGCAGCTGTTTAGCTGAAGATGCACAGAAGGGAGCTCACCTCAGAAAGAGAACCCTGAAATGTGCATCCCAAAGGTAAGGGAGCTGCAGAACTCAATGCCTGGCCCATGAGCACTGAATGGGACACCCAGCGCTGGTATGGAGGGGAGGGACACCAGCGAGCTGAGAGGTTAAGGATCACCCAGAAGATGCCGGCTCAAGAGAAGGCGGGCACAGCAACAAAAGCCGTATGTGTGTGTGTGTAAAACCAAAGACCAGCCCTCCCCTCCCCCTCGGCCCATAGAAACCCACCGGGGGCCGGAGAGGCAGGTGAGTAAATCACCCGCCCGGCTCCATCAGCGCCGGTCTCTCCTTTGTGTGCGGCACAAAGGCGGGGAGCGGGTTATTTTGGGTGCGTGCGGGTGTGTTGTGACGCTCGGGACCCCCCGGCCGAGGACGAGCGGGGCGCGGGCAGCGGGAGCGGGGCCCCCGCCGGGCTGGGTGCCCCTTGTCGCTGGCCCGAACCCGCCCCGGCCAGACAATGCCGAGGGTGGGCTGGGGGAGGCTTTTGTCTCCCAGTTTTATACACTCTCTTTTCAAGGTGGGGAGGAGGGAGAGGAGCTGAAAAAGTTTTTGAATTTCAATCAGGTTGGGCTTTGAAAGCCTTTCGCTTTTGTTGCGGGGAGAGGAGGGGAGGTTTACATTTCAGCTGAGCCTGGTGGCCGGGCGCTGGGGAGGCGAGGGGGAGGGGGGGGGGGGAGGGGG